>NW_021131892.1:0-600000 GCF_004193835.3 Ostrinia furnacalis
CATACACCACCTCAAATAAAAAAAAATCATAGCACACTCATTTTACAGCATGAAGCTAATTTTATCTGTAGCTTCATGTTTTACAGGCACAGAAAGAGGACGGTTCGAATAAATCGCACCGCTCAGCTAAACACATCAGAATTTTATATGGGTTACTAGCTTTCTACCCGCGGCTTCGCCCGCGTGAGAATTTTGATCAAAGAATATATTTACTCTGTCACAGAAACACTATCGCGCGCGTCCTTGTTTCAAAAACCGGGATAAAAACTATGTAAATAAATATGCCAAATTTCATCAAAATCAGTTCAGTGGTTTAGGTAGTAGGTAGTGATAGCAAGACAGACAGACAGTTACTTTTGCATTTATAATATTAGTATAGATTTCATGTTTAATTTGTCCTAAATGAAGAAATCAAAAGTATCTTATCATAACTTAAAAGTAGACATTAAAAAAAATAAATGTCGCGGGAGGTGCCTGGATCCGAGCGGCGCGTAGCAGAACCATGAAGCTAAAGATAAAAATGGAGGGCAAACTTGGAACAAAAACTTAAGTCAAATACCTACTTATATCTATCTCGCTCTCTGTGGCTCTACCTCTCTTTTTAGTGTGAACTGTAGTATTGCTATCTCCTGATTTAAATATCCTAGTAAATTCTTCGAAATAGCCAATTCACTAACCAAATCATAAGTTAAACAAATAAATAATTAAATATTTGAACTACGATTACCTAGTTGAATTAAAAATCACAAAATTGTTGGCCGTTTAGGTTTAATGTGTTGGCGAATCAGGGAATTACAATCCCAATTCCTGGGGAATCGGTACCATGTGGCAACTAGAGATGTGCCGCTGAGAAAGTTCTCGTTCCCGGCAATATTCCCAGTGAGAATATTCTCGAGAACCGAGAATGCTCCCGGGAATATTCTCAGTGTTCTCGACAGAATACATTTAGTTTTAATTTAAATTTTGTTGTTTATATGTGATATTATTTGTAATGTTTCGATGTTTTATTAACTGGGCGTTAAGACTAGTCGTTATAAACAAGGCATAAAACATGTGAGTGAGATATTGCAGTCTTGCTCACTCTTTTCGTGGCGAACGCGTGCCGCGGCTTTAGGACTTGGCTGGGGTATTTGAACATCAGTGTGCCTCTGAGTTTTAAGGCCCTTGCCACCCTGGCGGATTGCAAGCGGATTCAAAGTGGATTTAAAGCGGATTCAAAGTGGATTTAAAGCGGAGAGGCGACGCGACGGAGAAGCCGCGTGAACATATCGTGAAGCTTCCCGAAGGCTGCCCAGCCGAGCTGGATTCGATGATTGACCTTTTTTTCGAAGTTGGACCTACCTAACTGGACTGTTTGCCCCAGGTACACATTATATTCAACAACTTCGAGTATAGAGTCTCCAACTTTTAGAGGAGTGGGTGCAACACGGTTTTTAGACATGATTTTTAAATCTTGTCCATGTTCATTTTGAGACCCACTTGTTGAGAGACTCTATTGAGACCATCGAGCATTGTGCCTAGATCTTTCAAGATCTCAGCCATGACTACGATATCGTCTGCTGTCTGGGTTATGTACTCGCCGTTGATATGTATGCTGAATCTGCTTCAGCCCAGAAGCTTAAAAACATCGTCCAGGGCGGTGGTGATGACGTCTCCCTGTCTCACCCCTCTCTGCAACTGGATAGGTTTCGGGTCCTGATCTTAAAACGGACTGTCACTGTGGCGTGTTTGTACAAGCCTTTCAACACTTTAATGTATCAATAGTCAATTTGGCACAGTCGAAGAGACTGAAGCACTGCCCATGTCTCAATCGAATCGAAGACTTTCTCATAGTTCACAAACGCAAAGTGGCTGATTATACTCCTTGATCTTCCGTATAATCTGCCGTAGCGTATTTATTATGGTATGTGGTACTAAAGCCTTTTCGAAAACCGGCTTATTCGGGGGGCTGAAAGTCGTCGAGCCTGCTAGCGTGACAATTCGTAATGACTATCGAAAACAGCTTGTAGACATGGCTCAGAAGCGAAATGGGTCTATAATTCTTCAACAAGGTTTAGGGCCTTTAGTACCGGCGTTCCGCCTGCTTTCAGAAGCTCAGACGTGATTACGGTGCCTTGTTGTTTTTCAGCTGTTTGAGAACCATTCTAATCTCGTGTAGACTAATGTACCGGATATATTCGTTAAGTGTCGGATCAATCTAGCTAGCACGTATTTTCTATAAAAATGTGTCAAATGATCCGTCAGACAGGCTATCCACAACTTATCCAGAAGTGGCGAAACAGGCCCTTACTAAGCGATTGTGAAATATGCCCTTAATGTCAAATAAGAATAGTTTAAAAACTAAAAACACGCTTACTAACTACACTAAAAAGTCAAAAATCATCAGGACCTTGGACATCATCTAGCATTAAAGTGCTCGAAAAGATAAAACCAACGAACCCAAACTCGATGAGTTTCCGCCGTTTCTTTTAGGAGTTCCTATGGCTACCTCCTGACTCCATCATTAGGACCCTGGACATTATCTAGCACTTAAAGATCTCGAAAAGACATCCAATGAACCCAAACTCGATGTGATTCTGCCGTTTCGTTTAGGACTTCTTTTGGCCGCCTTCCAGTCCCATCAGACCAGCTGGTACCACAATATTGTATTGTCATTTCTAATCTACATGTAATTGCCATGTTTCATAATGATACAAGACTTAGAAGTGCGTGTAATTCAGATTCTAAGATTCCATTACATAGTTAGTTACATACACGACGACCTAATAAGAGCGTGTTATTAACGAAAAAATTGACAGTTACATTATTTAATTACGTGTAAAAAGAAATTTCTGTCATCTTTCATATCATTAAAA
The DNA here is from genome assembly GCF_004193835.3 of Ostrinia furnacalis. Classification (NCBI taxonomy): domain Eukaryota; kingdom Metazoa; phylum Arthropoda; class Insecta; order Lepidoptera; family Crambidae; genus Ostrinia; species Ostrinia furnacalis. The sequence continues at coordinate 2,856 of NW_021131892.1, forward strand.
CGACATTTCACGACGAAAAAAATAAAATATAATAAAGTTGCTGTTGCCAAGAATATTGCCGAGAAAGTTCCCGAGAATATTCTCGGGAACACTGAGAATATAGCCTTTCACTGCAAATAGAGTGTATTGTTTAATATACACTTATCTGTTGACTTAATTTAATACTATTTTACTTAAGAAAGTTTGTTTATTTCCATTTGATAAACATGATTCTCAACCTTTCTCACTTAGGAGAACGCTCCCGGGAACGCTCCCGAGAATATTCTCAGCTGAGAGAGCGTTCTCGGGAACGGCACATCAATAAGAATTAAATTACGCTTCAATTTGTTATAATGAGCCTTCATTTTGGCAAACAACAGTAATGGACATAACAAGAAAATTAGAAAAACGACTTTTGATTAAGTTTTTCTACGGTATTATTTGTAGTTTCTGCTATTGTAATAGCAAAAACAAATAAAACTTTTGATGAACTTTCCCATAAAAATACTTTTATACAGATAGATATAAAAAAACATGTGTTCGCCTGCCTGGACACAGAAAATTTACTGTTTCGGCGAAATACCCGGGATCATTTTTGTTTAAAAGGAAGTAATAGCAGATAGCAAAGGTCACAGAAGGTTATTCAAGATTTACAGGTAACATGAAATGAAATTGATTTAATTATATTATTTTCTCAAATTAATATTGAACAAGAACTCACTTAGACTTGTTTGACATGTTAATAATTTTTTGAAACAAATTCGAACTGACACTAACAAAAATAAACTTGCCGTTCCAAATTTCAGATTGCATAAGATTGGTAATTCATTTATGGGAAAATGTATTAAATTATTTAATAAATTACCACAAACTGTTGTAGAACTACCCATTCATAAATTCAAAGCACATATTAAAAGTACCTTAATGAAAAAGGGCTACTATAAAGTCGATGATTATTTAAAAGATAAAAATGTTTGGGATACGTTACTGCCTAGCTCGCATAAATATTTATAACTTTGTACATTTTAAAGCATGTAAACCTTTGAAAAAGAGGCTGACAATAGTGACTGAGTTTCTTGCGCTGCTTCTTCTCAGCACTGGCCCATTTATTGTCCTGAAGCAGTGGTAGGGTTAATACTGGGAGTGTAAAAGTGCTTTTTTTAAGCCTATTTACAGAAATAAATGAGTTTTAATGAGTTTTAGTTTTAATGAATATTTTGTCAATCAAAATATTATTATGAATCATCGTGAACTCTCGAACATCATTGCTCATCCCTACACTTGTCAACTTTGACATGTTACTTTTTTTCCGTGAAGTGACGTTTGTTTACTAATTTTGTAGAGTTGGCGATTGTTATTAAAATTGTGAATTTTTAGAGATTTAATTCACTAAAATAGTAATTTAAGCGATTTTAATTGAATTTATCAGATGCTGTTTCATTAAAGATAAGTAGCGCTCAAATTGTGGTCACAATCATGACACAACCTAACTTACTAGATATTGTGCCTGAGCAACTATTTCAAACTCATTTTATTAGTGACATTGATCAAGTACAGAAGAAATTACAATATGAAATCGAGAGAAAACGAGAAGAGCTACGGGCTATGGTCGGGTATGTGCTGAGAAATACTTCACACAGTGTTTAATTCCTTAGTTTTCCCTGTAAACATTTCAAGTACCTAATTTTTGTTCTCTAGGGAAAGGTACCGAGACCTAATCCACGCAGCAGATACAATAGAAGAAATGAAGGTAACTACAGCCAGTACTCTCAACCACATTGGTGAAATGATGTCGGCATGTAGGAATTTGCACAACACACATCTTGTTGGATTCAAGATTGAAAATAAAGCTGCTCATCAAAGGTACAAAACCAAACTTAAACTTTCTGTTTGAATTCTTAGGATTTAATCTCGTCATAATGATCATCTATAACTAGTTGTTATCCCAACTAATATTATAAATGCGAAAGTAACTCTGTCTGTCTGTCTGTCTGTTACGCTTTCCCGCTTAAACCTCGCAACCGATTTTGATGAAATTTGGCATAGAGATAGTTTGAGTCCTGGGAAAGAACATAGGATAGTTTTTATCCCGGTTTTTGAAACAGGGACGCGCGCGATAAAGTTTTTCTGTGACAGACAGCATCAGAAGGAGGGTTATTAAAATAACATCATATGGTAATACTCAACTCAGATTACATTACTGGTTTAATAAAACTATAGTTTACAGCAGAAGTCTAATATAGGGCAAGATCTAATTAAAATTTGAGATCCCTTAGTGTGGAATTAGGTGCATACTATATTACTATTTAAATTTTTCTAGTTTCCAGTTCTCGCAAACAGACTCAGTTCACAGTTTAGCAGTTCAAGTAAAGTTGCTGATGGAAATACCTGAGAAGATATGGACATGTATTGAAGCAGAGGATTTTGTCAAAGCCACACAACTGTTTATAATGGCTAGACATGTAAATACTGGTAAGGTTCTAGATAATAAGTAATCATTTGAGAGAGAAAGAGTAATGCTCTGGTTTCTTCCTTGTCTAAAGATGTTCAAATGATTGTTTTGAGTCTTCCAAGTTTAGTTGTCTATACAAAAAACATTATTTTACATTTTTAAAGAATGAAACTTTTGAGACATTAGCTGTATTTCCTTTCAAGTGTAAACGTAACATAATGTAAATTATTCAAACTTAGAAGTTTGTACTGCAAGTTCAATAGTTTACTTTTTACTAATAAGGGTGGATTCAATCAAACGGGTAAATATTTATCTAAGAATAAATTGTCAGTGGAACTGTCAATGTGCCAGTTACACCAGGAGTTATTCTTGGATAAAAGTTTGGTTGAATCGGGCCTTAATCAACTAACTATCTTCAGGGATACAACTACAAATTGGCGGCAAGAACATCAAGCCAGGCATGCAGTCACTGCACCGGCTGGTTCAACAACATTGGAACTCGATATCCAATTTCAATCAGACAATAATTGACGTTTGCAGGCAGAAGTTGCAAGATGTTGACATTGGAGTAGAGGTAAATATTTTCTTTTGGAGTAATTTTATAACTTAGTGACAGTATGGTCTAGTGCACACCCCAGGATGTCGGTCTACTAATTTGAAGACGATAATGATTGATATTAGTTATGATACTAATTGCATAGAGGCCAAGCCCCCCTGATAAGTAACCTTAGTTATGCCAATACTTAGTGATCGTTTTCTGAGGAGTGATACAATTTACTGTCCCTGTCATACTAATATTTTATCAACCTGAGAGGAACTAGGGTGATCGCTATAGTAATTAGCCAATACATAGTTATTGACCAACTTGCTAAAATAAAAAGAAACAAGCCTAATGGAAGTCATTAAGAGAGGAAAAGAGACAAATATTTTTTCTTAGCAATACGCAGTCCAATGCAGTAAATATTTTTGTCTCTTACTTAATAATAATCCAATATACCAATAACNTAACTACAGCCAGTACTCTCAACCACATTGGTGAAATGATGTCGGCATGTAGGAATTTGCACAACACACATCTTGTTGGATTCAAGATTGAAAATAAAGCTGCTCATCAAAGGTACAAACTTACAACTTTTTAAATGATCTTAAAATGTATTCCATCATTCTACAGTGCTGTCTGGTATAAGAATGAAGTAGAAACAGATTTTCTTTATTTGAATTGGAATTCAAGACTTATAATAATCAACTGAAATTGCATTTCAAGCAGTGTTGCCAGTTTTTTTTTTCGCCAAGTCGGGACTTTGGTACTTTTTGAGTGAAAATAGCGGGATTCTTCCGTCAAAAGCGGGACATAGTAAAAAAACCTATATAAGCAAAGGTTTTCATGTATTTATCTTTTTATTTGACTTAAAATTACGTTTACCTGACAATAGATAGCAAAAGTAGCCATAGAAAATGTATTTTAACAAAAAAATATATTTTAAATCAGATTTACTCTATCGTTAAATTCGTCTTTAGAATAAAAAAATATTTTTTTTTAAAAAGTTTTATACTTTAAAATAATATGGCGTTTCAAACAATAGTCTGATGAAGTGAGTGTCTCTCTCGGAAAAGCGGGACCGAGCCTGTCCCGCGCGGGACATTTAAATTTGATTTAAAAATCGGGACGTCCCGCCAAAATCGGGACGTCTGGCAACGCTGATTTCAAGAGACCTCTATGTACTAAATTATTAAGAATGCTGGAAATGTATTGAAATGGCTCTGTTACAAATATTATAAAACAATTTCTGTATTTTAATAATAGTGCTACTTAAGCTTCTGGATTTAAATCTAGAAAATCATAGCCAGCAGTAGTAGTCCATTAGAATGGAGCAAGATTAATTAATTGAGATCTCTTATTTTTAATTCTTCCAGTTTTCAGTTCTCCCAGACAGACTCAGTTCACAGTTTAGCGGTTCAAGTAAAGTTGCTGATGGAAATACCTGAGAAAATATGGACTTGTATTGAAGCAGAGGATTTTGTGAAAGCCACACAACTGTTCATAATGGCTAGGCATGTAAATACTGGTAAGGTTCTAGATATTAAGTATAAAATATTGTGACTTCATCATCATCATCATTTCAGCCATAAGATGTCAATTGCTGAACATAGGCCTCCCCCAATGACTACCATGATGACCGGTTGGCAGCGGTCTGTATCCAGTACCTTCCTGCCACCTTCATGTGGTTTTCAGTCCACCTTGTTGGTGGACGTCGTGGGGCAGCTTATGCGGCGCTTTTGCTAGCTGTAGTTAAATATAACTAAATGCAGAGATATCTATCACAAGCCAGTTTAAAGGCTTTTATCAGGCCTCCGTCACTCGCCTATGCCGGCCGAGATAATTACCTACAGCGCGTGACAACTTCAAGTTGCAAATCAGTAAAGGCCGCCACGCGCCGTGACGCGCCTGTGAGCACACGCGTATTTCTATACACGCTCGGTGTATCATCGTCGCAATCAAGGTTTATCGTTTCAACGGCACTGTTATTCTTCTTTAATGGAAAAACGTAATATTTAGGAGTAATAATTAACTGTAGTGATTTAAATAATTATAAAAAACTACACTTTTAAAATAATTTTGAAATACTTATGACAAAAAACTGTAGCAAAAAAATTATTTTAGCTAATAAAAACATTAACTTTACTTCACCGTGTCTATTTTCCGACACTACACCTTTTAAAACTGTTTGTCCAATTTCGAATTATCGCAACACTGAAGTTTATTAATAGGTACTTTAGAGATGGTACGATTATACAAACACCACTAAATTAAAGTTTACCAATCGTAAATACAATAAAAAATTAAGTTTTTATTTATTTTACTTTGCTTCAACCCTGACGCTTGAGCTGTGAGGTAGATCAATTCTGAACACAAAAAAATTGCGCTCTTGTGAGCGTAGTAGTAAGGTGCGATTTCGAATGCACCATGTGCGTTGGATATTTTGCATTATTATTATTACCGTTAAAATGCCGGCATCTGATCCTACACAAAGGAGTGCAATTTCTGTTGCTACTATTATGTATTCTGTGCTTTTATGAGCATTTCTTCCTTCTCTTAAGATGTCCATTTGATTCTTTGGAATCTTCCAAGTTAGTTGAGTCTTTACAAAAAGCAATTTTCTCATTTTTTAATGAATAAGCTATGCTTTTGATGCATTGGCTGTATTTCCTCAAATGTTAACATAACATAATTTCAAACTTGAAAGTTTGAACAGCAAGTTCAATAGTTTACATTTTTCTAAATCATCAAAATTATCTTCAGGTATACAACTACAAATTGGCGGCAAGAACATCAAGCCAGGCATGCAGTCACTGCACCGGCTGGTTCAACAACATTGGAACTCGATATCCAATTTCAATCAGACAATAATTGACGTTTGCAGGCAGAAGTTGCAAGATGTTGACATTGGAGTAGAGGTAAATATTTTCTTTTGGAGTAATTTTATAACTTAGTGACAGTATGGTCTAGTGCACACCCCAGGATGTCGGTCTACTAATTTGAAGACGATAATGATTGATATTAGTTATGATACTAATTGCATAGAGGCCAAGCCCCCCTGATAAGTAACCTTAGTTATGCCAATACTTAGTGATCGTTTTCTGAGGAGTGATACAATTTACTGTCCCTGTCATACTAATATTTTATCAACCTGAGAGGAACTAGGGTGATCGCTATAGTAATTAGCCAATACATAGTTATTGACCAACTTGCTAAAATAAAAAGAAACAAGCCTAATGGAAGTCATTAAGAGAGGAAAAGAGACAAATATTTTTTCTTAGCAATACGCAGTCCAATGCAGTAAATATTTTTGTCTCTTACTTAATAATAATCCAATATACCAATAACTATATAATAATAATTTTTTTTTTTTTTTCGTTTCCGGTTGTCAAACAATGTATAGGCTTATTACTATAGCAATCACCCTAGTCTATTGTTTGTGTGTGTCATCATCATTCAATGTTACGAATTAGATTATATTTATTTCAGGTGGCATGCTCCTGCCTCGTCAGCTTATATCTCCTGGATTCACAATCCTTGGTGGAGCTCCTCAACACTTTAATCAGCCTTCAGAGTCATAGCAGCCTCAAATCAACCCTTCGCTTTGACTTGGCCAACATTTTGGAAGGAGACGTCAAGGCGCAAATAAGAGAAAAGATTGTGAACGGAGTGAAAATCGTTTTGAAAACTGTTGTTTTGGTGTATGCTTGTTTTGTTGGTAAGTTATTTGTTATGGGCAAGTTACTCTTTGAATATTAGAAGCTAGGGAGTTGGATCTTGTAGTCTTGGGTCCAATTCTCATTTAGAGATTGGAAAAATCACTCTCTGTGACTGTTTCCAGTTTGATTAATAGCCTACATGCCTTTGGCTGCTTTATTCTTTATGTTTGTCAGCATGTAAACGCCTCTAAAACTTGATTGACATTACTGCCATTCAGGAATTAATTTCATAAAAATCCTACTATGCAAAGGATTCTACTAATACAAGTACTACGGAGGCAAAAATGTGATACTTCTTTATAATTTTCTATAGATAATGATGGTGGTGCAGTGCTGGTTCAACTGAAAGAACTTTTCAGAAAGGATTCGCAACCTCTAGTCGAACTGGCTCGCTTTAGTGATCCAGTTGGCTTGAAACTCCTACCCCCTGTTATTTACAACTACAGGTAAATATACATTTTATTCACTTATCTAAAAGCGTTTTAGTAAAACGCTAACAAAAAATAAGTAAGAAGTAATTTTAAACAGTTGTGAATTGTGAAAACTCTAAATTATAAGAATGAGGGTTTTCTTATTGCGCTCACCAGTTAACGGCACTGGCAAGACATAGGACCTTATTCGACATGTTCGGCATGATAAAGTCTTATCGACGATTTTGGCGACAAAATAAATATCGTAAAAAATCGATAAAAGTTTATCGTGTTGCGCAATTAGGCGTTGGTGATTTCTCGTCAGTGGCGCCAACTTGGGCGCGCAAATAAGAACCTTAATTCATGGGATACAAAGCTGATTAAAATTAGCTCGAAATATCGTAGTTTAAAACAAAAAATTTTTGAAAAGCAAGTTACATTAACATATTATAAGCAATAGTTTCCTCTTAACGTTTATAAAATCAACAGTTCAATAAGCAACCTTATTTCCTTGTCACTAGGCTGTCGTCCAACAAGGAAGTGCAAGGGTTAGCCAAAGAAGAAATAACGAAATGCGTCCAAAAGTGGGGCGTTTGGGTGAAGTCATTCATCGAGGAGAGTGTTCAAGCGTTGCTTCAAAACATTACGAGGGTGAAGTTCTTGCATGAGATTAGAGAAGAGGCTTTTAAAGTTGGTTAGTATTGTCTGTGGTAATACCAGGCCTGTTCAACTCCGCGAGTTTACATCGAAAACAAAACACGCACGATGGCCCACCTACAGGATACTATTCGACAAGGCCTCACATACGAGCGAACATTGACTCACGCACGCGTATTCTTGTGTATGATGGAAGAAAATAAAGAAAATGGTGTACGAAATACTGTGCAGTATTTAACTGCCTAAATAATAATAAAAACACAGAATGTACTTTTTTAAGTTGCCTCAAGACACTGAGAGGTAAATAAGTAGTTAATATTATTCATGATAATTCATGCTAAATCATGAATTTCCTCCGCCATTTTCCGCAGTTTGGCACCTCACGTCACATCATTTTACCGAAGTTAGCCCTATAGCTTCGGCGCAGTGCCGATCACTGACGTTTGTCAACATAATGGTGCTTGACTCTTGAGACAGGCTAAATTACACCATAAATATTGTTAATGATATTGAGCATACATTTTTTTAAATACCTTCGCGAAGTAAAACTTCTGTACCTCTAGTACAGTACCTCTAAACAGCGCCCCCTAGGGCGGCTATAATATAGGGGGCGCTGTTTAATTTTTCATACAAAATTTTTCGATGACACTTTGAATACGCAAACGAAACGAACTCGAAAGTTTTTCGTACTAGAGGTACTGTACGTAGTACTTATTATTATTCTGTGGTAATACTAATATTCTTATCATTTCATAGAATATTTTCATCTTCTTCGAATGTTGAGGATTTCGTTAAATTCGGTGTTCAAGCTCCAATTTTACTATGTTTTGATATTAGTTAACAAAGGACCGTTTAAGAGAAAATGTGTAAAAACAATAAAATAACAAGAGAAAAATCGAAGCTTAAAAATAAAAGTATAATTGACCAACTAAGAAATGAGACGAATAAATATTTTTTATTTAATATGAAAATGTGCAATATTCTATATGTATATAATTTAATAATTAATTGTCTTTCCAGAAACCCCGTCAAACTGGGGCGCCATCTGCACATCCCTCGACATTCCCGAAGTCCACGTGTGGTGCCACTACTTCCAACCTCTTCTGACGGCACGGGTCAAGGTGAGTCAAGGTTTCATTGTAAGTCAAAAACAACTATGTATAGATCGTTTTATTCACGAAGAGGCGCCACACCAATTTTTGGTCGAGGGAAGCGCAGCGTGCGGATCGAATATCCGAGCAATCCAAGCGTCATTAATGTAGTGTGCGTGTGCACTCATGGATGATTTAGCGTGTACCGATAACACTCAAACATTAGCGGAATAATGGTAGGACGCGTCTTCGTGGATAAAACGATATATTGTTGTTTCTGACTAATTGGTTAAAAAAGTGAAGTGACTTCTTGAATCGGCAGATTTGCCCCCCTAGACAAGTGGAAAAGCTTGACAGAATTTTTAATTTGAAAAGTGTTTCTTGTATGGAGTTACTTCGATCCATGAAGGGATTCAATTTTCGCAGCGATCAAAATATGCCACTTGTTTAGGGCTTCCTGATGCTGCATCCATTGTGTATTGCCTTAACTGTCCTTTCTCTGAGTTGTCTTAAAAAGACTGAGCTACTTACTTCGACAAAACCGCCTAAATTGTGCGGTTAAAATTTTTGTATTTCTTTCACATAAATGATCAGTTTTATTTGTTGTATTATAAAGAGTACATAATACCTTAATAACGCTTTCGATTATTTTAGGCAATCATAGACAACCGCTGGGTCAAAGTCTACGATCAGTTCAAGACACAAATACTGGTGGACCTCACCAAAGTGTCCTCAGAAAGCGAAACGGAGAAAGAAGCGGACATCAACTGGTTCGTGTGGAAAGACCTCATCGGCGAGACGGTTATAGAGTCCAGGAATGACGTCATCAAAGTCATGACGTCACTTATGAAAGGTATGTTAAATATTGGACTAACTTAATTCCAAAAACACAAGTAACCTTTTTATAATTTGTGTGATTACGTTCATATAGGATATAAACTTTGCATCATAAGTGGGGGGATGACGCAGAATGTGCACTTCGAAAAATGAGCATTTCGCGAAATGCGCACTTTTCCATACTAATATTATACAAACAAACTCTTCAGCCTTTACATTTGTATAGAAAAATCCGCATTTTGCGCAGTGCACATTTTGTGAAGTGCACATTCTGCGTCAGACCAGGCCTGTTCATCTCCGCGAGTTTACATCGAAAACAAAACACGCACGATGGCCCACCTACAGGATACTATTCGACAAGGCCTCACATACGAGCGAACATTGACTCACGCACGCGTATTCTTGTGTATGATGGAAGAAAATAAAGAAAATGGTGTACTAAATACTGTGCAGTATTTAACTGCCTAAATAATAATAAAAACACAGAATGTACTTTTTTAAGTTGCCTCAAGACACTGAGAGGTAAATAAGTAGTTAATATTATTCATGATAATTCATGCTGAATCATGTATTTCCTCCGCCATTTTCCGCAGTTTGGCACCTCACGTCACATCATTTTACCGAAGTCAGCCCTATAGCTTCGGCGCAGTGCCGATCACTGACGTTTGTCAACAAAATGGTGCTTGACTGTTGAGACAGGCTAAATTACACCATATTGTTAATGACATTAGCATACATTTTTTTAAATACCTTCGCGAAGTAAAACTTCTGTACGTAGTACTTATTATTATTCTGTGGTCAGACCCTATGATTTCTTTTTGATACTTCTCGTGCATTGTGGAAAACCTTGAAGGAGGCCTTTATCCAGAAGTGGACGTCATTAATTTGGCTGAAACGAACGAACAAACGAACGAACTTCTCATATTTTTGTAACTATGCGCATATTGCGTATATTGCGTAAATCAAGACAAAAATTAATCGGATCATGCAACTACAGTGCTTAAGCCTTTAGTAGTTAAATATTGACAATTTAATTTGACAAAGACCAGTTCTTAAGCTTGCATCTTTTTCAGGAATGACCCGCCAAGACCAAGGCATCACTCCAACCCTAGAAAAGCTTTGCGAAGCTTTAGACAGCGAGCTTTGCAAGCTTCTAGAAGACTTAAAAGTATACTTGAGTCGGGATAAAAGAAATTCTGTGACCAGAGACAAGATACTCTTTGCTTATGAAGAAGATGATGAGTCGGACCAGATATACAGCGACAAGGAAGACATTGAGTTGTATTTGAGGGATATATCAGATAGGAATATTCAGAGGTATGTGTTAAAAAAACATCATTAGGTAACTTTTTTTTTAAAGAATTGTGGTAAGCTCATGATTGTGAGTGGGTTCACTACAATACTATCCGTTCGTTTTAAGTTTGCCGCTGGCGATATGACGTCACTCGAAGGGAAGCGTCTATAACTTTATCAAACTATATTTAAAATATTTTTATTTATTATCTACTTTATAAAAATAAGTCGGGTTTTCCTTCCTGACGCTATAACTCCAGAACGCACGAACCGATTTCCACGGTTTTGCATTCGTTGGAAAGGTCTCGGGCTCCGTGAGGTTTATAGCAAAGAAAATTCAGGAAAATTTAACAAACGAAATTCCACGCGGGCGAATCCGCGGACGGAAAGCTACTTATTGTTAAAAATTGTGTATTTGCGTAAAATAAGACACATTAATTGCGTTTAATCACTAACTAATTGCGTTTAATCGCGGACGCGCATTCCACGGACCGGCAAACTTAGCGCGAACGGGTAGTAGTTCAGCAGCGGTGGGGTTTGAATCCGCGCTCCTCGGATCTTATTTGACACCGACACCATTGGGCTATTGTCACTAACATTACGCCATTTAGGCTGGGTTGCACCATCTTACTTTAACTTTGACAAACGTCAAAAATCTGTCAAATTCCATACAAAAACACCGGTTATCGTTAAAGTTACGGTCAAAGTTAGGTGGTGCAACTCAGCCTTAGTCTTCACTACAAAAACACTAATTAAAGCCAAATGGGTTGGGGAGGCTTGATGTTCGCATATTTGTCCCTTATAGTCGCCCCTTTCGATATAAAATCTATTTTTGAGTATCGTTTCGTAAGATCGCTTGCCAAAACCGCATATTCTTATTGATATTGCAAATTGCAGCATGCTTCAATACATAAAGGCGTGTTTTGAAGAGCCAACTCTCCAATCAACTGAGCTCCAAAGAAAAACTACCGCCATATACACCGCCCGCTACTCCCAAGCGATTCCAACCCTTATGCCTAACTTACGCAAGTGCTATATTCCTGAAGAACAAAACACATTAGGAGTTATAAGCGTAGACGAAAATGCTGTTAAAAGGTGGAATGAGCTTTGTGCGATGTTAAAGGAAAGTTATCTCTATTGTTGGGGCAAATGGGTGGATATTGTGGAAGCTAAAATAGAGGAAATGACCAAAGGTTTGCCCCAAGAGTTTACGCTGGAAGCCAATGTCGACTATTTGATGATGGTAAGCAGAAATTGAATACTGTCTAAGGCCCGGTTTCCACCAAGACGCAACGGAGCAAATACATTTTTTAAATAACCAATCAGATTCCATTGAGATTGAATGAAATCTGATTGGTTATTCAAAACATTTCTCCGCTCCGCCTTGGTGGAAACCGCGCCTTACTTATATTTTTACTAGCGGCCGCCCGCGACTTCGTACGCGTGGATCCCGTTTTACCCCCTTCATCTATCTTACGCGGTTTAGATTTTTTCATACAAATGTTTTTTCCCGCTAACTCCCGTACCCGTGGGAATTTTGCAATATCCTGTTGTAACTAAGCTTTAAGTTTACTAAGGTACCTGCATGCCAAATTTCAAGCGTCTAACTTAAGCGGTTTAGATTTTTCATACAAAAGGATTTTCCCGCTAGTTCCCGTTCCCGTGGGAATTTCGGGAATTCCTTTCTTAGTGCACCTCTACGATACCTAAGCTACGTCCCTTCTAAATTTCAAGTGCCTACGTTTAGCCGTTTAGGCTGTGCGTTGATATGTCAGTGAGTCAGTCAGTTTCTCCTTTTATATATTTAGATTTATACCTGTGTTATGTAGTTAATTTAGTTTTAGTATCCTAGGTTACGAGGCCTTTTTAACCCTTAAATATGCTAAAGCATGTGTTAAGCCCTTGTGATCCAATTGAGACATATCCGACGCTTTATTTATTTTATTTATTTGAGATAAAGACCACCTTGTGTTTACTGCTCAAAAGATTATCTTTACTATGAGTAAAAGCAGCTATAAATGCAGTGGATGACAGTGCAAATATTTTATGCACGTACTGATAATATTAATATAACATTCATAGTTATATTTCTGTATAATAATAATTAAAAACTTTCCAGCAATGGGACGTAATAAAGATAGAAGAGAAGGATGACGAAGGGAATGCAATAGAGTCTACCATCAAAGTGCCCGCTGGCCCTTCATTGAAACTACAAGAATATCTTTACTCCATAAGCAGAATATTAGACGAAGTAGTCCCACACACCTTACCTATAGAAATCCACACATTGTTCATCGAAAAACTGACAACTATCACGTTCGCACACTACAACCGAGTTATACGTGAGAAAGAGGCAGATATAAATCAGAGATGTGCGCTCCAATTGCTTATGGATGTGAGGCACATGACTTTGTTGTTGGTTCCTAGAGAGAATAAAAAATCTATGGAGTTGTCTCATGAAGTATGTGAATTTTTGAGACAGAAGATCGATCCGTTTGATTATGATGTGTTCTATCCGTATATTCAAACTAATTTGAAGAGATCGGTGCAAAGAGTTCAGGTGAGTGATTACAGCTATCAATGTTTAATGCCCGTTTTCACCATCAATCCCTAATTTTTAAGTGTCCCCTATGGTAACAAATAACAAGAATTTTGTTTACATAGGGGTCACTTAAAAATTAGGGATTGATGATGAAAATGGGCATGAGACTAGTTAGATAAAAGTTAATTCAGTGTAGATAATGACTTTAAGTTAAAATACAGTGTGATTTCCTTCCCAAAGATACTCCTTGATTTAGTGCCATTCGAAATTGGGACTTATTGTGTGAAGCATATGAATCATTGTTTTATTTTTATTTAATTGAAATTCTTTTCAAGTTGACTTAGCCACTGGTTGAAATGATGATAATGAAGATCAACTGCCGAGATCTGAGGGCTTATTAGTCGTAGTGTCAAAAAAATCTATGAAGATTTTAGTTATTGAAAGTATCTGCTAGGGGGGCTGTACAATCCGTCATATATTTAACTAGCGGCCGCCCGCGTCTTCGTACGCGTGGATCCCGTTTTACCCCCTTAGAGAAAAAATAAACACCTTTTTTAGCGGATGCCTACGTCATAACATCTACCTGCATGCCAAATTTCAGCCCGATCCGGCCAGTTGTTTCAGTCAGTCAGTCACCTTTGAGTTTTATGTCATAGTAAACTCACAAGCCCTCTGTATCTCCAAAACCATTAAATCTTTTCCTGACATTTTTTCCTTTCCAGACTCTCCTAGGCAGTTTGATCCTCCACCACGGTCAGCTGACCGGTATTATCGGGAACAAACCGGTATTGTCCGGCGGCAGCGGAGACAAAGCCGCCGGTTTGCTTGCTTCAGGAGATTCCCACTGGTTCTCACTGCTACCGGTCGCTACACCGCCTAGCTTGCATAAGAAGCAAGATAAACCGGTATGTATGGATGTTTTTATTCGTAATTGATGACGTCAGACGATTGACATACTTTTTAAGAGCTGTCAAAACGAAGTTTATCCATAGAATTTGATGAAAGCATTGCGATGTCATCGATCATCGTGGAAAGCATTAGGGGAGGCCTATGTTCAGCAGTGGACATCCTATGGCTGAAATGATGATGATGATGATGATTGCGATGTCGTCACTCTTTTTTGAAGCTGATAGAATGAAAATGAAAATTTAAAAAGAGACATTATTTTTACACAAATTACATAATGTTACTTATTGAAAACCATATTATACTTGTATACCATAGATAGATATTAGATATATTTAATTTAAAAAATCTATTTTGAGATCAGTAGAGTAGCTTGATGAAACAATTGAAAGATCACACTTTTATGTGTGTCTTGCTTTCGTGTCTTGTTATTTTGGGCTAAGGAAAAAAATACGAACTGATTTCCAATTTAGTTAGTATTGGATTTTATAATTATAATTTATATTTTGTGTTTAGAACGGAGATTTGTTCTTCGCACTTTGAACGGTATGGACAGTGTGATATGACGAGCTTATTGTATTAATACTTAGGCTGTGTTGCACCATATTACTTTAACTTTAACAAACGTCAAAATCTGTTAAACTCCATACAAAAAGCACCGGTTATTGTTACGCTTAAAGGTGGCGCAACTCAGCCTTAATAAATGCATTCATCACCTAATTTAACTGAACTAAAATTCCCCTAAAAGATAAGCATGGTTTTCCCCACGAAGTTATTATAACAATAATGCAGTGAGGTGCAAAATGGATTTCATTCTGAAATGTTTACTATCGAGATACCGTCAGTATTTTGGGATCTGCGTAAGAGATAATTCGCAAAATTTCATGCTTTTTTGATAAATTAATCCTTAATCCTTATAGACAGATTCTGAAAACATTTTAAGAATCTGTCTATAAGTTTCACGTAATGTATCTTAGTCTAGAGATCAGTTGGCTTTCATGAATTAAATTCCTTAGTAATTGTCACACACCACATTATTAAAAAAATAGAATTAACCACACATTACATCTCCTTAAACTCGAGATGAGCATTCAACTAAAAATTAGTTTTAGTCATCCATGAAATAAAATAAGTATTTTTAGTGTAACAATACAAGTCAATGGTAAACTGAATAAAAATCCTACCAGTGAAGGTTAAGTAGTCCCGAGATAAATATGTAACTACATACATACATTTCAACCTCGAGTGACTTAAAAAAACACATGAAAATCCCCGTCTTTTTAGCTCCCGATGTTGGTCCATTTATATCGTACTGGTGTTATTACATAGGAGTTGGAAGAACTTACGACAGCACACCAGACTAAATAAACTGTTTTTGTTGTAAACCAGCCCCTATTACAACGATATAATTCCAAGGATATATATTAAGCAAAATTGAACATTTTCCAGGAAGAGTGTTTTAATAGCACTTATCAATGTGTGAATTACTATTTGTGACATTTATTCTTATCATAAATTATGTGTATTGCCTGTCCACAGACAAAGAAAAAAGTCATAGCGGCCAGTCCCAACAAATCCAGGTCGGACATATCCGACCTGATGACCAGTTCGCTGCCCATCAACTTCGCCAACGCTCGCTCCGGGGCCGCTTCGTTCTTCAACTCTATGACGTCAGATTGGTTCAGTGGCTCGTAGTCCTTAAATAGTGTATAGTCTGGTCTGCGAGCACGTAGAATTTTGTCCAATGACCCCAAGCTACCCATCCTTATCGCTCGCGCGTAATTATGTTGCTGTCGCGCTCGCACACTCACTGCGGNATCCTTTTTTAGCGGATGCCTACGTCATAACATCTACCTGCATGCCAAATTTCAGCCCGATCCGGCCAGTTGTTTCAGTCAGTCAGTCACCTTTGAGTTTTATGTCATTTTATGTCATAGTAAACTCACAAGCCCTCTGTATCACCAAAACCATTCAGTCTTTTCCCGACATTTTTTGTTTTCCAGACTCTCCTAGGCAGTTTGATCCTCCACCACGGCCAGCTGACCGGTATTATCGGGAATAAACCGGTACTGTCCGGCGGCAGCGGAGACAAAGCCGCCGGTTTGCTTGCTTCAGGAGATTCCCACTGGTTCTCACTGCTACCGGTCGCTACACCACCCAGCTTGCATAAGAAGCAAGATAAACCGGTATGTATGAATAATTTATTATATTTATAATAGGTATGACGACGTCAATCGGTTGACATACTTTTTAGATCTGTCAAAACGACTTTTATTCAAAGAATTTGAATGGAATGAGGGTTTTCGCGAATGAAAGATCCGCTAGATGGTGGGACGTGGATGTGGGGTCTGACTGCTGCGTCATTGGTGGATTTTGACATATCTGTCAATGTCATGTCAAAAATAACCAATCATGCAGCATTTGGACCTCGCGTCTACGTATTGCCATCTGGCGGATTTTCCTTCCATCACTCCTTCGAAGTGGAAGTCAGGTGACAGCAAAAAAAAAATGATTTTGCCTAAGTTATTGGAAATCAGTCATTATTTTAGAAAACTCAATTTTTTATATTATAGCCTGACCAGGAACATAAAAACCCTCGCCATGTTGCGGAAAACTAATGGTACTAATTTCTTTTAATGGCAACAGTAACTGAAAACTTCATTCACATGTCA
The DNA here is from genome assembly GCF_004193835.3 of Ostrinia furnacalis. Lineage (NCBI taxonomy): Eukaryota > Metazoa > Arthropoda > Insecta > Lepidoptera > Crambidae > Ostrinia > Ostrinia furnacalis. Next base: position 19,952 of record NW_021131892.1, read on the forward strand.
CCTTTCATGTCAGTCTATTGCTGTCAAAGTGTAAACAAACTTTATTTTAAATGTGCGCAATTGATTTTGTGAATTAAATTGCTAAACTCTTTTTATAGTCGTGAAAGAAAAGTGGTTCACAATGTATTAAAGTATTTGTCGAAGAGAAATACTAAGGGTTCGGACAATATTTTCATTGAATACTGTTTCCGACAAAGGTTGTCAAATTGACTGACGTTTATCGTATAGTACAGTCCACTATGAAAATTAGCTGTGGTTTGTTTCAAGTACCTATTTTAATTTTTTTTTGTCACTTTCTAAGTGTAGAATTTTATGGAATTGGGAATGAAGTACCGAGTTTGAAGCGTTCATGAGCAGACATTGCAGTTGAATATTCAAGTTCTGAATTTTATTATTGATGAATAATAAAATAAATCCTACTAGCTCGATTGATAGTTTCATTTAATTTATTTAAACCAGGTTACCTATAATAATATTTTTTCGTTAATTTATGAAAATATCAAATTAGCCCGTAATTCTAAATCCTGATACATAAAGTTAGCCTATTAATTTAACACAGGTACGACTGTACTCAGTGTTGCACTATCAAATGCAATTGACGCGCCTCTATGCCAGGGTTTTTATGTTCCTGGTCAGGCTATAGTAGCTTGAAAGGTCACATAATGTTTAAAAATCATGCTTTAGTGTATTGTTGTTAATATTGGCCTAGGGGAAAAATACGAACTGATTTGGTTAGTGTAGAATTTTATTTAAATTGTAATTTATATTTTGTGTTTAGAACCGAGATTCGTTCTTCGCACTTTGAACGGTATGGACAGTGTGATATGACGAGCTTGTTGTATTAATACTTAGGCCGGGTTGCACCATATTACTTTAACTTTAACAAACGTCAAAATCAAATCTGTCAAACTCCATACAAAAAACACCGGTTATCGTTGTAGTTACTGTTAAAGTTACGTGGTCCAACTCAGCCTTAATAAATGCAATCATCACCTAATTTAACTGAACTAAAATTCTCCTGAAAGATAAGCATGGTTTTCCCCACGAAGTTATTAATAACAATAATGCAGTGAGGTGCAAAATGGATTTGATTTTGAAATGTTTACTACTTATCTAGATACCCTGTCAGTATTTTGTGATATGCGTAAACGACAAATTCACAAAATTTCAGGTTTTTATTTATTTATTTATTTATTTAAGATTTTTTTGATAAACAAAAATCCTTAACACTGGAACTCCAAAAATGCGGAGTATTATTGCCAGTAGAATTCACTGAGTTTTTAAGATAGTAAACATTTTAAGAATCTATCAGTTTCACGTAATGTACCTTCGTGTAGAGATCAGTTGGCTTATCATGAATTGAATTCCTAAGTAGTTGTCACACACCACATTGAATTTAAAAAAAAAATGATTTTAGAACTAACCACACATTACATCTCCATATACTCGTGATGAGCATTAACAGTTACTTACTAAAATTAAAATTAGTTTTAGTAATCAATGAAATTAATTAAATATTACTTAATAAGATTAAGAGTAAACTGTAGGATTTAATTAAGAATCAGGATTGAGTAGTCCCGGGGTAACTAACTACTTATATTGAAAAAAAAAAAAACAGTATAAAAATCCCCCTACTTGTAATTTAGCTTCCGATGTTGGTCCATTCAGATCGTATAGATTTTTTACATACTAGAAGGGAGTTAAAATTACATAATATCACTGCATCATAACTAAACTGATTTGTTACGAATTCGCCCCTATTATAAGCAAAATTGAATATTTTCCAGGAAGAGCGTTATAATAGCGCTTTCAGTCTATGTGCGAATTACTTTTTGTGATATTTTTCTCATTATAAATTAATCATATTGCCTGTTCACAGACAAAGAAGAAGGTCATAGCGGCCAGTCCCAACAAATCCAGGTCGGAAATATCCGACCTTATGACCAGCTCGCTGCCCATCAACTTCGCCAACGCTCGCTCCGGGGCCGCTTCGTTCTTCAACTCGATGACGTCAGATTGGTTCAGTGGCTCATAGTCCTTAAATAGTGTATAGTCTGGTCTGCGAGCACGTAGAATTTTGTCCAATGACCCCAAGCTACCCATCCTTATCGCTCGCGCGTAATTATGTTGCTGTAACGCTCGCACACTCACTGCGGGCGCCCGTCGCACAGTCGCGACAGCAATATAATTACGCGCGAGCGATAAGGATGGGTAGCTTGGGGTCATTGGACAAAATTCTACGTGCTCACAGACCGGGCTTTAGGTGGAAGTGTCAACTGACGTCATAATCCTGGTGTCTGACATTTAATGTAATCATAGGCATACTGTCCATAGACACAACTGTCCATTGTCCATAGATAAAGAAGGCTATAGCGGCCAGCCCCAACAAATCCTAGTTCGCTGCCCATCAATTTCGCCAACGCTCGCTCCGGGGCCGCTTCGTTCTTCAACTCGATGACGTCAGATTGGTTCAGTGGCTCATAGTCCTTAAATAGTATAGGCGTGTCAACTGACGTCATAATCCTGCTGTCTGACATTTAATGTAAGCATAGGCACGATGTCCATAGACACAACTGTCCATTTCCATAGACAAAGAAGGTCATAGCGGCCAGTCCCAACAAATCCAGGTCGGACATATCCGACCTGATGACCAGTTCGCTGCCCATCAACTTCGCCAACGCTCGCTCCGGGGCCGCTTCGTTCTTCAACTCGACGACGTCAGACTGGTTCAGTGGCTCGTAGTCCTTAAATAGTGTATAGTCTGGTCTGCGAGCACGTAGAATTTTGTCCAATGACCCCAAGCTACCCATCCTTATCGCTCGCGCGTAATTATGTTGCTGTCGCGCTCGCACACCCACTGCGGGCGCCCGTCGCACAGTCGCGACAGCAATATAATTACGCGCGAGCGATAAAGATGGGTAGCTTGGGGTCATTGGACAAAATTCTACGTGCTCACAGACCGGGCTTTAGGTGGTGTCAACTGACGTCATAATCCTGGTGTCTGATATTTAATGTAAGCATAGGCACAATGTCCATAGACACAACTGTCCATTGTCCATAGACAAAGAAGGTCATAGCGGCCAGCCCCAACAAATCCTAGTTCGCTGCCCATCAACTTCGCCAACGCTCGCTCCGGGGCCGCTTCGTTCTTCAACTCGATGACGTCAGATTGGTTCAGTGGCTCATAGTCCTTAAATAGTGTATAGTCTGGTCTGCGAGCACGTAGAATTTTGTCCAATGACCCCAAGCTACCCATCCTTATCGCTCTCGCGTAATGAGGGCTATCGTTTTTATACTTAACAGTTGGCACCCCTGGCGATTGACAGGACCTTACTCTACAGTGGCGCCATCTTGATGAGTGCAAATGCGATAGTCCTCATACCACTTTAGCGCTCACCAGTTGGTGCCACTGTCTTCGCTACTAGCAAGTGACAGGACCTTACTCTACAGTGGCGCTAACTGGTGAGCGCTAAAACGATAGCCCTCATTATGTTGCTGTCGCGCTCGCACACTGCGGGCGCCCGTCGCACAGTCGCGACAGCAATATAATTACGCGCGAGCGATAAAGATGGGTAGCTTGGGGTCATTGGACAAAATTCTACGTGCTCACGGACCGGGCTTTAGGTGGTGTCAACTGACGTCATAATCCTGCTGTCTGACAGTTAATGTAAGCATAAGCACAATGTCCATAGACACAACTGACCATTGTCCATAGACAAAGAAGGTCATAGTGGCCAGCCCCAACAAATCCTAGTTCGCTGCCCATCAACTTCGTCAACGCTCGCTCCGGGGCCGACTTCTTCAACTCGATGACGTCAGATTGGTTCAGTGGCTCGTAAGGTCCTTAAAGGTCATAGCACACTTATCAACCCGGAAAGGGATCAACACCGTATCGCCTTTTGCGGCGAGGCAAGGCGTTTACGTTGCAGTACGGAGTTTCATACAAATTATACTGACCGCCTTGAGTTGATACGGTTACGGTCCGTTTTCGGGCTGATAAGTGTGCTTCGTCCTTAAATAGTGTGGGCTACAACAACTCAGGTCAAAATATTGTTGTCTGACATTTAATGGTGTAATATCCATAGATTTTAAAACTGTCCAGTGACCATAGACAAAGTAATTTCGTTTTAAAATTACATTTCTTGAGGCCATTGCAATTTGATAGACGATGACTAAACTTCTCAGTCGCACGTATGCTAAGGCTGGGTTGCACCATCTTACTTTAACTTTGACAAACGTCAAAAATCTGTCAAACTACATACAAAAAACACCGGTTAACGTCATAGTTACGGTTAATTAGGTGGTGCAACTCAGCCTAAGTCTCTTGGGATTTCATAAATGGTTAATGTCAATTTATAATGAATCACATTCCTTTCGTGTAATAGCGTTGCGTGACTCACGTAACATGTCTAAACTGCTGTTATCGTACCTACATAATTAATTTATTGAAATTTTGAATAAAAAGTTCGACGAACGAATGTTATTTTGTCTAGGAATCGCTATGGAAGATTAATTTCTCTTAAGGATAAAGGGGTATCACCCCTATTTTGTTTTGTTAGTGCACACATTGCAATATTTTGAAAACTACAGATTGTGGCTACTTTCGAAGGTGACTTTGCGATATAACCTAATAAGTCGTGCCTGTTTCAAGTTAATTAAGAATATAATTAATCAAATAATTATTTATTTTAATTAAATTATAATTATTATCTTTATTTACTATTAATATAAATGATAATTAAATGCTATTATGTTAAATACCTTTGTTTCTTTTGTGTTCTTCTCTTCGTTGTATTCGCATAACAGAATTTGGTGCATGCTTGACTGAGCTTAGGTTCGGTTCAATAGTTAATACTGTCATTGGAAGTTCTATGCTTTTTGTTCGTTTGTTAAATGTTTACTCAGAGCAATCTATATGCATTTAATTGTATTGTGTATCGATATTTTATATTATACCATAATTAACCAATAAAGACAAACATTCTTGTTTAATCTCTCAAGAACATTATGTATTAATAAAAGTAAACAATGGACTGTAAATAAATAGTGACCATAATCAATTTCCTAGAGTCAAGAAGATATGTTTCGTAGTCATTTTTGACACCATCACAATCATTTTGAACGTTCCAACAGCCCATTTAAGTATGAGCATTGACCACTGTTTATTCTTCAAAAATAAAAAACCAAAATTAAATTAAATATCATTATAATTATTATTCATAAAAACAGTGCAAACAACAAAACTCAGATCATGTTTTCACAACTAAAAATTAACTAAGCCTCCTCTTCCTTTTTGGTTTCGCCCACTTTCCTTCCTAAAAGCCTGAAGTTGTCGCTGTACCCATCGTTGTACCCTCCGAAGTAGTTGCCGGGGTTGTTAGGGTACTGCCGGTCGTACCCGGGTCTGTATGGGTTGTACCCAGGATATCCGGGTCGGTTGTACCCCGGGTACCCACCTTGACCCGGGTAGTTATTGTAACCACCCGGACGGTCGTATCCGGGTCTGTAGTTGGGGCGGTAACCTGAAAAGAAAACGGTTTACGACGTTGACTTGTACCTAATCGCTATTTCTTGCTATTTGCATAATAATATGACGTCAAAGCTATCTTTGATCAATATTACTATCACAGTAAAATGAAGTGATAATAACAATCGTTTATGTTAATTCTGTCAGTGAGTCATTATCATGCAGTGTAATTAATTTATGCAGTGTTATTTAAATTTTATGCCTGGAATTGATTTGAACCAGATAAGAGTAGTGATGATAATAAGGTGGAGCATTTGTTTACAGACCTCCGTAACCGGGGTATCCGCCTATATTACCCGGTCCAAAACCTGGGTATCCGCCTTGGTAACCACCGTAACCGCCTGGACAAAACGGCAAAATGTTAGCCAAAGACCCCATACTAGGAATTTTGAATTTTGTGGGCAAACCCTTCGACAGTTATACGTTTAGTTGAATACACATAGCGTCAGAAACTATTATTGAGGTGATAAACGTATCTAAAGAAGAACATAATTTAAAGTACGCTATTTTATCATGCCAAAATCTAGGTTTGATTGAAAGTGACAAAGCGTTTACTAGCTAAAGTGCTAGCTAAACATTTACGAAACAAGGAACAAAACAAACCTCCAGGATATTGCCCAGGATATCCTCCGTAACCGGCTCCTCCGTAACCTCCATTGTATCCCCCATAGCCGCCGTAACCACCAGTCCAGCTGGGGTTACCGCCATATCCGGGTCGGAATAGACCGTACCCGCCAGAGCTAGTGTACCCTGGCGAACCGTACCCGGCTGACCCATAACCGGGTGAACCATACCCGCCCGCGCTTCGTCGGGTGCTGTCAGAGGCATCTGTGCTTGTCTCTGTCAGCCTCTGAGCTGATGTGGCTGCTAGTGAGCATGCTAGTAGAATTATGTTCTGAAACAAACACAAAAAGGTAAGATTTTTTATGCATGACAAGGCAGTTACTTATTACACCGCAATCGCACCTGTTGTTAAGTGAGATGCAGTCTAGGATGGTACCTACATATCTGCCGGCCCTGTAAGTGCCCATTTAGGTACTCTCGCCTTGAAAAGGCCCGGATTGTAGTGTTCAGGAAAGACTGTAGCAGGCAGCGAATTCCTGTCATGTACAATTTCAGGGCCGGTAAAAGGTAAGTAAACTACTAAGGGTGGAACCAAACAAGACTACTTAAATATTAATCTCAGAATAAGTCGTCAGTTTTTACATATTTTCCATACTGAAACTGTCAATGTGTCAGTTATACCAGGAGTTAATCTCGGATAAAAGCTTGGTCGAATCGGGCCTAAGAACCGCGTGTTGCCAATCGTAATGGAAAACCCTTGCTTATGGATTGATGACTAAAGAATATAGCTGACAGTGCAAGGCGTCCAGAACTCCATAGTATCATTGGTCGAAATGATGATGATGATGGCTCCGGTTAATTATAAAGTTTATTATTATCTAACTAGCTGACCCAGCAAAGTTGTTTTGTACCTAAGGGTATGAAAAATAAGTACGTTTACGTCCTATTCTCTAACCTACTGAATATAGGTACACACATAATTCCATCAAAATCGGTCAAGCCTTTTTCGGAGGAGTTTTGTTAAAACCACTGTCTAATAAAATTTGAAATTGTTATCTCTATCTTGATCACAAAAGGAACGAGTGGATCAGAGAAAAGACGATGATCAGCGACGTGGTGGAAGAGATTGAGAGCCGTAAATGGAGATGGGCAGGGCACATTGCACGGATGAACCAGGATCGCTGGGCCAGAAAGACCCTGGAGTGGAGACCCCGCAACAACACCCGCGGCAGGGGAAGACTGCCTAAACTAAACGATGGACAGACGACATCCGGCAGCAGGCTGGAGTGAACTGGATGCGTGTGGCCAGGGACAGAAGTCGGTGGAGGGTTGAAAAGGAGGCCTATTTATTTATTTATTTTTATTACTTTATTTATTTATCTATGTTCGAAGGGGAACCCAAAGGCTGCTATAGATAGATAGATAGATAATCTCTATCTTATTATTTTATTTTATTACATTAACATTTAGTGAAGAATGTGAAAACCATTACCGTTATCACACAGGGATTTACAACTTCCTTGTTATGTTTTAATAAATAATACAAATCAATACATTAAAGTCATTTCCTGAGTGTATTGGGTAGAACATACCTACTTAATGTAACGTAGGTACCTACTAAGATAAAGAAAAACTTATCATGTAAACCTATTAGAATTTATCTTTACCTATTTGTCTGTGATTACTCAAACTTTAATCACAAAATAAGTATTTTGTGCTTTAATCTTAGTAATTATATTCACCTACTTTTTAATAAACAGGTTTACTGAAATTAATTAATTTAGAAAAGGTTTTATACGTCACTTTTATTTCTTATCATTTATTTCATACGTTAGGTACCTACTTACACATGTAAAGCACATGTTAGTTAAGTATTTATAAATCTATAAGTACTAATATTATAAGGGTTATTATAAAGAGGTAAAGTTTGTGTGTTTGTATATTTATTAAATTATAAGGGGTAATCTCGGGATCTACTGAACCGATTTTAAAAATTATTTCACAAATAGTAAGCCACATTATTGCTGAGTGGATACAGACAGAAAGCTAGTAGTGGATAATGTAGTACTTAGATAAACTTATGCCCGTTTTCACCATCAATCCCTAAAAAATTAAGTGACCACTTTGGTAACACATACCTAATAGGAATTTTGTTTACGAAGGGGTCACTTAAAAATTAGGGATTGATGGTGAAAACGGGCATTAGGCATTTAATTTTATCGCTGGTAAGGAACTGTTAAAATTAAAAAAAAAAGAATTGCCAAAATTAGGATTACGATAATCTTTTTAAACCGCACTTAATATTAACATGTTAATTCCGAATAATTCTAATCACTCAATTTGGATTATTTACTACGCGTAAAATGCGCTATTCATGAATTAGCCATTTTAATCTCAAATTTATTGTTTCTATCTTGAGATTAAAAGGCACACGTGTTAACAATAAATAAAATTAAATCTTTTCCACGAGATTTTAAATCTAGCAGCAGCAGTGGTGTGGTAGGCACTTAATAAAACCTATGGCCCGCATAGTTTAAACGACGGTACAATATTTATCTAAGCATTGCACTAATCTCTTGTTATTATAATAGGTGCCATTCTAACAAAAATGTACTACTATACGATTAATAAACAAACCACTGATTTTAACACTAACGGCAGGCACTGCCTAGGTACTAAGTTACCGTTAAACGCTATCAACTCCTTATTTGAAATCACAGAATGAACCAAACTAATTCCGTAAAATAAATCACTTAAACCACATATAAATATGAAAAATGATCTCACCAAATAGTTCATTTTATTTAGATCACAGCACGGTGCACTTCGTCCAATATCAAGATTGAATTTGATCATGCGCCTGAGATCCGTTGCCTTTATACAGCGGTTCAAGAACGCATCTGTTTCTTATGCGTACGCGCAAGATGATGGTATACGAACGTATTGTAATTCAATCAATTATCGAAGAAATGTTGTGTAACAGATCTAATTTGCCAGTTCCTATTGTATAGGAAATCGATGGGAAGTCGCACAATGATACGTTCTTGTCAACAAAATTGTTTGATTGATGCTTTAATTAAGGAAAATTATGTCTCTATGTTCTCGGATTGTATGGGTGAGAGTACTGAGAGTGGAAATAGCATTCGTTTGTTTTGCTATTTGTGTAATTCCGCTAAAGTTTTAATAAACAGTCTTGTGTCTTACAAAAATTTGTATACAAAATATTTATTTAGGACGTTGCTAAATTCCATTAATCTCCATCAAGTAGTTTTCCTTCCACGAATTTTTAGGATATTATTACAGAGTAAATAGTAGCTGTAAATTGAGCACCAACAGTGTGTTCCTTTCGTGGAACTGAAGAGTTCAATTATAACGATAAACGTAACAATGTCATCGCTGAGTGAAATCCAAAAGAAAACAATTTAATGGAAATTAATGGATATTATTATAATATTGGAGTCACAATATCATGGTAGAACAAAAATTAATCTACAGCGAAGTATTTTAAGTAGACTATCTACTCAAGTAGAGTCAAAGTAAGTATTATGATTATTTGGATGGGTTATTCATTAACTCTGGTAAATATTTTCTTAGACAGTAGAGTAGATTATCACTAACAGTAGGGAAATACCTACTAAGTACATATTAGTTGCATTTGTGTAAGTATAAAATGTTAAGACAATCATAAATCAAACATGGGGTTTGCGATTGTTGACAAGGATTTGAGATCGTGCTCTACCAATTTATTATGGATAGATTGTAACATACCTACCTAATCTTCCATGATATATCAACTGTGAATGTAGTAAAACCTTTCAGATGTAGGTACAAAGATTTTAAAGTAATTTTGAACGATAATTGACGAGCATAACTTAACGTGCATTTGGTTAACATACTTTTAAAACAATCTGTTGTTGATTTATTCCTGCAGTGTCCTAATAAAATTAGGCTCTACAAAGTCAAAACTTTTATTACTTAGACCCTTTCCAGGGCGCTTAAACAAGACCCTAATAGCTTGCCCTACCACCACTTAGGGACAACATATGGGCTGGTGCTGAGAAGAAGTGGCGGAAGAAACTCAATCACCTTTGTCAGCCCTTTGTGATATTAGCTAAGTAAGTGGACTTTTTAAGCCAGAACCTTTCAGTCGAGTCAAGAGAGGCCAATATCTAAAAGTCCGATGCCCGTTTTCACCATCAATCCCTAATTTTTAAGTGACCCCTTTGAAAACAAAATTCCTGTTATGTGTTACCATAGGGGTCACTTAAAAATTAGGGATTGATGGTGAAAACGGGCACTAGACCACGGAGGCTTCTTTTAATATCAAGAGGTGACAATGAAGATATACGTAACACTTTTGATATAAATAAGGATAATGTTCTTGACCGTCAACTATACACGAAAAGGTACAGTCAGCGTCAATAGTTCGTGTCGTGACACCAAAGTAGCCAAAAAGTTGACAACACAATCTTATCCCAATAACAAAGATGTGTTGCGAACTTATTGGCTACTTTGGGTGTCACGAACTACAATGGTCATGACACAAAAATCGGCCCACCTACGTTTTACAGGAAAACTCGTTTCTACTCACACAATCATGGTGCCCCAACAATATTGGTGTTATTTGAAAGCCCAATAAATATCCATAAAGAAAAAAAAACACATTTAATTTCTTAATACTACAATAAATATGACTTGAAAAAATACCTAACTTTGGGCTCACCTCTGGGATCAATTAGACCAATTTTTATGGTTATAAAACCAAATAATGATCTCACGTGTCCTCTTTAACAGATGGATAGCGATTAATCTCAACTTAACAGTATTAAAACCATAAAAGTTGGCTCAAGCGTAACTACCTATTTTTTAAAGAAGTGACTCTGGATCCTTCTAACTAAAGACACATTTTTGGGGTAAAAACCTTTAATGAAATGAAGTTTAGAACTAGGGTTTCAAATGGTACCAATGTTGGTGGGAACCTGGGAAGTGGGGATGCATACGTTTGATAAGTGTTTGTCGCGTGAGGGTCGATTTTAGTGATGACCAATGTATTTGACGCTGACTGTACTGCGGTTATAAACGTGTTGTCTAACTCCCCTGCGACCAAATCCGACAAGGATAATGCCCGCTTCCGTGTAAGGTTTTGAATACCTTAATGCTAATTGGTGCATTTATAATCCATATTTAGATCAATCGTAAACAATGCAGTATTGTGTGCGTACTCCCGAGGGTGCGAGACCTTGTCATATACCTACTTTGTCAAGTTATAGTTTGCGCCAATAGAATTTGACAAGCGATTAATAACGCCTTTCTATGGCCCTAATATTTTTCTTAAATTGTAATTTTGTGATCATTGCAACACGGTTATCACTTTCTATTGCGAAAATCTATCTAGGTACATATTGGTAGACTAATTAATAGTGAGTGTGTATTATTATGTGGGCGGGGCACATAGCTCGAAGAGCTGATGGCCGCTGGGGCAGGAAAGTTCTTGAGTGGCGACCACGAGCTGGAAGACGTAGCGTGGGCAGGCCTCCCACTAGGTGGACCGACGATCTGGTGAAGGTCGCGGGAAGTACCTGGATGCAAGCGGCGCAGGACCGGTCTTTGTGGAAATCCTTAGGGAAGGCCTTTGTCCAGCAGTGGACGTCTTTCGGCTGAAACGACGACGACGACGACGTGTATTTTTTGTCAAGTTCATGACAATTTCTTGTTACAGAGGTAAAGAAGTTATAAATCAATAAAAAATACATTTAAAATCTTAATAATAACAGCTACTAAAAACCTGTAGATATAGTATTAAACAGTTTTCAAAGACTAAACATTTTTCGGAAACCATTAGATAAGGGTCATAAAACGCCTACTTTTCACATAAAAATGTTACTTTCGCTAACACACTATTATCGGCACCCTCCAAACCTAGAGAGTATACTTTAAAGTCTTCTAAAAGTCTCTATTCGGGCCTAACATATCCAAACCTTTTCGAAATGCTCCACGCTACCTGTCTCTCTTGTTCCATAGGTGCTAGAAAAGTACAGGAGATGGTGGAAGAGTTGACAATCTATCGTTTAACAAAGTACAGCCCTTTGTGTTCCCATAGGATCATAATCAGGGCTATTATGGTTCATACGCGTCAATTCCGCGCGCTGCGGCGCGGCACATAATAAAGAGATTTTACGGCATCAGTCGCTGTAAAACGCGATAGGTAGGTCTATGACCAGATGTCCCCAAACCGTTGTTTGAATTGCCCCAGAACAGCTAGGGACTGGAGCTATTGAATACTATAATCCAGGTCTCTTCAAGGCGAGAGTGAATAGGCACTTGAGAGGTAAGTACAATCCTGGATTGCATCTCAGACAGGTGAAGGTGTGCATTGCAATCAAATATCTGCTTTGTTCTGCAAAAGAAAACAGATGTTTCGTAGAATACATTATTTAATTAACTATATCTGGCCCTTTTACAGTCATATCTAAATTGAAAATGTTTGTTATACTCGTATGTCACTTCCTTGATTATTAATCTTTAATCTAATATTATGTAAACCTAGGTAAAAACATCCTACTTCCTGGAATATAACTTACCTATATAATATCTAAAAAACCATTTATTATTGTATTATCTTAAATTAAAAGTTGTTGTATTTATTTATTTACAAGCTTTTTATTACTTTCACATGTCTGGTGTCTGTCGTCAAATCTTGCAACTTAAAATTGACCCACTTCCCGGTTTCCTATTGAGCTGAAATTTTGCATACATGTGTAAGTCCGATGACAATGCAATATTATGGTACCATTGAGCTGGTCTGATGATGGAGTCGGGAGGTGGCCATAGGAACTCCTAAACAAAACGGCGGAAACTCATCGAGTTTGGGTTCGTTGGATTTGTCTTTTCGAGCACTTTAGTGTTAGATAACGTCCAGGGTCCTGAGATTAAGATATAACTAAAAAGTGTAAAATAAAATTATAATAAAAATAAACTTTTTTAAAAACAAGCTTTTATTCTGAATTTCGAAAGCTTGTAGCGCAAACAGAGAAAAAGAGGAATAAATTCCATNAACTCGATGACGTCAGATTGGTTCAGTGGCTCGTAAGGTCCTTAAAGGTCATAGCACACTTATCAACCCGGAAAGGGATCAACACTGTATCGCCTTTCGCGGCGAGGCAAGGAGCATGACTGTGCGAGCGTTGCAGTACGGAGTTTCATACACAAATTATACTGACCGCCTTGAGTTGATGCGGTTACGATCCAATTTCGGGCTGATAAGTGTGCTTCGTCCTTAAATAGTGTGCTACAACAACTCAGGTCAAAATCTAGCTGTCTGACATTTAATGGTATAATGTGCATATCATTATAATTATTATCCATAGACTCTAAAACTGTTCAGTGACCATAGACAAAGTAATTTCGTTTTAAAATTACATTTCTTAAGTTCATTACAATTTGATAGACGATGACTAAACTGAGAAGTTTGACTGAGAAGTCGAACGTATGTTATGGAAGGGTTGCACCATCTTACTTCAACTTTGACAAACGTCAAAAATCTGTCAAACTACATACAAAAAACACCGGTTAACGTCATAGTTACGGTCAAAGTTAGGTGGTGCAACTCAGCCTAAGTCTCTTGGGATTTCATAAATGGTTAATGTCAATTTATAATGATTCACATTCCTTTCGTGTAATAGCGTTGCGTGAGTCACGTAACATGTCTAAACTGCTATCGTACATAATTAATTTATTGAAATTTTGAATAAAAAGTTCGACGAACGAATGTTATTTTGTCTAGGAATCGAGATGGAAGATTAATTTCTTAAAGATAAAGGGGTATCAGTTATCACCCTTATTGTGTTTTATTAAAGCACACATTGCAATATTTTGAAAACTACAGATTGTGGCTACTTTCGATGGTGACTTTTTGCGATATAACCTAATAAGTCGTGCCTGTTTAAATTTAATTATGAATATCATAAATCAAATAATTATTTATTTTAATTTAATTCCAATTATAATGTTTATTCACTATTAGTATACATAAAAATTAAATGCTATTATGTTAAATACCTTTGTTTCTTTTGTGTTCTTCTCTTCGTTGTATTCGTAACAGAATTTGGTGCATGCTTGACTGAGCTTAGGTTCGGTTCAATAGTTATAACTGTCATTGGAAGTTCTGTGCTTTTTGTTCGTTTGTTAAATGTTTACTCAGAGCAATCTGTATGCATTTAATTGTATTGTGTATTGGTATTTTATGTTATACCATAATTAACCAATAAAGACAAACATTTTGTTTAATCTCTCAAGAACATTATGTATTAATAAAAGTAAACAATGGACTATAAATAAATAGTGACTAATGAATTGCCTAGTCAAGCAGATATGTTTCGTAGTCATTTTTGACACGATGACAAACGTTTTGAACGTTCCAATAAAAAAAAGAGCACTGACCACTGTTCATTCTTCAAAAATAAAAAACCAAAATAAAATAAAATAATATTATATTATTCATAAAAACAGTGCAAACAACAAAACTCAGATCATGTTTTTACAACTAAAAATTAACTAAGCCTCCTCTTCCTTTTTGGTTTCGCCCACTTTCCTTCCTAAAAGCCTGAAGTTGTCGCTGTACCCATCATTGTACCCTCCGAAGTAGTTGCCGGGGTTGTTAGGGTACTGCCGGTCGTACCCGGGTCTGTATGGGTTGTACCCAGGATATCCGGGTCGGTTGTACCCCGGGTACCCACCTTGACCCGGGTAGTTATTGTAACCACCCGGACGGTCGTATCCGGGTCTGTAGTTGGGACGGTAACCTGAAAAGAAAACGGTTTATGACGTTGAATTGTAATCGCTAATTCTTGCTATTTGCATATGACGTCAAAGCTATCTTTGATCAATATTACTATCATAGTATAATGAAGTGATAATAACAATCGTTTATGTTAATTCTGTCAGTGAGTCATTATCATGCAGTGTAATTAATTTATGCAGTGTTATAAATTTTATGCTTGGAATTGATTTGAACCAGATAAGAGTAATAGTGATGATAATAAGGTGGAGTATTTGTATTACAGACCTCCGTAACCGGGGTATCCGCCTATATTACCCGGGCCAAAACCTGGGTATCCGCCTTGGTAACCACCGTAACCGCCTGGACAAAACGGCAAAATATTAGCCAAAGACCCATACTAGGAATTTTGAATTTTGTGGGCAAACCCTCCGACAGTTATACGTTTAGTTTAATACACATAGCATCAGAAACTATTATTGAGGTAATAAACTTATTTAAAGAAGAAAATCATTTATAGTACGCTATTTTATCATGCCAAAATTTAGGTTTGATTGAAAGTGACAAAGCGATTAATTTCTAAAGTGGGGTTATAAAACTGCCCCTTAAACATTTACGAAACAAGGAACAAAACAAACCTCCAGGATATTGCCCAGGATATCCTCCGTAACCGGCTCCTCCGTAACCTCCATTGTATCCCCCATAGCCGCCGTAACCACCAGTCCAGCTGGGGTTACCGCCATATCCGGGTCGGAATAGACCGTACCCGCCAGAGCTGTATCCTGGTGAACCGTACCCGGCTGACCCATAACCGGGTGAACCGTACCCGCCCGCGCTTCTTCGGGTGCTGTCAGAGGCGTCTGTGCTTGTCTCTGTCAGCCTCTGAGCTGATGTGGCTGCTAGTGAGCATGCTAGTAGAATTATGTTCTGAAACAAACATAAAAAGGTAAGTTTTTATTTATTTTATTTTTTAAGCAAGACAAGGCAGGTATTTGACCGCAATCGCACCTGGTGTTAAGTGAGATGCAGTTTATGATGGTACATATCTGCCCTGTAAGTGCCTATTCACCTCACCATCACTCTCGCCTTGAAAAGGCCCGGATTATAGTGTTCAGTACGGCTAGCACGAAAAACTTTCGAGTTCGAATCGTTTGCGTATTCGAATCGCCCATCAAAAGATTTAGTACCATAGTAGGTACGTTGTCTGTCACGTTATCGTTTAATTCTAAGGTTGAGTATCGAATTTTTTCTTACTCGATAAAATTCGATATTTAATCTTCGAATTAAACGATAACGTGACAATTTTGATTCTCAAAATAAGTTTCGTGCAACCACATCTCATACTAAGTTCACTTTACGACACGTTCACAATGGCGCTGTTGTAGTTTTCTTACTATAAATCTTTTGGTGGCGATTCGAGTACGCAAACGATTTCAACTCGAAAGTTTTTCGTGCTAGCCGTACTGTGTACTGACACACATAATTTCATCAAAATCGGTCAAGCCTTTTTCGGAGGAGTTTTGTTAGAAACACTGTCTAACAAAATTTGAAATTATCTCTATCTTGAAGAACGTGAAAACCATTACCGTTATCACACACGGATTTACAACTTCCTTGTTATGTTTTAACAAATAATAAAAATCAATACATTTAAGTCATTTCCTGAGTGTATTGGGTAGTAACGTAGGTACCTACTAAGATAAAGAAAAACTTATCATGTAAACCTATTAGAATTAATCCTTATTTGTCTGTGATTAGTCAAATTTTAATCACAAAATATCTTAGTAATATATTCACCTACTTTTTACAGAAGTAAACAGAGTTTTACTGAAATTAATTAATTTAGAAAAGGTTTTATACGTCACTTTTATTTCTTATCATTTATTTCATACGTTAGGTACACATGTAAAGCACATGTTAATTATGAACATATTATAAATAGTAGATAATATAGTAAATAAACTTAGGCATTTAATTTTCTCGCTGGTAAGAAACTGTTAAAACTGAAAAAAAAAAGAATTGCCAAAATAAGGATTACGATAATCTTTTTAAACCGCACTTAATTTAATTCCGAATAATTCTGATCACTCAAATTGGATTATTTACTACGCGTAAAATACGCTATTCATGAATTAGCCATTTTAATCTCAATTTTTTTGTTTCTTGAGATTAAAAGGCACACGTGTTAACAATAAATAAAATTGTATCTTTTCCACGAAGTTTTAAATCTAGCAGCAGCAGTGGCGTGGTACATAGCCTGCATAGAGTAAACGACAATATTTATCTAAGAAGCGCTGTACTAATCTCTTGTTATTATAATAGTTGCCATTGTAACAAAAATGTAGCGCATACTACTATACGATTAATAAACAAACCACTGATTTTAACACTAACTGTAGTCACTGCCTACTTAGTTACCGTTAAATGCTATTAACTCATTATTTATTTCAAATCACAGAATGAACCAAACTATAATTCTAAAAATAAATCACTTAAACCACATAAAAACATGAAAAATGATCTCACCAAATAGTTCATTTTATTTAGATCACAACACGGTGCACTTCGTCCAATATCAAGATTGAATTTGATCATGCGCCTGAGATCCGTTGCCTTTATACAGCGGTTCAAGAACGCATCTGTTTCTTATGCGTACGCGCAAGATGATGGTATACGAACGTATTGTTTAATTCAATCAATTATCGAAGAAATGTTGTGTAACAGATCTAATTTGCCAGTTCCTATTGTATAGGAAATCGATGGGAAGTCGCACAATGATACGTTCTTGTCAACAAAATTGTTTGATTGATGCTTTAATTAAGGAAAATTATGTCTCTATGTTCTCGGATTGTACGGGTGAGAGTGGAAATAGCATTCGTTTGTTTTACTTGCCATTTGTGTAGGTAATTCTGCTAAAGTATTAATAAACTGTCTTGTGTCTTACAAAAATTGGTAGGTATACAAAATATTTATTTAGGACGTTGCTAAATTCCATTAATCTCCATCAAGTACTTTTCCTTCCACGAATTTTTAGGATATTATTACAGAGTAAATAGTAGCTGTAAATTGAGCACCAACAGTGTGTTCCTTTCGTGGAACTGAAGAGTTCAATTATAACGATAAACGTAACAATGTCATCGCTGAGTGAAATCCAAAAGAAAACAATTTAATGGAAATTAATGGATATTATAATATTGGAGTCACAATATACTTAATGGTGGAACAAAAATTAATCTACAGCGAAGTATTATAAGTAGACTATCTACTCAAGTAGAGTCAAAGTAAGTATTACGAGTAGGTATTTGGATGGGTTATTATTAACTCTAGTAAATATTTTCTTAGACAGTAGAGTAGATTATCACTAACAGTAGGGAAATACCTACTACATATTAGTTGCATTTGTGTAAGTATAATGTTAAGACAATCAAAAATCAAACATGGGGTTTGCGATTGTTGACAAGGATTTGAGATCGTGCTCTACCAATTTATTGTGGAAAGATTGTAACATGGATACCTACCTAATCTTCCATGATATATCAACTGCGAATGTAGTAAAACCTTTCAGATGTAGGTACAAAGCTTTTTAAAGTAATTTTGAACGATAAATAACGAGCATTACTTAACGTGCATTTGGTTAACACACTTTTAAAACAATCTGATGTTGATTTATTCTTGCAGTGTTCTAATCAAACTAGGCTCTACAAAGTCAAAGTCAAAGTCAAAGTCAAAGCTTTAATTCAGTGCTTAGACCCTTTCCAGGGCGCTTAAACAAGACCCTAATTGCTTGCCCTACCACCACTTAGGGACAACATATGGGCTGGTGCTGAGAAGAAGTGGCGGAAGAAACTCAATCACCTTTGTCAGCCCTTTGTGATATTAGCTAAGTAAGTGGACTTTTTAAGCCAGAACCTTTCAGTCGAGTCAAGAGAGGCCAATATCTAAAAGTCCGATGCCCGTTTTCACCATCAATCCCTAATTTTTAAGTGACCCCTTTGAAAACAAAATTCGTGTTATGTGTTACCATAGGGGTCACTTAAAAATTAGGGATTGATGGTGAAAACGGGCATTAGACCACGGAGGCTTCTTTAAATATCAAGAGGTGACAATGAAGATATACGTAACACTTTTGATATAAATAAGGATAATGTTCTTGACCGTCAACTATACACGAAAAGGTACAGTCAGCGTTCAATAGTTCGTGTCGTGACACCAAAGTAGCCAAAAAGTTGACAACACAATCTTATACCAATAACAAAGACGTGTTGCGAACTTATTGGCTACTTTGGGTGTCACAAACTACTTATTTGACGATGACTGTACTGCGGTTATAAGAGTAGGCGCACACCATTGATTTTTCGTCGGCCGATAGTTTAGTCGGGCAGTTGATCAGTATGGGCATGTATGGGAGTGCGCACACTACGCCGATTCGATTTGGCCGATTCTTCATACAATTTAAAATCGGGCACAACTATCGGCCAACTAAAAATCAACGGTGTGCGCCTACTCTAAACGTGTCGTCTAACTCCTTTGCGACCAAATCCGACAAGGATAATGCCCGCTTCCGTGTAGGTAAGGTTTTGAATACCTTAATGCTAATTGGTGCATTTATAATCCATATTTAGATCAATCGTAAACAATGCAGTATTGTGTGCGTACTCCAGAGGGTGCGAGACCTTGCCACATTCTTTGTTATGTTGTATATTTTATTTATCATTATAATATGGCAAGTTTGTAAAAAATAAAGTCCGATTACACAATTGATACCAAACTTTCTGCGGCCCTTAATTGGCAAGATATAATTTTGTGATCATTGCCACGTTCAAGTCTCTTATTTTATCACTTCTTAGTTGCCAGTCTGTCTATTGGACAAATGTCACAAATTATAGTGAGTGGTTCTTATTTGTCTTGTTTTTTGTTAAGTTCAGGACAATTTCTTGTTACAGAGGTAAAGAAGCTGTGAATCAATAAAAAAATATTGACATTTAAAAAATCAGAATAATAACTGAATTAATTTAAAACAGGTTTTAACGCTTTACGCGGA
This sequence comes from Ostrinia furnacalis, assembly GCF_004193835.3. NCBI lineage: Eukaryota > Metazoa > Arthropoda > Insecta > Lepidoptera > Crambidae > Ostrinia > Ostrinia furnacalis. The sequence goes on from NW_021131892.1 coordinate 39,860, forward strand.
TAGGAACATTGAAATGTTACCTACCTATATTTGCCTGAGGTTTCGACCGAGTTGCACCGGCCGTGGTCACATGCTGACTGGAAGTTTAAAATTAATTATTGCAAACTGAATAATAACTCCTACTAAAAACGTAGAGTTTTCTACCTAAATAAACAGTTTTTTTAAGATTAAACATTTTTCGGAAACCATTAGATAAGGGTCATAAAACGCCTACTTTTCACATAAAAATGTTACTTTCGCTAACACACTATTATCGGCACCCTCCAAACCTAAGAGACTTTACTTTAAAGCCCGCTAAAAGTCTCTATTCGGGCCTAACATATCCAAACCTTTTCGAAATACTCCACGCTACCCGTCTCTCTCGTTCCATAGGCGCTAGAAAAGTAAAGGTGGAAGAGTTGACAATCTATCGTTTAACAAAGTACAGCCCTTTGTGTTCCCATAGGATCATAATCAGGGCTATTATGGTTCATACGCGTCAATTCAGCGCGCTGCGGCGCGGCACATAAAGAGATTTTACGGCATCAGTCGCTGTAAAACGCGATAGGTAGGTCTATGACCAGATGTCCCCAAACCGTTGTTTGAATTGCCCCAGAACAGCTAGAGACTGGTGGAGCTACTAAAATTAAATACTAAATAATAATCCAGGTCTCTTCAAGGCGAGAGTGAATAGGCACTTGCAAGAGGTAAAATTCTAGACTGCATCGCAGGCAGGTGCCGGTGTGCATTGCAATCAAATATCTGCTTTGTTCTGCAAAAGAAAACAGATGTTTCGTAGAATACATTATTTAATTAACGATATCTGGCCCTTTTACAGTCATATCTAAATTGAAAATGTTTGTTATACTCGTATGTCACTTCCTTGATTATTAATCTTTAATCTAATATTATGTAAACCTAGGTAAAAACATCCTACTTCCTGGAATATAACTTACCTACAATATCTATAAAACTTTGATGTGGATATAATCTAAAAAACAATTTTAAATTGTATTATCCTAAATTAAAAGTTGTTGTATTTATTTATTTTGGTATCCCGTCAATTTGTCATTTGAATTTAGAATTATGTTAGAAAGCCACAACAGATGCCGCTAGTCATCTTTTGTTGAGCTGTTTGATTGGCCAACGTAAACTGACGCGCGCGACATTTATACCTGTCAACTTAGTTTTGTAAAAGACCGCAAGACCACGATAATTAGTTTTTTTTTGTTGTGTTTGTTTGTGTGAAAAATACTGATACTGAAGTGATATTCGCTCGAGTTTTGTGAAGTGCGTTGTGTGAACTCATACGTGACTATAAACTTTTCCTAAAGGATTTCTAGAGGATCTACGAACTCCACGGGTCACCTTCGTGTCTTGGCTCCAAGATTGAAGGCGATCATGCTGTTCTGTTCCGCAGGTTAGTGTAGTTATAACTTTAACTGAGCGACTTTTTGAGTTACTTGCTTCCATCTTGTCATCATAAAGTTTAACAATCGTGATAGCCGTTGAGGAAACCTACTAATAGATATCCATGAAACATAATCTTGACCTTAGGAAAATCTCGAGAAGATCGTATGACTAATTTACTGACACAGTTTTAGTTAACATTTATCGAAGTAGTGCTTATTTTCGGAAGTTTGAAAACCGCTGGCCTGCGGCCTTAATGCAAAATTCGCTTGTAGTAGGCAAGTCCTTTGGGAATTCCGGTCTTCAATGCCGTCGGTTTATCTCTTTATAGCTGTGGAAATTTCGCGTTATTCGCCTGACACATGCCTGCGTTTACGGCGGAGGTCGTAGGCGAATGTTTGGATACGGGTTACGGAGAGGTGACTTAATTATTGCTCTAAAAGACTTAACGCGTCTTATTTTAATGGCCGTGTAAAATGCTTGAGGAGATTCTGGTACGTTCACCGGTTTAGAAACCCTTTTTATTTTGTAGAAAACGTTCATTATAATAATGTTAAAGAGCTATTTTTATTATACTAATAATTAGGAATAAAGAAAACGTGAGCTACGTAAAAAAATATAAAACCCTGTATAATTTAATAAATGAATACCTAAGTAAAAGTATCCTGTATGTATGTCTTACGAATCTTACATTTGTAGGTACCTACGTCGGTCGATTACTTAAATTTGAGCTTATTTCTAACGTTCATGATTTACAAATTTTGGCCAATATCAAATTAAAATTTCCATTTTCATTTAATCGCGAAACCTTTTCAAGTCTGCATTCAAATTTCTTTCATAATTTGTTATCTAATTACCTTTTTGACGTCAATAAACGCCAATTTCGGTCAAATATAAAACGAAAACGAATTTCATTTTCCTAATTACATCCTCATTTTTCGTTAACCATTAAACTCTAACGCAAAATTATTACAGTTTTCCGCCGTTTTGCATCCCCAAAGGCATACAAATATCATTTTAATCAAATTTTATTATGATACGGTCCCCCAAATGTTTGTCCCCGTAGAGCACATAAATTTCGGCTCGAATCGGATTTCCCTAAAAAAATTAAGATGGAATTTCAACGCGGCACGAGGGACAATAAATCCACATTAAAAACAAAACCAATCGCGTCACGGACACGCAAGGCGCTGCTCCGTAGATTTAGGGGGAAATGCGTTTACGGGAAAAACATTCCATTAAGAAAAGTAACCTTTTGAACGTCTTTTCTTATAGCAAATCTTAGCAACTAGTAAAGCCTAGCTGTAAACTTTTTTCAGCGTTGTTTTGTAATAATGTACTTACCTGTTTTTTCATCATGAGAAGATAATAAACTCGCAGTTAGGTGTGAATTAGGTACACCGGATTGGCGGAAGTGGAGAATTTCCAAACCAAAAGAATAATATTAATTATACCATAAACCACGTCTTAGGAATTGTTTTCCCATGATAATTTTTAAGATTATCGTTTTCGATATCATACAGATGTATGGATGGACCTATGGTATCAAAAACAGTTTGGATTTGAGTGAAAAACGATTTCCCCGCGTACGAAAAATGGACAGCATAAATTAAATTAAAACAGCTTCCAAAAATAGTACAATCGCCCCCACTCTTCGTTGGCACTTAATTAACGAAGCCTCAAATATTGAAGCGTACAAGTTAGCGCCAGAAAATTGGAGCAAGGAACAAAGGGCTTTATGACAAAGGCTAGAGAAATCAAGTCAATAGGCAAGTAGGTGATGAATTACGGTTATGATTTTGTTTGATTTTGGGACTTTTATGGTTTTATTGACTCCTTGCAATTAAACCTCTTGATTGGATCAAGTTTTTTTTTAAATACAGCGTAAGTCCTAAGTACCGTGCCTGAGTCTTCATAAAGTGCACATTGAAAAAATGGGTGAAAACGGACCTATTCTTAACGAAGGAAAAATGTAAAAAAGAAACACTTTATGAAGACTCACAATGTATACAAGATATTGTGGTTGTGGATTGTACAACTAAAGTCACACCACTCAGAAAGGTTTGTATTACATACCTATATTTTGTGATTGGGCATATTAAAATAAGTTTGTGTTCACATGGGCTCAATGTACTCAAACCTAACTACAGTCCGAGGCCAGAATGTTCACTGAAACGTTGAATTTTTTGTCGTTTTGTTATCGTTTTGTATTTGTTGTGCTAGCACGTTGACATTACAATGTCAGGGCGAAGGCTGGGCTGTTGCGACCTCGATTTACTATTATGGCCAGGGAAATATCTATTTGTACCAAAAAGACTGACGGAAGTGTATGTGTGGAAGTGGTTTATTGATATTGAACAGTTTTTTTAACTATTACACTAAAATTCCCAAATATTTGCCTCTGCATAGTACAGAACTCGCTCTCATGTAGGTACTAAGCTAACTACGTAACGAATAAACATAATTTTCACCATACCATAACATCTAGTAGTACCATTATTATACTAGAATATTGTTCCTGTTCATCACACACTTGTCCCAAGTGGGATGCGAATCAGCAACCGTCTATCAGAATCACCAGGCCACGCGGTACTTACACAAATATTCTAGAACCACCATTTAAGTAACTAAAGTTTAAACTAACAAAATAGTGTGTATTTTATGCCAGAACTAAACGCGTGATCTATGACACCGTAAGAGTTGTTACCAACCACTGCGACAAAGCCTTTCTATAACCACAGTGTAAGCACATCGTAAAACCCAAACTGTTTTCAGCTCTTATCTTAAAGTTTACAATATTCAATATTCATGCTTTATAATCACTTTACAATAGCTCACCGACTTATACAGGGTGGAAACGATAAGTGATCTCACTCGATTATTTCTAAACTATACATGATATCAAAAAACTAATTACTGATCCTGAAAGTGCTTCATGAGCTCTATCAAATGGTATTAATAATAGGTTACAGAATAAACTGGATCTATCCAAAAATTCAATGTTTCCAACTTCCATACATTTGGTAAAGTCACATTATTTTAAAAACTACACATGATATCGTTAAACTGATTACTGATTCTAAAAGTTATTCACAAGCTCTATCCAATGGTATCAATATTAGTTTACAGAATAAAGGGGATCTATCCAAAAATTCAATGTTTCTTTCTTCCATACATTTAGTACTACCACAGTCATGACACTCATCTCTTGATAATATTATAGCAAGTAAAGCCTACAACTAATGTTTTCCATGAATAATTTTAAAGAAGAATACAATTTACGAGTTTATTTTAAGAGGTTATTATTCAATAAAAAAAATACACTTCTAATATTGTGTCTGGCATACATTTAGTATGGAAGCTGGAAACATTGAATTTTCAGACAGATCCAGTATATTCTGTAACTTATTATTGATACCGTTTGAAAGAGCTCATGAAGCACTTTCAGGATCAGTAACTAGTTTTTTGATATCATGTATAGTTTAGAAATAATCGAGTGAGATCACTTATCGTTTCCACCCTGTATAGGTCGTGATCTAGTTACAACACAGGCTACTTTCATCTCCGAAAACGCAAAGTTCTTGAAGCAAACGCCATAGTCTTTCTTTAAACCTAAATAGTAGAGCGTTAAATTCGGTTCGCTGAAAATCTAGACTTTAATACTACAAACTGTGTAAGTGGAAAAACTTTTATTTAATCATTTTCTAATTAGCAAAGGACCGAGATAATTAGATGAAAGGAAACCTATTAAGTTTTCCGAGGAGCCGTTATAAAAATGAATAGCGTTTGGCAAAAAATATTCTCCCAAGATTTAAGCAAATTAAAAAGTAGGTCGTCACATGGGAAATTAAGTGTCTCGGACATTGGAAGCTATAATTATGAGAGACGTAATATTTTGAAAGCCTTTGGGACCGTATTTCAACAGAAAATGGGATCGATTTAATTTAGTGATGAAAATTGTGCGCTTGATTTGAAAATAATTGATAGTAAGAAGTTTCTAGCAATTAAGGATATGNGGGATGTGTTATTAGTACCTAATTGTTCTTTACGACTACTTAGTTGTAAATTAAGCAAAGTTGGTTAACTGGATAACAGATAAACAAATAATTTATGGTGTTCTATCTAGCTCTATCAGACGATTAGCTGATTAATCGGCAGTTTGTCTTCTAAAGTGACCATTATATGAGTAGGTCCCATCACTCCCATCATTATCAGTATCAAAATGAAAGCTCACCAAAACAAGATTAAAGTACACCAAGAGCTAAACTTAGTGGACTTCGCTCGATCACAAAGCGAAGTGTAATTGGTAGACGAATTAAAACGAAAGAGAACCCTCCCCGAGATAATTGTTCGCGAACAGAAAAACAAGATAAAATTAATGTGCCGCCATCAAAACACTTCAGATGTTCTTAATTAAGCGTCCACTTAGACCTTTGTTTGTTGTTCTGGGGTGAGGTGAAACATTTTCTTTGGATAATGACTACGAATCGACGACTGCTACGACGTTTTGTTACGTGCTACGATTAGACTACTACGACAATGATGACTACGGTAACGATAAAAGATTAATATCATTATTACTCTTTCTAGAGTCGCTGTAAGGAAAATTACTTGATTTCTACTGTTTTTTTTCAAACAGTAAGTACCTATTAAAGGTCATAGCAGACACATCAACTTGGAAAGGGATCAAAACCGTATCGCCTTTTGGCGCTTATCACACTGCGCCGCGCTCCGCCGCGGAGCGCGGGGCGACAGATTTAATCATTGTATGCAAGTACCTCAGTTTGTATAGAAAACACGCGCGGCACTTCACACTGACAACGCGTCCGCGCGCATGATTTTTTATATAAAAATCACGCGCTCCGCGGCGGAGCGCGGCGCAGTGTGATAACCGCCTTTGTGAGCTGTCATCGCCTAGCGCGCGCTGACAATCGCGAGGCGAGGCGTTTACGTTACGGTGCGGATAAATGTGCGTTGAAGTATGGAGTTTCATATAAAGAATACTGACCGCCTCGAGTTGATACGGTTACGATCCCTTTCCGAGTTGATAAATTTGCTATGGCCTTAAAGTTCCTTTTTCTGCAGAATTTTATGCGTTTTTCTATGTGACGTAAACACGCGACAAATAACAAATTACGGTTCCAAAGCTCTTGATTGAGGCGTGTTGCTTCGGCGCACTATGGAGCGAAATTGCGATTTATGGACATAGCGATTTTTTTCACAATTTCTATTTGAAAAAAATACCTATCGATAGGTTACGTTATTCTGATGAATAAATGCTGCACAAGTTTTTCTCTAAAACCAATAGTTTGACTGGAAAAAAATATTTTCCATTTTCGTTGTATGGAATGAAACATAAAGTGGTCGATTTCGACTAAGCCTTAACAGATTTTGCTTTGAAACTACTTGAGCCTTGTTCTATGGCTTGTTGACTATAATCCTGCAAAAACAGCGCGCGCCCAAAGTTGCCCGTTCAGAAGTTATGAGGTTCCAAAAAATGAAAATTAAAGTAAGTAAAAGTATCTTTTTTTGGGTATAAATCTTTAAAGATTCAACTAAAACATGAAAATTATATACTTTAGTAATGTAATTAACCTTTCTCTTGTCGTCTTATCTAAAGAAAAGTCAATTTTACTTACTTTAATTTTCATTTTTCGGAACCTCATAACTTCTGAACGGGCAACTTTGTGCGCGCGCTGTTAGTGTAGGATTATAGTCAACAAGCCATAGAACAAGGCTCAAGTAGTTTCAAAGCAAAATCTGTCAAGGCTTAGTCGAAATCGACCACTTTATGTTTCATTCCATACAACGAAAATGGAAAATATTTTTTTCCAGCCAAACTATTGGTTTTAGAGAAAAACGTTCATAATATTTATTCATCAGAATAACATACCCTATCGATAGGTATTTTTTTTAAACAGAAATTGTGAAAAAAAAATCGCTGATTTAATTCCTTTTAAGTTTATTAAAATGTGTTTTTAGCAGTAATTTAAGGTTAATTTACATTATTAACGTATAAAATCTTTATATTTTTGTTAAATCTTTAAAGATATTCCAAAAAAAAGTCACTTTTACTTACTTTTTTTTAATTTTTCAGAACCTCATAACTTGTGAACGGGCAACTTTGGATGCGCGCTGATAGCGTAGGATTACAGTCACCAAGCCATAGAACAAGGCTCAAGTAGTTTCAAAGCAAGATCTGTCAAGGCTTAGTCGAAATCGACCACTTTATGTTTCATTCCATACAACGAAAATGGAAAATATTTTTTTCCAGTCAAACTATTGGTTTTAGAGAAAAACTTGTGCAGCATTTATTCATCAGAATAACGTAACCTATCGATAGGTATTTTTTTCAAATAGAAATTGTGAAAAAAATCGCTATGTCCATAAATCTCAATTTCGCTCCATAGTGCGGCGCCATCTTTTCAAATGGTAGTAATAAACAACGTAAATTACCAAACTACCCAACCGAAGTATACCATTCTTTTTCGCTCGAAACGCTCATTTTTTATCGAGCGCGAAAAAAATATGTACAACCTTAGAAAACCCAATTTTCTCACTCTAATATGAACGAAATTGTTTTCGCTTGCGACGATATTAGAGCCAGGATAAAGTCGTTTCGGCGACCTAAAGTAATATATCACGATTTTTCTATAAAGTGGGAAGTTTACGTCCATCTAGACGGGATAGCGAACTTGGAAATTAATTTGTGATTGGAAAGTTGGCCATGACGCCCTGACTATAAATAAAGTTTTTAAAGACCGTATTAGGAACCTATCTTTGTTAGCCCGTAATGTAGTCAACATTTTCAAGACTTCATTTAAACTTTAGGCTGAGTTGCACCACCTAACTTTATCCGTAACTTTGACGATAGTCGGTGTTTTTGTATGGAGTTTGACAGATTTTTGACGTTTGTCAAAGTTAAAGTAAGATGGTGCAACCCAGACTTTTTGTGTCTGCCTAACTGGTAATATGCTAGTCACATAATAATGTAATTATGTAACTTATGTATCTCTTACCCCTTTTATTTTCTACTAATATTTGTTTTTTGGCCAAAATATTTCAGTAATTTAATACAATTCCTAGTTACTTTTAACTAAAAATTTATATTCTAAATCAAGTAATAACTCATTATTGGTCCAAATTATTGCCTCATGACCAAACCTTGCACAAATAGAACACATTAGAACAATATGTACACGTAAGATTAAACTCTACATTGATCCCAATATTAAATCAGTTCACAAATAGAATAAATATAGAACAAAATTTACACGTAAGACTAAACTCTACATTCGTTACATACAATATTAAATCAGTTTATTAGTAACCACATGGAATGGTCACGCTCCACTGCTTCTTTTGTCGCTTATGTACCGCCAGTAGTCGTAAGGTCGTTGTCCCTCTAAAGGTTACATAACACCACTGAGTCACACCCACCCGACTGACCGAACGGTTGACCTCAGGTTTTTTCGTCTTGGACGTGCATGCGATCGTGGGTGGTGAGGTCGACCTTTACTTGTTTGGTGTTCCCCAAAAGTGGTAATTTAAGTGACTTATTTGGGAGTTTTTATTTAAAATGTTAATGCAATCCGTCTTTTTTAGGGATCCGTACAAGTTTTGTAAAGGTCTATAAGATTATTAATTTGTTGGTATTCTTTAAAACTATGTAGTCCAATTAAACAGTAAAATTATGTACTTCAGTGGTTCATACGAAAGACGTGCTATAGTAGATAAATAGGCAAAATAATTTTTTGCTACCAAAAACATACCTGATCAATGAATGTGAGGTCATAGGAAATCCTTTCATAAAATAGGAACAAATCTTAGGATGGACTCGCACCCATTACAATGAGATGTCATGAATGTGTCATTAAGTAATGATTAACAAGTATAAAAATTTTAGAAAAGATTAAGCATGATCAATCGCGATAATGAATCGTTGATTTTTGCTAGTGTTACAGAAAAACTGAAGCGGAATTAAAAAAAATGATACTTATCGATATCCCCTTCTTCGATTTTCGTCGTCTCCTTTTAGCAGTTTATTATCCGTTCATTGTTCTTGACATGAATTTTGCCTCATATGCCATACCTGACGTACCAAGGTCTTTTCAACCTCGTAAATTCGTAATCATGACGTCACCCGATGACATCTCAAAAGAATTGCAAGGGTCTCAAGGCAAACAATGCTAGATACATTCGTAAAGCACAAGGTTTATGTGGTTTTAATGTAATTTGTTTATCTGTTATACCTACTATAATTGAAATTAAAGCCTTGGAAGCATGAGCAATATTAGTTCTATTAAAGGAGATCCGCTTATGTAAAGTTGGTTGTTTTCCATAATTACATGTATTGGGATAAGCTACGGACTAGCAATAAAGTGTGAATTTAGATTACGATCTTGAATTTGATATCATTTATTTTGTATTTCTTATCGGCCAATACCTGTTATGTCCTAACTAACCGGTCTCTGGCCGTTGGGGCAGAAAAGTTCTTGAGTGGCGAACTCGGACCTACGGATCCTACTAGTTGGACCGACGATCTGGTGAAGGTCGCGGGAAGAGCCTGGATGCGGGCAGCGCAGGACCGTTCATTGTGGAAAACCTTGGGGGAGGCCTTTGTCCAGTAGTGGACGTCATTCGGCTGAAACGAACGAACGAACGAACCGGTCTCTACAGTAATTTTAACGTCACTTTTGTGTATCAATCTTGGACATCACACCTACGACCAGCTTAATAGGCTCTTACCTACTTTCTATAATATTACTTTTTACTATTGATTATTTTTGTCGTTGGGTACTATCATTAATTTTCCAGTCAAAACAACTTCTTCCTTCTTTTACTTTCTTCTATGCCTTTTCCCATTCCTATTTTGTGGTCGGTCCTTCTCGATATTTTCCAGCCATAACAACAATTGTAATTAAAGTATACTTACGAGCAAAAGTATGGAATCACCCCTCTGTATTCCGAGCGGTCTTAAGAACTGAATGACTATGTATTGTTACATACTTTGGTATCAATTTAAAGTTTATAATATCACCTTTAAAATGGTGCCATTTTTATTGATCTTCTATTAGTCATTTAGTTCTTATGATCGCTCGGAATAAATAGGGTGATTCCATATTTTTGCTCGCGAGTGTAGATTGATTGAGCTTACTGACTGAGCAAGGGCTAAGCGTACTGAAGCACCCTTTGTTTCTATTATACCCCATATTGTTTACAATATCCCATAACTGGCATTTCCCCTTGTCATTAAAACCCATAATTTGCTCGCACAAAACCCTAAGGGTCATTCCATGACAAATGTTACCGAGGGTTAAAAACTAAATATGTTCTTTTCGCATTAAATCTGATGAATTTTGAAAGTAAACATTCCAAATTATAATGTGCAACAAAAAAAATCTGCAAGAAACAAGTAATTTTTAAGTTATTAGCCTTCAAAGTCTATACTTAAGTCAACTGTCTGAATGATCATTTTCTCTCTAATTATTGGTAATACGATTAAAAAAAAACTATCAATCTGTCAAACGTTTTGCCACTATATGATTTGAGAGTATTTATCATAGTATTGGTAGATAGCGCCATAGTCCCAAAAAAATTGATAATCATAAAGTTTTAAGTGTGTTTTCTTGTTACTTCGGCGATGTAACACCCGAAACAAAAAAACAGGTATTTGTTTTATTATTGTATCTTACACATGGATTAGGAAAACAATATTTGGTAAAAGTAAGGTCATGGTAGTAATGATTTCAAATACTAACTAATATCTGAGCATGATACAAATTTAGTATGTTTCTTTCTTGATTAAAAACTGTAACACCCGAAACGTTTCGGGTATTACATTTTTATTTATATGTCGATAATGTGTGTATATTGCTTGGAGAAGTCAAAAAGTATTACTGTGAGTGTCTTTAGACCTCCCACTAGCGCTGGCGTCGAAAAAGGAGTCATATTTCTCTATTTAAGATATTTTTTAAATGTCGACTTAACACTAAAATTAAGATATTGCTAAAAAGTATCGATNTATAAATTTTGGTGTTGTCTTAATTTTGGTGTAAGGAAAATCTAAAAAACTACTGGACAAAATTTAATGTCTTAATCATTTTAGAAACAGTATAAGTTTCCAATAAATTTGATCTATAATTAAAGAATAAAAATACACAAATAACAATTTTCACCAAAATTAGGCAAAAATATGCACTTGTTTAAATTCACCCTTAATGCAATCCGTCTTTTTTAAGGATCCGTACAAGTTTTGTAAAGGTCTATAAGATTATTAATTTGTTGATATTCTTTATTCTTTAAAACTATGTAGTCCAATAAAAAATTAGAGTTATGTACTTTAATTGTCCATGCAAAAGACGTGCTATAGTAGATAAATAGGCAAAATCATTTTTAGCTACCAAAAACATACCTAATCAATTAATGCAGCGGTTCCCAAACTTATTTAGTCTACTGCCCACTTTGAGAATAAATTATTTTATAGCGCCCCCCATTTTTGTACTCAAGAGTCGAGCTCAGTCGGTGTTTAGACACCGAGTCCTCCTAGTAGATGACGCCTCCCAAGAGTCCCAAGCTCTACACAACGTCCCGATTTTTTTTTTCCCCCCTTTAAGCCTGCAGCGCCCACAAGGGGGTGTTATCGCCCACTTTGGGAAAGACTGAATTAATGTGAGGTCATAGGAAATCCTTTGATAGAAATAGGAACAAATCTTAGGATGGACTCGCATCCATTACAATGAGATGTCATGAATGTGTCATTAAGTAATGATTAATAAGAATAAAAGTATAAAAAAAGATTAAGCATGATCTATCGCGATAATGAATCGTTAATTTTTGCTAGTGTTATAGAAAAACTAAAGCGAAATTAAAAAAGCTTGATACTTATCGATATCCCCTTCTTCGATTTTCGTCGTCCCCTTTTGGCGCAGCTTATTATCCGTTCAATGTTCTTGACATGAATTTTGCCTCATATGCCATACCTGACGTACCAAGGTCTTTTCAACCTCGTAAATTCGTAATCATGACGTCACCCGATGACATCTCAAAAGAATTGCAAGGGTCTCAAGGCAAACAATGCTAGATACATTCGTAAAGCACAAGGTTTATGTGGTTTTAATGTAATTTGTTTACCTGTTATACCTACTATAATTGAAATTAAAGCCTTGGGAGCACGAGCAATATTAGTTCTATTAAAGAAGATCCGCTTATGTAAAGTTGGTTGTTTTCCATAATAACATGTATGGGATAAGCTAGGGTGATTGCTACANCCCTACTAGCAATCAAGTGTGAATTTAGATTACGATCTAGAATTTGATATCATTTATTTTGTATTTCTTATCGGCCAATACCTGTTATGTCCTAACCAACCAGTCTCTACAGTAATTTTAATGTCACTTTTGTGTATCAATCCTGGACATTACACCTACAACCTGCTTAATAGGCTCTTACCTACTTTCTATAATATTCCTTTTTACTATTGATTATTATTGTCGTTTTGGTACTATCATTAATTTTCCAGTCAAAACAACTTCTTCCTTTTCTTACTTTCTTCTATGCCTTTTCCCATTCCTATTTTGTGGTCGGTCCTTCTCGATATTTTCCAGCCATAACAACAGAGTATACACAAATGAGTAGGTCATCTTCATAGAAACGCAAGGGCGCGGTTTGTATGTGAGCGCGCCATACAAACCGCGCTCGGTGCGTTTCTATGAAGATGACCTACTCATTTGTATTTACTCTGATACCAACAATTGTAATTAAAGTAGATTGATCGAGCTTACTGACCGAGCAAGGGCTAAGCGTACTGAAGCACCCTTTGTTTCCATTAACCTCATATTGTTTACAATTCCCCATAACAGGCATTTCCCCTTGTCATTAAAACCCATAATTTGCTCGCACAAAACCCTAACAAGCCTCCCTCCATTACCATAGTACAAGTACTTAATAGAAAAAATGCACCCGAGAAGAATAGGGCTAAGGATGTGAAGGTTATCGATATGAATAGAATAAGAATAGAATACCTTTATTCCTTAAAATAAGATCTTTTATTTGTCTGTGGATAGTCAAAGATTTAGCTGTCCAATTAGACTACAAATGTGCTGGCTGACTTATGTATAACAGTCGGACGGTATGTACTTGACACTGCAAATTATTAATTTACAAAAATGTATTTTACTGCTGGTTAAATGCCAGCAATAAAAATCGAAGGTACACCAAGGCTATAGCATATCCCATAACTTAGACAATAAATTGATTGTATTTACACGCATTCCTCGTAAATATCAGCTAAGTAAATTGAAATTTGAATCAATGCATTGATTTCAAAATCTAATCAACTCACATCTGAATATTATGCATTTAATGATTATTTCAGGAAATATATGAATGCAATTGCAATTACACACCTACCTATTAGCTATAATACATGGTTTTCCCGACTGCGCCAAAAGAAGGGTTGTGTTTTTACTGTCTTGGCATTATATGAATAGATTAATAGATTTTGCCATCGTGTGTATTTTAGTCTAGGAAAAACCGAACTCACCAAAAATTTATCATTATTTGTTCCTGTACTATGTAAGTGCTTCAGATTTTAGTAAAAACATCGACATTTATGTTTATCGATATTTCCATCACCTCACATTACATCACTACACCAGCTCACTTAATTAGTTCTGGCTAGAGGAAACGCGTTCATTTCCATTGCATTGTCCCGGCGTTCCCGTGATTTTTGCCGCTGCCAACCGGGACAAAGCATTCGCGGAACGGATAAGTTGATGTAAAACGCTGTGCATAGCGAACAACACTATGTGGGTGCGGATATTATGTTTTTTTATTTTAGGCTAAGTAGCTGTCTCTACGAGCTAGAGCAGAAAAGTTCTCGAGTGGCTACCACGGGCTGGAAGACGTAGCGTGGGCAGGCCTCCTACTAGGTGGACCGACGATCTGGTAAAGGTCGCGGGAAGAGCCTGGATGCGGACAGCGCAGGACCGTGAATTGTGGAAAACCTTGGAGGAGGCCTTTGTCCAGCAGTGGACGTCATTTGGCTGAAACGAACGAACGAAGTAGCTGTGCCCACGACTTCGTTCGCGTGAAAATATCAGTAGTTTAATTAAACGTTTTTTGCAATATTTTTCTTTACTGCTCCGCCCCTATTGACTGTAGGGTGATGCCTTCCTCGTTAAATGAGCTATCCAACACTGAAAGAATTTTTCAAATCGTATCAGTTGTTTTTGAGATTAGCGCGTTCAAGCAAATTAACAAACAAACTCTACAGCTCTATAATATTAGTATAGTTTATTTGGAATTATTTTGTAATTATTAACCATCTTAAAATATGAGTTATTTCATCCACAACGAGGAAGCTCTTGGCCTGTATCTCACCTGTTTCCTCTGTGGAGCCTTATTACCTGATGTTGAAGATAATGACGACTCACTATTTGACCCTTTCGCAGAGTAACTAAGATTTTACAGCGCTTTGAGCAGAGCAATATGATTCCTTTAGAAAGCATCAAAAGGTCCTTTAATTTCATATCTAGGCACTGAGTGCAATAAGTGAACTGAGACACATCGAAATAACCGATACAAAGCAAATTATAAAATTATTGACTGTTTAACATATTTTTAAGACAGATTAAACAGTATGATAGATAAGTAAGTATCGGAATTTCATCAAAAAAGCAAAGTATTGAAAAGTAATCGAAAATGTATAATTAGTAGGTACGAATAGACATTTAGCATCAAACTTTCAAATTCAGACGCATTTAATACCTACGTCACAGATTAGTAACCTACGTACTTATTTAGAATTAAAAAATAATCAAGTAAAATCTTTATATTTGTTATCAAGCACGAATATACTGATTGCGAAGGAATTTGCGATAAAATTCCATCGAAAAAACAAGGACGGAGTCACGGGCAAACATTAGTGAAGATGTAAAGGTCGTTGCTTATCACCGATGATGAAGTATTTACTTTCTGGAACTTCTATTAATTATTTAGATCTCCAGATGTCTGCAATCTATCGACGTCATGTTATTAAAATGATAATAACTTTTAATTTGTTAAAACTTTCCATGCTTGACGTGTTTTTATGATTACTCACTATAGTGAAATACCTTTACTTATACAGGGTAGAGGAGAAAAGTTTTTCATTGGGGTTTATAGGAAACCTACTATGCTCGTTTTCACCATGAATTCCTAATTTTTAAATGACCCCTACGAAAACAACGTTCCTGTCATGTCATCATGTGTTACCGTAGGGGTCATTTAAAAAATCGGGATTGATGGTGAAAACGGGCACTAGGCTACTTTTTCGTATTTTGATGCCTATCTTTACCTACATAGGACATAGGTATACAATATAGGTACCGACTACACAAATACAAAATTGAAAAAAAAAGGTAAATTATTCAAATGAGTTTTAGACTAACTGAGATCTCTACTTTACCTTACTTCTGTTCTTCAGTCGACTGACAGTACATTAATCTATCGCAAATTGGTGGGTTTCTCTAATTGATGTTAAGTTTTTTTAAATATAATATCCTAAATCAATTAAGTTCATTGTGTTGTAAGTTAACATGCTATTAATTGTACGTAGGTAATATCATTATCTTCGGCAATAATATTTTCCGATACTTCTTTCTTTCGAAATTACAATAAGAAGTGATTGCCAATTATATAATAAACAATTAATATCTTATTTAGCATTGTAATTACACACGCGTAAGCTAATGATTAATATTCTGTAATAATTATAATTTTTGTAAACGAACGATTTCTCTACGCAACGTCGTTTTTAGCATTTAGCTATTCCCATGGAAAGCTGGAAATTTTGGCCTGTGATATGCCAGACTTGATCCCCTTCTAAAAACCGGGATAAAAACTATCCTGCCTTTACCCTAAGTCTCATCATCATCATTTCAGCTATAGGGCCTATAGGACGTCCACTGCTGAACATAGGCCTCCTCCAATGATTTTCATAATGACTGGTTGGTAACGGCCTGCGTCCAGCGCCTTCTTGCTACCTTTATGAGGTCGTCGGTCCAAACTCTACCTAATTTCAACTAAATCGCTTTACTGGTTTACAAAACAATGGTAGTTATTAATTAGTGATTTTATGCAACCTTCAATTAGATCGTTACCGAATGAAGAACAAGCTTTTTGTCTCTGATCAGTGTCACGGAACACTGAGGATGCGTCCAGTCGTATTTTTTACATGTCACAGTGACAGCACGTAGAAGAATTACGGACTTAACCTTTAATTCATTTTTGTGTTTAATTCTACTGGTATACTTTGACTATCACATTTTGCTGAAGAGATTTTTTTGTAGTTGAAGAAAATGAAGTTCTGGCTGTATTGAAAAATACTCGTGTACAACTTAGTAAGTAATACACTTTGATCTTTTCTGTACAGTATTGTTAATAATTTTACATAAAATATACTTTTATACAAAATTACCCCAATTTATATGAGACATTAGTGATAATGTGGTAAATCTCCCATCATTATAGGCTAGTCACACATGATTCTGATTCATTTACGAGTGACTGATATTAGATACAAAATATCGTGTACATAACGTCTGTATTAAATTATTAACTTTAAAAAATTTTTGTACTAGCATTTCGATAAATTGAATACAGTGTGAATTCTAAATAAGGAAACTTAAGGGACTGATTATTTAATGACATTAAAGAGAGTGGACGTTTAATGAAGTGACAGAGTAGAGCCATCCTACTTCCTACTAATATTATAAATGCGAAAGTTTGGATGTGTGGATGTTTGGATGTCTGGATGTGTGGATGTCTAGATGTTAGTTACTCTTTCACGGAAAAACTACCAAACGGATTTTATTGAAACTTTACAGTATTATTGTTTGTAACCCAGATTAACATATAGGCTATAATTTATGACGATCTGTGACACTAAATTTCACGCGGGTGAAGCCGCGGGCAAAAGCTAGTGGAAAATAAAGTAAACCAACAAAGTAACCCGACGTTATAATGGAGTTTGTCGTTAAGTCGAGAGACGTTATAAATAAAGAGTTTAGACACACAACACCGTATAAAAATATTTATTATTTGTATATTACATCACATGATTAAAATAAAATTGTATTAGCAGTAGCTTATTATAAATTGCACTATAATTATTATTAAGACATCTCTTTTATTAGAAACATTATAAAAATTCTTAGGTCATTTTATGCTATGATTCAATCTATTCTTTCTATTCAATCGAGTTTTATGAATATTTTTAATAAATAAAGTCACCATTTATAGCTATGATAGCAATAAATAGAGTTGCTTGCGCTGCTTCTTCTCAGCATTGGCCATTATTTGTCTCTAAGCATTGATAGGGTAATAAAATAATACTGGGACGTGTGACAGCGCTTTGTAAAAGGCTTACGAGTTTTATGAGTTAAAAATTTGTATAGTTATTTAATTTTTAGCGTGCCTAAGGCGGGAATTGAACCCACGACCTTTCGCTTGCCGGGTGACTGCTCTTCCAACTGAACTTCTTAGACACTGGATGAACCCGTCGATTTGTATTTAATCAGAATCAGTTCTAAACGATGCTTCAGATGCATACGCATTCCTCACTCGAGGTATAATCCTTGTCGGAGGAGGTTCGACAACAGTGGAGTCTAGTATGATTGGTTCAGCTCGCCTTTTGCCAATATAATAAGCGCTGATCACGGACACACCAAGAACTACAAATAAGCCCACTGACACTAAAGTTATGGTAAAAATATTCCAAAACCCGTCCCCTGATTCGTTATTCAATGGAGCGTCTTCATTTGTTATTGTGTCCGCCATTTTGTTATTCTGAGACTGATATTGTTGTTATTTATTCATTATGCGATGCTCTTTTGTTTTTCTGCAACTGCTAAAGTTGCGTCGTCCTTCCTTCCTTGAGTAAAACCTAAAACACACAAAAATACATCAGTTTTAGAGTTGTAATTCTAAAAAGATTAATCTAGCGGAATGACGTTTATTGTAACTGATAATAAATAACGTAAATTAATTTTTGGTAGCCATTTGTTTTTATTAAAATAATTTGTTTTGATAAAATAATTATTTATTTAAACCTAATCATGATTAATGGGTTCCCATCATAAAAAGCCCATGTCTGTTATTACATACTATAGCATCTAACTTTTTACATTGACAAGGCATATTCAACAAAAACTGTACAAGCTTATCATATTAAATCTAATAGGTAATCACCTATTGGCAATAAAGACCTACTAAAAGATTTTCTTCAAGCAGAAGGTGACATAAAAGTAAGTATGTAGATAATTAATGAATCAGAAAGTTGTACACCTTATGTAAACTGACGTCATCATTCAAGATGGTTCTGATAAGATTCTGATAACACGAGAACTTTGAAATTAAAGGAACAAAGCACATGTACGGCTGCACATCAGACTATAATTTTTTGTTGGAAAATAGCCCGTATTACAACGAAATAAGATGACACAGTGTTAAGCTTGGTGTGTCGTCTGTACATACGACGACACGTCAAGGTACACTGTGATACTACACTGTGGTAATAATGTGATATTTTGCGACAAAAATCATTAGTTTAAAGCAGTGTTTTTCAACCTGTGGGTCGCCTCTATAGGGGGGTCGCGAGAGGTCGTAAAAACTACCTCAGTAAAAAAAACAGTAAAGTTTTTTAAAGCTAGATTTATCCGAAATCTAATTATGCAAATGCAATGTTGTATAGATTGAAGAATTCGGTCCCTGCAACATCTTCGTAAAAGCATGAAAAAAAAGTGAACGGTCGGGGGGTCGCAAAAATTTTTTTCATGCTAGGGGGGTCGCGTCATGAAAAAGGTTGAAAAACACTGGTTTAAAGTATTGTTGACTGTATAGAGGTTTCAAAGCTATTGGATTTCGTGTTTCATTTCAAACTTAGTCAGTGGCAATTTACTCTAAACCATGTTTTTCTTAAAAGACATGTGGATTTCATACCCATTTCATAGGAAATCACTAATATTATGTTACAATTACGTGCAAAAGTTCAAATGTCCTTTCTATCTAAATCGAAAGTCTAAGGCTGAGTTGCACCACCTTTTTAACCGAAACAATAACAATAACCGGTGCTTTTTGTATGGAGTTTGACAGACTTTTGACGTTTGACAAAGTTAAAGTAAGATGTTGCTACTCAGCCTAAATGATGCAGTTTACACACCAAACCCGCCGATCCACGATATGAGCAGTCGACTCTTGACAAGTTGTCAAAAGAAATAAAGTTGCCGATGTCTACCAAGCCACCGGGATGTCGATGGGCTTGGTAGAGTCCTTAGGTAGGTAGGTAAATGTACTCGTATAGTTAGGTGCTTACCAAGAAGGGGTTTCCAATCAATCCAAATAAGTTTTCACAGCTTCAGTGGCGTTTGCCAATCACAACTTCTAATGTCACTTTCAAATTATAATCATTACAGAAATCACGTATTGCTAGAGTTCTGGAAATTATATCTTTTGCGTCACAATGTTATCAGTCAGTTATAAAAAATACCACGAAATTAATAATCTGGATCGCTGTTCAGCATTCAAAATTTCCACTTTTCTCTAATAATCCGTGTAATTTACAACGAAACTGCCGAAAAAACACGATTTTTCTTTACATAAAACAAACGACGATCCAAAATGGCCGTCCTTACATTACATTTCGTTGCCGTAGACTTGATAAAGTACTAAATTGAAGCTAATCGCGATTTTTATCTTTCTAATCTTTAATATCTGTACAGTAATATCGAAGAGCAATAAATTAATGAGTGCATGGTTGTTTGATGAAACCACGAAAATACAGAAACGCATAAAATGTGTTGTAAGTAATAAATAAAAAAACTAGTAGGTAGACAGTTTTTATTGATTATTGCATTCTATAATTGAGGAATAATAAAATATATTATTCTCTACTTAAATGTCGACTGATGCCTGTTACGTGCTACGAGTTACATAGTAGTACTTAGGTATTTTCTAGACTCTACATAGAAATAAATTCAACCTTATGGCTGGCGATTCCGATATTGATTTATTCAATTCCAGCATGTTAAACGAAATCTCTTCAAAGACTGGTTTGATGTGCATTCTTGAAAGGTGCTTTTTTGTATTAAACTTTAATTTAATTAGTAGTAGGTAACTTTGGCTTGGTAACTTCTTTTCTATTTTTGTTTATTGATAAACAAGCATTACTCAGGCTCTAAATGTGAAAACATGTCTAAAATGTTAGTCTACATAGATTTTACACTGTATTGTTTTCCTTGTAAAATAAAAAAATAAAAATTGATATACTCGTACCATGGGTGGTGCTGTAGTCTAGTTAATTTTAGGGGTCAAATCCCGTAGAAAACAAATTCTAGTATTATGACTCATTTCATGAATCATGTCGTGCTCTTCTGGATGTAAGCCCCGAAAATGACATAAAAAATGTTTTTCCTCTTAATAAAATTCATACGAAGTCATACCTAAGCTGTTTTCAGTTTTGGCAGGCCTGGCTCACTCCGCGCGGTACATCCGATAATTACCTACAGCGAAGCGCCCCGCCGGCGGGGATTATATCAGTCGAGTGTCACGCGCGCGCCCGTCAGGACGCTGGCGTGCGTTGTAGTACCTAATTCTATGATCGAAGTATTATTACAAAATGGACATAAAGAGAAAGAAATATTATTGTGTGGCGTTCGGGTGTTTAAATTCGAAAAGAAATCTACCGGATTTATCTCTTTTTTCGCTTCCCAAAGATGCTGAAAGGTATGTTGGCCATGTAGGTAATCAATAATTCTTAGGATAGTATAGGAATCTAACCTACCATGACTACTGCTCAGAATGCGTTCGTTCGTTTCAGCAAATTAATGACGTCCACTGCTGGACAAAGGCCTCTCCCAAGGTTTTCCATAATGAATGCGTACTTACCTACATACGTACCTCATTACAAATAAGTATATTAATTATTTTTTTACTAGACACTACTAGACAGCAACCCTAACAGCGTAAGAAGAGTTCAGAGGCACGCGATAGAAAGAGACAAAACTTGTGGGTGAATAAAATTGTAGGTACGTAGTGCTGTGCGAGCTGAATTCCACTGTATCACGTCGTAGCAAGACTCGCATTTATTTAAATCGTCTTGCGGAGTAATCCTTCTGTACCTGTACTATTACTTATTCTGTGGTTTTGGCAGGTAATTTATGTACAGTCGACAGCACATCAAGCTATACATTTTCGTTGCAAAGTCGCCCCTATCGCAACTACGTAAGATACCACAGTGTTTACGTTGACGTGCTGTCGACTGTACAAATTCTCTATTAGTAAGGTAGGCCCTTTTCAAAGTACTTTATAGGTACCTACGTCCAATCAAGTATTAGCTTATGATTGTTCTCTTGACTCTACACTAAAATATTGACCTCTTTCTCAAAATTTGACCTATCTAGATGAATTATTTGTTTGGTTGATAAGAATTTATCAACAATCTCGAGAATCGAGCTCCCAACCATCTCATAAAGGTAGCAAACAGGAAGGCGATCGCAGGCCACATCAACCGGTCAGTATGGAAATCATAAGGGGAGACCTATGTTGATGATAGCTCAATACTCAATACGTTTATTGCTTCCACAATAGTATAGGTGTTACAATGTGATAATGCAGTTAATTATGGACCCTGTTGGGCGCTGCAATTAAAAATATAAAATATATACGTAATACGTATGTATAAATTCTAGCCTTTTGATTGAACTATTTAAATTCGCTCACTTTCTTAGATGATTGTCTTTGTATCTAACGGAAATCATTATGCATTTTTATTTGTCTAGCGGCCGTGGTATGCGTGGATCCCATCAGTAATTTCCATGCATTCAAAGTAGGTCCATCATATCAGACTATATTTTTTTTTATAATTATGATGCCACAATGTTTGGCTCTATCTGTCATAGGTACTGTACACAAATACATTTTGTATAGTTGACAGCGTTTTTGGGATAAGTAAATTTTGTTTTTCAATAATATTCGAACCCGGAATCTTAAGTATTATATCAAAAAATATGATCAAAATTATCTTGTGAATAAGCGGATTCATTTGATAATCGAATAAAATGCATTACAGTATGCGTATGCTATTTTTCTGATAACATAATGATACCTACGTAAATGAAGTATTAAGTAGATAGTAATAGATAATTTTATTATAATATTCAACCTCATGCATTGTCATAAAATAATCTTTAATAAAAGAAAGGTAATCAACAAGAAACAACTTTATTTCTTAATGTATAACATCACAACCTACAATATTTCTTGTAATAAATGAATCACATTTGAAATATGTACATACTTGTTATTTACACTATTTATATAATTTATCAAGAAGATTTAATAAATTCCAAGAGATATCATAATTTAATCCTTATTAATAATTTTACACACAGATAAGAGTATGTTATTCGAGTCAATTTCCTTTAAAATTATAATTATACTAAAATACACTACACTGTTAATAACAATACACATTTATTTCGCTTAAATTTAAGCGTTTAAGAAATTAGATCATTAGAATAGGAGGATATTTTATATCAAGTAGATAATAGTTAAAAATAAATTGCCTTGCAAATAACCTTTAATGATAAAAATCTGTTTTCGTATAAACAAAATAACATTTACAATAGCAATTTAGTAAATATATACATTTTTTCTCGATAAACTATACATTATCTACACATTATCACAATATTATACTGTTTGAAATGTTCTACAAATTAATCAATTAAACTAATACTTTGTTGAACTAAAGCATGGCGTTTGCGGCTGTAAATTGTAGTGTACGACATAATAAGATTAAATCTACAAAACAATTCCACTGATACGAGTATAGATATAAGCTACTTAATAATCTCTGATTAAATGCAGTACCTAGTAAATACTGCATTAAAATTGAAACACGAAAAAACAAAGTCTATACTAACCGAATGTCGATCAGCTAAAGAAAATGTAACAATACAGAAAGAAAAGAAGCGAAAATTTTAAGCACAAATTTTACACATAAGTACAGATTTTTACAATCATATTATTAACAAATATTTTACGTCATAATATGCAGTCTCAAAGGGACAGTCTATATTCTACCCAATATATTAAGTTCTTTTATAGTCTTTTAAAGAATCTAATGCTGTGATCAATAAAGGATTTGCATCGCATTTAGTTTTAAAATCAAACAGCTAGTATACTGTTTCTAAAAGGGTTCATACCAACGTCAGTGTATACTCTAGCTCTTGGAACGGTCATGGATCTGGGCAAATTGTCGTAATCGATTTCTTGGACGATCACTGGTGACGATCGCCTTCTAGCCGCTAGCTTGCCAAGTTGATAGAACACAAGGCACAATAAGAAAAGAACTGTAGCTGATATAATAGCCACCATGGTAATTGTGAAGGGGTTCCAGAAGCCTGGATTATTTGATGAGCTCTCATCAGTAGGGTCAGCAGTGGTGACATCTTCGGTTGTGTTATCTCCGGCAGTTGACCATGTTTCAGTGACGGTTCCTGTGAAATCTTCGTCAACAGTGTTCGTCCACAGCGGTGTAGTGCTAGAATTACCATCCCCTTCACCGTCAAAGTCAGTCACTGGGGTTGTAGATCCAGTGACACCATCCCCTTCGCCACCATTATCACTGTCAGTTACTCCAGGAGTCGATGGGCCATTTTCAGCATCCTCTTCGCTGTCACTGTCAGTTACTCCAGGGGTCGACGGGCCAATGTCAGCATCCTCTTCGCTGTCACTGTCAGTTACTCCAGGAGTCGATGGGCCATTTTCAGCATCCTCTTCGCTGTCACTGTCAGTTACTCCAGGGGTCGATGGGCCATTTTCAGCATCCTCTTCGCTGTCACTGTCAGTTACTCCAGGGGTCGATGGGCCATTTTCAGCATCCTCTTCGCTGTCACTGTCAGTTACNTAACTTAATCTATCTACATAAGCTACCATTTATCTCTTTACAAAAAAAATCAGTAAAATTACTATAACAAGCAAAAACAATTAAATTACGAACAATATTCATAAATATTTACCTTAAAATTTTGACAAGCATGCGGCTACTCGGACGACTCGTTGTCGAAAGAAAGCTTCTGCTGTTTAGAGTGCCATCTGTTCTTACTCTGACATACTACATTGGACAGCGTATTGCTCAGAGAAAGTATTTGTGTCTCTTTTCCACTCTTAATAACGTACATATGCTTGTTTATTTTTATTTTAGCCAAGGTGGCCAATAACTATGTACAGGCCAATTACTATAGCAATCACCCTACTAGCAATCAAGTGTGAATTTAGATTACGATCTAGAATTTGATATCATTTATTTTGTATTTCTTATCGGCCAATACCTGTTATGTCCTAACCAACCAGTCTCTACAGTAATTTTAATGTCACTTTTGTGTATCAATCCTGGACATTACACCTACAACCTGCTTAATAGGCTCTTACCTACTTTCTATAATATTCCTTTTTACTATTGATTATTATTGTCGTTTTGGTACTATCATTAATTTTCCAGTCAAAACAACTTCTTCCTTTTCTTACTTTCTTCTATGCCTTTTCCCATTCCTATTTTGTGGTCGGTCCTTCTCGATATTTTCCAGCCATAACAACAGAGTATACACAAATGAGTAGGTCATCTTCATAGAAACGCAAGGGCGCGGTTTGTATGTGAGCGCGCCATACAAACCGCGCTCGGTGCGTTTCTATGAAGATGACCTACTCATTTGTATTTACTCTGATACCAACAATTGTAATTAAAGTAGATTGATCGAGCTTACTGACCGAGCAAGGGCTAAGCGTACTGAAGCACCCTTTGTTTCCATTAACCTCATATTGTTTACAATTCCCCATAACAGGCATTTCCCCTTGTCATTAAAACCCATAATTTGCTCGCACAAAACCCTAACAAGCCTCCCTCCATTACCATAGTACAAGTACTTAATAGAAAAAATGCACCCGAGAAGAATAGGGCTAAGGATGTGAAGGTTATCGATATGAATAGAATAAGAATAGAATACCTTTATTCCTTAAAATAAGATCTTTTATTTGTCTGTGGATAGTCAAAGATTTAGCTGTCCAATTAGACTACAAATGTGCTGGCTGACTTATGTATAACAGTCGGACGGTATGTACTTGACACTGCAAATTATTAATTTACAAAAATGTATTTTACTGCTGGTTAAATGCCAGCAATAAAAATCGAAGGTACACCAAGGCTATAGCATATCCCATAACTTAGACAATAAATTGATTGTATTTACACGCATTCCTCGTAAATATCAGCTAAGTAAATTGAAATTTGAATCAATGCATTGATTTCAAAATCTAATCAACTCACATCTGAATATTATGCATTTAATGATTATTTCAGGAAATATACGAATGCAATTGCAATTACACACCTGCCTATTAGCTATAATACATACATGGTTTTCCCGACTGCGCCAAAAGAAGGGTTGTGTTTTTACTGTCTTGGCATTATATGAATAGATTAATAGATTTTGCCATCGTGTGTATTTTAGTCTAGGAAAAACCGAACTCACCAAAAATTTATCATTATTTGTTCCCGTACTATGTAAGTGCTTCAGATTTTAGTAAAAACGTCGACATTGATGTTTATCGATATTTCCATCACCTCACATTACATCACTACACCAGCTCACTTAATTAGTTCTGGCTAGAGGAAACGCGTTCATTTCCATTGCATTGTCCCGGCGTTCCCGTGATTTTTGCCGCTGCCAACCGGGACAAAGCATTCGCGGAACGGATAAGTTGATGTAAAACGCTGTGCATAGCGAACAACACTATGTGGGTGCGGATATTATGTTTTTTTTATTTTAGGCTAAGTAGCTGTCTCTACGAGCTAGAGCAGAAAAGTTCTCGAGTGGCTACCACGGGCTGGAAGACGTAGCGTGGGCAGGCCCCCTACTAGGTGGACCGACGATCTGGTAAAGGTCGCGGGAAGAGCCTGGATGCGGGCAGCACAGGACCGTGAATTGTGGAAAATCTTGGAGGAGGCCTTTGTCCAGCAGTGGACGTCATTTGGCTGAAACGAACGAACGAAGTAGCTGTGCCGACGACTTCGTTCGCGTGAAAATACGAGTAGTTTAATTAATATTTCCCGTTTTTTGCAATATTTTTCTTTACTGCTCCGCCCCTATTGGCTGTAGGGTGATGCTTTTCTTGTTAAATGGGCTATCCAACACCGAAAGAATTTTTCAAATCGTACTAAGTATGTAGTGTTCTTGAGATTAGCGCGTTCAAGCAAATTAACAAATATAAACTCTTCAGCTTTATAATATTAGTATAGATTAATTACATATTCGCCATCTTATAATTAGACAAGATGTGCTCGCGACTTCGTACGCGTGAAAACCCGTTTTCGCAACATTTTTCATTTTTGCTCTGCACTTATTACTCGCAGCGTGATGGTATATAGCCTATAGCCTTCCTCAATAAATGGGCTATCTAACACTGAAAGAATTTATCAAATCGGACCGGTATAGTTCCTGAGATTAGCGCGTTCCAGTAAACAAACAAACAAACTCTTCAGCTTTATAATATTAGTATAGATTAATTACATATTCTGCAGGGGAGACTAATGGCTAATGACATGATGATGATGATAATGACGACTCACTATTTGAACCTTTTGCAGGTTAAGTAAGATTTTAAAGCGCTTTGAGTAATATGATTCCTTTAGAAAGCATCAAAAAATCCTATAATTTCATATCTAGGCACAATAATGTGAACTGAGACACATCGAAACAACCGATTCAAAGCCAACATAAAATGATTTATTGTTCAACATATTTTTAAGACCGATTAAACAGTATGATAAGTATCGGAATTTCATAAAAAAAGCAAAGTATTGAAAAGTAATCGAAAATGGATAATTAGTAGGTACGAATAGACTAAAAATAATTACCTTTAGCATCAAACTTTCAAATTCAGACGCATTTAATACCTACGTCACAGATTTACTAATCGTAGGTTACCTACGTACTTATTTAGAATTAAAAAATAATCAAGTAAAATCTTTATATTTGTAATCAGGCACGACTGTGCGGCTACTCACTGATTGCGAAGGAATTTGCGATAAAATTCCATCGAAAAAACAAGGACGGAGTCACGGGCGAACATTAGTGAAGATGTAAAGGTCGTTGCTTATCACCGATGATGAAGTATTTACTTTCTGGAACTTCTATTAATTATTTAGATCTCCAGATGTCTGCAATCTATCGACGTCATGTTATTAAAATGATAATAACTTTTAATTTGTTAAAACTTTTCATGCTTGACATGTTATTATGATTACTCACTATGGTGAAATACCTTTACCTAAACCTAGGCTACTTTCTCGTATTTTGATTCTATACTTACATAAGTACCTATACAATATTACCGACGCGACTATACAAATACTTTGTAAATTATTCAAATGAGTTTTAGGGCTGATTTTTCAATCGTCAGATATCTTTCAACTGAAGAATAAGCTTGTCATTTTGACATATTTCCCATACTGAAACTGTCAATGTGCCAAACTTATTCTTCAGTTAAAAGTTATCCGACGATTGAAAAATCAGCCCTTAGACTAAAAGAGATCTCTACTTTACCTTACAGCTTCAGCTTAGTCGACTGACAGTAGGTAGGTACAGTCAGCGTCAAATAGTTCGTGACACCCAAAGTAGCCAAAAAGTTGACAACGCAACCTTATTCAAATGAGGGCTATCGTTTTAGCGCTCACCAGTTAGCGCCACTGTAGAGTAAGGTCCTGTCACTTGCTAGTAGCGAAGACAGTGGCGCCAACTTGTGAGCGCTAAAGTGGTAGGAGGACTATCGCATTTGCACTCATCAAGATGGCGCCACTGTAGAGTAAGGTCCTGTCAATCGCCAGGGGTGCCAACTGTTAAGTATAAAAACGATAGCCCTCATTGTAACAAAGACGTGTTGCGAATTTTTGGCTACTTTGAGTGTTACGAACTATTTGACCCTGACTTTACATGAATCTATTGCATGAATTTTAGGCTTATTTTTTAAATTATCAGGTCCTAAATCAATTTAGGTCATTGTGTTGTAAGATAACATGCTATTAATTGTACTTACGTAGGTAATATCATTATCTTTGGCAATAATAGTTTCCGATACTTCTTCCTTGACCAAATTACAATAACATTACGACAAGAAGTGTTTGCCAATTATATAATAAACAATTAATATCTTAGTTAGCATTTTAATTACAAACGCGTAAGCTAGTGATTAATATTCTGTAATAATTATATTTTTTGTAAACGAATGATTTTTCCACATTACGCTTTACACTTCAGGATTATTTAGCTGTTTCCCATGGAAAGCTGGAAATTTTGGCTTGTGATATGCTTGATCCCCTTCCAAAAACCGGGATAAAAACTATTCTGCCTTTACCCTGAGTCTCATCATCATCATTTCAGCTATAGGTCGTCCACTGCTGAACATAGGCCTCCCCCAATGATTTCCATAATGACTATTGGTAACGGCCTGCGTCCATGCGCCTTCTTGCTACCTTAATGAGGTCGTCGGTCCACCTAGTGGGTGGGTCTCTTCAAACTCTACCTAATTTCAACTAAATCGCTTTAGTGGTTTACAAAACAATGGTAGTTATTAATTAGTGATTTTATGCAACCTTCAATTAGATCGTTACCGAATGAAGAACAAGCTTTTTGTCTCTGATCAGTGTCATGGAACACTGAGGATGCGTCCAGTCATATTTTTTACATGTCACAGTGACAGCACGTAGAAGAATTACGACTTAACCTCTGATTATCACATTTTGCTGAAGATATTTTTTTTGTAGTTGAAGAAAATGAAGTTCTGGCTGTATTGAAAAATACTCGTGTACAACTGACGGTAAACTTTATTAAATACGAGTAAGTAATACATTTTCATCTTTTCTGTACAGTATTGTTAACAATTTTACATAAAATATACTTTTATACAAAATTACCCCAATTTATATGAGACATTAGTGATAATGTGGTAAATCTCCCATCATTATAGGCTAGTCACACATGATTCTGATTCATTTACGAGTGACTGATATTAGATACAAAATATCGTGTACATAACGTCTGTATTAAATTATTAACTTTAAAACATTTTTGTACTAGCATTTCGATAAATTGAATACAGTGTGAATTCTAAATAAGGAAACTTAAGGGACTGATTATTTAATGACATTAAAGAGAGTGGACGTTTAATGAAGTGACAGAGTAGAGCCATGGAAAATAAAGTAAACCAACAAAGTAACCCGACGTTATAATGGAGTTTGTCGTTAAGTCGAGAGACGTTATAAATAAAGAGTTTACACACACACAACACCGTATAAAAATATTTATTATTTGTATATTACATCACATGATTAAAATAAAATTGTATTAGCAGTAGCTTATTATAAATTGCACTATAATTACCTAGTCTGGTCATAAGTTCTGTCACATGATCATAACTTTTGAATTTTGAATGAAGGTCTCAAAAATATTTATTGAATTAGAATTTAGAATATTTAACAAAATTAAAAATGTGCATTGTTTTGAATTTTATTTGTTTTTAAATATGTAGTGGACGCACAAAGAAGACCGAACAGTAGTTGTCACGCAGCATTGGTGCGGTTACGCGCGAAAGCAGATTTTCGATGTGCTGAAAAAATTGAATTAAATATTAATTTTACGTTTATCGTTTCATCAAACGATATAATGAAGATTTAAGTGTAGAAGACACAAAACAAAAGTAATTGTTCTTGCACGGTTAGGACTCCAGCAGCGTTAAAAGCTGCGAAGGCGCGAACTCAAAAAAATCCCATGCGTTAGCAGACTTTGCCTGCCCTGGAGGTAGGCTTAAGCAGAACCAGGGTGAAATTGGTATTGATGAAGACTAAAGGCTTCAAACTATTTGAATAAAAATCAAAAATTACTTGGATGCGCGTTTAAAAGACTTGAGATTGAAGAAATCCCACGTTTTGCTTAAGCGGTACGCGGGAAAAAGTACCTTGAATAACATTTTTCAAATGTTGTTATTTACCATGGAGGAGAGTTACAAAAAAAACAAAATGGTAAGTTGGATGCGTACATCAATGAAGAAGCACCGGCTTAATTTAGGCTGTCCAGCTAGGCCAGCTTTTATCGTCACTCAAGGTTTGGTAACATGTCTCAAATTTGGGCTTTTTTGAGGTATTTTTTGCATGAAAGGCATAAAAACGAATGCCATTCTGTATCAAAATTCAGTTCTCACAAAGCTTATAGAACCTTTTTCACATATCATGCCCAATAACAGACACTGGGAGTTCCAGCAGGATTCTGAGCCAGCTCATAGAGCGAAAAGCGCGCTAAACCCGCTCGTAGGGCGTAAAATTGACCTCAGCCGGCACGAAGTCTGGCCATCATCCAGTCCAGACTCTAATACGTTGGATTACAAAATATGGCAACATTTGGAGAGGAAGGCCTGCTCTATGTCTCATACTGATTTGGAGTCCCTCAAGGCATCCTGTATTAAACCAGCCGCCGATATTGATACGAAACTCGCTCGTGTTTCTAGAGACCACTGACCGCGCAGTTTGAACCCTTGTATTCATAATTGCGAGAAAAATTTGAAATAATTTTTATAAGCATAAAATCTTTGTTTGAATACCTTTCTATTGGTATATAAATGATTACCGTAAAAACAAGTATCAATTATTTCACTATAAACATGTGACAGAACTTATGACCCGACTAAGTATTATTAAGACATCTCTTTTATTAGGAACATTATAAAAATTCTTAGGTCATTTTATGCTATGATTCAATCTATTCTTTCTATTCAATCGAGTTTTATGAATATTTTTAATAAATAAAGTCACCATTTATAGCTATGATAGCAATAAATAGAGTTGCTTGCGCTGCTTCTTCTCAGCATGTGCCATTATTTGTCTCTAAGCATTGATAGGGTAATAAAATAATACTGGGTCGTGTGACAGCGCTTTTTAAAAGGCTTACGAGTTTTATGAGTTAACAATTTGTATAGTTATTGAATTTTCAGCGTGCCTAAGGCGGGAATTGAACCCACGACCTTTCGCTTGCCAGGCGACTGCTCTTCCAACTGAACTACTTAGACACTGGACGAACCCGTCGATTTGTATTTAATCAGAATCAGTTCTAAACGATCCTTCAGATGCATACGCATTCCTCACTCGAGGTATAATCCTTGTCGGAGGAGGTTCGACATCCGTGGAGTCTATTATGATTGGTTTAGCTCTCCTTTTTCCAATATAATAAGCGCTGATCACGGACACACCAAGAACTACAAATAAGCCCACTGACACTAAAGTTATCGTGAAAATGTTCCAAAAGCCGTCTCCTGATTCGTTATTCGATGGAGCGTCTTCATTTGTTATTGTGTCCGCCATTTTGTTATTATGAGACTGATATTGTTGTTATTTATTCATTGTACGATGCTCTTCTGTTTTTCTGCAACTGCTAAAGTTGCGTCGTCTTTGCTTTCTTGTAGGTGGGACCTAAAACAAAAAAGACATGAGGATTTTAGAGTGGCAATTCTCAAAAGTTAAGAAAAATATCAATCAAATTCTGGTAGCGGAATGACCTTTATTGTAACTGATAATATACACATAAATTAACTTTTGGTAGCCATTTGTTTTTATTAAAATAATTTGTTTTGATAAAATAATTATTTATTTAAACCTAATCATGATTAGGGTACTTCTCATTTACACTCAAATTTGATGGTCACACAATAATAGTTCATAAACGGTATAAGTTAGAACAATAACTTTGAAATCAGATGATAAAATATCTATTTAGCTACATACAAAATAAATTTTATCGTAATAGAAGCAAAAATAATACGAAAAAATCACATGAAACGATAAAAAACGGGGTCATTTTTCGCGTTCTCATCGTGTCACACCTTCGGTTGCAATGAAACATTTGGTTACTGCATTCACAATTTTCATTCAATTTGTGTGTAGCATATACTAAAATCATCGTAATTAAATATACTTTCCACACAATAGTCAAAAAAATATCTTCTTATAATTATTTTGAATTGAGAAAGCGAAATACGTTGGTCACACGATTTTAGGTACCTAAAATTTTGAGTAATAATACAAGATTGCCGTTAAACCGAACACCAGCAACCAATCACAGCGTTCTATTCGGTTAACGTCAGTCGCGCTTCGACCATTGGGGAGGTGAGATAGGTCGATCGTCGCTCCGCGAAAAAAATACGTAACTTTTTGTGATTATCCATAGACATACCGTCGCTTGCTTGAACAATATTTTCTACCTCTAAAATTTAAACAATTTAATTGAAACTTTGCCATTGAAAACTTAACATGTTAGACTTATTTGTGTAGTATTCAACTTGAACCGTTAAATTCAAATTTAAGGATAATTCATAAAAAACTAAAATTTTCGTCACCTTCGTGGCATCACCTTCGTGGTGTTTTATACACGAAGGTGATTTTAGGCCACGAAAGTGATTTCTTGCTTTGGTTTATTTTAAAATATAGTGACTGGTGTTTATGTTTTTACAATATTTTAATAACTAATAAATTATACGTGGTAAGTAGAGATCAGTACATCAATAAATAAATAAGGGCCTCGTATTTTTGTTGTCTGTCTGTCTGTGTGACTGTATGTATGTCTGTATATGTGACTGTGTGTGTATCTGTTTGTAAGATAAATTTAATCTGAAGTTTGAGTTAAAAGTTGTACAACAAAAATACGAGGCCCTCTGGCCTAAATAAAAAATATATTTTTGTTGAGGGACTGATAATCAGTTAGAGTTCTTTTTTATTGAGGTACTGATAATCCGTTTTTTGCTTCTTTAGCATTTCAGAATGCCACCAGTGTCACCCTTAAAACCAATTGCGTAGAATCTTGTAACTTAGTAGGTGACGTAATCGGTAAAATTTTATCTTGTATTTAAGTAGGTACCTATTTATATTATGTTATTACTATTTATCTATGAAAATAAGACAAAATATATGTTTTATAAACACTTAAGAGTCATTTACAGTAGTAAAGTTTGAAAAAATTATTGCTGTGAAGTACAGAATCACTTTCGTGGCATCAAAAAATTCAAAACGTTAAAGCTTCCAAACGAGACTCACTATTTGACTGATTTACTGAGAATACAATCTTCACATCAAGCGCTACAATTTTTGTTTACAAAATGTTGAAATAAGTTAGAAATAAAATTCGCCACGAAGGTGACGATGAGAACCGTGGCGATGAGAAATAGCCATTAATGGGTTCCCATCATAAAAAGCCCATGTCTGTTATTACATACTATAGCATCTAACTTTTACATTGACAAGGCATATTCAACAAAAACTGTACAAGCTTATCATATTAAATCTAATAGGTAATCACCTATTGGCAATAAAGACCTACTAAAAGATTTTCTTCAAGCAGAAGGTGACATAAAAGTAAGTATGTAGATAATTAATGAATCAGAAAGTTGTACACCTTATGTAAACTGACGTCATCATTCAAGATGGTTCTGATAAGATTCTGATAACACGAGAACTTTGCAATTAAAAGAACAAAGCACATGTACGGCTGCACATCAGACTATAGATTTTTATTGAAAAATAGCCCGTATTACAACGAAATAAGATGGCACAGTATTTAGCTTGATGTGCTGTCGTCTGTAGGTACATATGACGACACGTCAAGGTACACTGTGATACTACGTAGTGGTAATAAGGTAGATATTTTGCACCAAAATTTATTAGTTTAAAGTATTGTTGACTGTATAGAGGTTTCAAAGCTATTGGATTTCGTGTTTCATTTCAAACTTAGTAATTGGCGAGTTACTCTAAACCATATTTTTCTAAAAAGACATGTGGATTTCATACCCATTTCATTTCTATCTGAATCGAAAGTCTGAGGCTGAGTTGCACCACCTTTTTTAACCGTAACAATAAGAATAACCGGTGTTTATTGTATAGAGTGTAATAGATTTTTGACGTTTGTCAAAGTTACAGTAAGATGGTGCTACTCAGCCTAAATGATGCAGTTTACACACCAATCCCACCGATCGCCGACATGAGCAGTCGACTTTTGACAAGTTGTGAAAAGTCATATAAAGTACAAGTCATCGACATGATGTTTCTTTTGAAATAAATCTTCTGATACCAAGCCACCGGGACTTGGTGTATAGAGTCCTTAAGTAGGTAAAAAAGTACATTAAGATGCTTACCAAAAAGGGGTTTCCAATCAATCCAAATAAGTTTTCACAGCTCCAGTGGCGTTTGCCAATCACAACTTCTAATGTCACTTTCAAATTATAATCATTACAGAAATCACGTATTGCTAGAGTTCTGGAAATTATATCTTTTGCGTCACACTGTTATCAGTCCGTTATAAAAAATACCACGAAATTAATAATCTGGATCGCTGTTCAGCAATAAAAATTTCCACTTTTCCCTAATAATCCGTGTAATTTACAATGAAACTGCCGAAAAAACACGATTTTTCTTTACATAAAACAAACGACGATCCAAAATGGCCGTCCTTACATTACATTTCGTTGCCGTAGACTTGATAAAGTACTAAATTGTTAAGCTAATCGCGATTTTTATCTTTCTAATCTTTAATATCTGTACAGTAATATCGAAGAGCAATAAATTAATGAGTGCATGGTTGTTTGATGAAACCATGA
Source organism: Ostrinia furnacalis (assembly GCF_004193835.3). NCBI lineage: Eukaryota > Metazoa > Arthropoda > Insecta > Lepidoptera > Crambidae > Ostrinia > Ostrinia furnacalis. The sequence goes on from NW_021131892.1 coordinate 74,978, forward strand.
AAATACAGAAACGCATAAAATGTGTTGTAAGTAATAAATAAAAAAACTAGTAGGTAGACAGTTTTTATTGATTATAGCATTCTATAATTGAGGAATAATAAAATACCTATATTATTCTCTACTTAAATGTCGACTGATATATGCCTGTTACGTGCTACGAGTTACATAGTAGTAGGTATTTTCTAGACTCTACATTGAAATAAATTCATCATTGGTTCAATAGAGTAGTGATATTCGTATCATAGGTGATGCTGTAGTTTAGTTAATTTTTGGGGTCAAATCCCGTAGAAAACAAATTCTAGTATGATCACTCATTTCATGAATCATGTCGTGCACTTCTGGATGTAAGCCCCGAAAAATGACATAAAAAATGATCTTTTTCTTTATCTTCATACGAAGTCATACTTAAGCTGTTTTCAGTTTTGGCAGGTAATTTATGTACAAATTCTTTATTAGTATGGTAGGCCTCTTTTCTAAGTACTTTAATACGTCCCATCAAGCATAGCTTATGATTGTTCTCTAGTCTCTACATTGAATTATTTTATTTGTTTCTTTGTTGAAAGCGAGTTGTATTCGCCGATTGACCTCTTTCTCAAAACTGGACCTACCTAGATGAATCATTTCATTTGTCCAAGGTAGATATACTTATAAACAATTTCGAAAATCTAGCTCAGGCAGGCCACATCAACCGGTCAGTATGGAAATCATTAGGGGAGGCCTATGCTGATGATAACTCTAGACTTTTGATTGAATTATTCAAATTCACTTTCTTTCTTTCTTTAAAGATGACTGTCTATAACTAAGACCATCTAATGGAAATCATTATGCATTTTTATTTGTCTAGCGGCCGTGGTATACCAATGGTATAAGCGTATTATTTGCCTTGTCTTAGTCGGATATCTTTAGTCCTTCAGTAATTTCCAAGGATTCAAAGTACAAGATAAATTCGATATCATACCAGACTTTTTTGCAAAATTATGATGCCACAATATTTGGCTCTATGCTGTCATAGGTACTGTACACAAATAAATTTTGTTTTTCAATAAGACCCGGAATCTTAAGTGTTATATCAAAAAATATAATCAAAATTATCTTGTGAATAAGCGGATTCATTTGATAATCGAATAAAATGCATTACAGTATGCGTATGCTATTTTTCTGATAACATAATGATACCTACGTAAATTAAGTATGAAGTGATAATAATCGATAATTTTATTTTATTATAATATTGAACCTCATGCATCATCAAAACAACTAATCTTTAATAAAAGAAAGGTGATCAACAAGAAACAACTTTATTTCTTAATGTATAACATCACAACCTACAATATTTCTTTGCTCTAATAAATGAATCACATTTCAATTATGTACATACTTGTTATTTACACTATGTATATAATTTATCAAGAAGATTTAATAAATTCCAAGAGATATCATAATTTAATCCTTATTAATAATTTTACACACAGATAAGAGTATGTTATTCGAGTCAATTTCCTTTAAAATTATAATTATACTAAAATACACTACATTGTTAAACACAAATACATTTATTTCGCTTAAAATTTAAGCGTTTAAGAAATTAGATCATTAGAATAGGAGGATATTTTATATTAAGTAGATAATAGTTAAAAATAACTTGCCTTGCAAATAACCTTTAATGATAAAAATCTGTTTTCGTATAAACAAAATTACATAATACCACCAGTAGGTTAGTTTAAATTAAAGCAATTTAGTAAATAAATACATTTTTTCTCGATCAACTATAAATACCTACACAACACATTATCACAATATTATATGTTTGAAATATATTAATCAATTAGACTAATACTTTGTTGAACTAAAGCATGGCGTTTGCGGCTGTAAATTGCAGTGTACGACTTAATAAGATTAAATCTACAAAACAATTCCACTGATATACATAGCTACATAAGCTACTTAATAATCTCTGATTACCTAGTAGTTAATTAAAATTGAAACATGAAAAAACAAAGTCTATACTGACCGAATGTCGATCAGCTAAAGAAAATGTAACAATACAGAAAGAAAAGAAGCGATAATTTTAAGCACGAATTTTACACTTAGGGACTTTTAACAACAATATTATTAACAAATATTTTACATCATAATATGCAGTCTCAAATGGACAGTCTATTCTACCCAATATATTAAGTTCTTTTAAATAGTCTTTTAAAGAATCTAATGCTGTGATCAATGAAGGATTTGCATCGCATTCGTTTTAAAATCAAACAGCTAGTATACTGTTTCTAAAAGGGTTCATACCAACGTCGGTGTACACTCTAGCTCTTGGAACAGTCATGGATCTGGGCAAATTGTCGTAATCGATTTCTTGGACGATCACTGGTGGCGATCGCCTTCTAGCCGCTAGTTTGCCAAGTTGATAGAACACAAGGCACAATAAGAAAAGAACTGTAGCTGACATAACGGCCACCATGGTAATTGTGAAGGGGTTCCAAAAGCCTGGATTATTTGATGAGCTCTCATCAGTAGGGTCAGCAGTGGTGACATCTTCGGTTGTGTTATCTCCGGTAGTCGACCATGTTTCAGTGACGGTCCCTGTGAAATCTTCGTCAACAGTGTTCGTCCACAGCGGTGTAGTGCTAGAATTACCATTCCCTTCACCGTCAAAGTCAGTCACTGGGGTTGTAGATCTAATGTCACCATCCTCTTCGCCATCACTGTCACCATCCCCTTCGCCGTCGACGTCAGTCACTGGGGTTATAGATCCAGTGACGCCATCCTCTTCACCATCATTATCACCGTCAGTCACTCCAGGGGTCGATGGGCCATTTTCAGCATCCTCTTCGCTGTCACTGTCAGTCACTCCAGGGGTCGATGGGCCATTTTCAGCGTGGTAATAAACTGGCGATGGCTTCGATGCGGTGACGAACCGACCGTCTTCAAGATAGCGGAACACGGAACGAAGAGAAGATGGACGTGACATATTTTTATGCCATATTGTATGCTGAGGAGAACCAAAGTGACTGACTTCGCCCGCAGAATCGCTAAAATCAAGTGGCAGTGGGCGGGGCACATAGCTCATAGAGCTGATGGCCGCTGGGGCAGGAAAGTTCTTGAGTGTTGACCACGAGCCGTAGAAGGAGCGTGGGCAAGCCTCCTACTAGGAGGACCGACGATCTGGTGAAGGTCGCGGGTGGTGCCTGGATACGAGCGGCGCAGGACCGGTCTTTGTGGAAATCCTTGGGGGAGGCCTTTGTCCAGCAGTGGACGTCTTTCGGCTGAAACGATTGTATGCGGGCGACAATCCCGTAGCCTTTCCCCTTGAACCCCTCACCTACCGATAACATTCGAGTTGTTACAACCGTATTCAGTCTACCCTACACTAGCGTATCACCCCCGCTTCGCAGGAGTAGCAACAAAAACTAAAAAACAAAAATAAGAATTAAAAAAAATAAAACAAAAAATCAACATTCAAAATGTATAGCACCTAACTGATGAATTTCAATTGCACTAATTACCAAAACAATTCATTTTCCATGCCCACAGGACCGGTTGTGGAAATCCTTGGGGGATGTCTTCATCCAGCAGTGGAAGTCATTGGCTGAAACGAACGAACAATTCATTTTCACTTTCTTAAGGCAATCAATCGTGATTGCACGGTGTTTTCCTTAATTTCCTTAATAAACTAGCACCTCCACTCTTCATCCTTCGGGAACTACAAATGGCAGTCCACGTTGGTCTCTAGGTATTAATCAACAGGAATCGTTCATGTCTCGCGTACTAACAATGTAATCCTGTTGCCAAAATATCTCAGGAATTGGAGCAGGATTGACGGATCATGCAAGTATTTGGAATAAGTTTGGGGAAATTCATCATCATGATAATTATCATCATTAATTTCAGCCACAGGACGTTCCACTGCTGAACATAGGTCTCCCCCAATGACTTCCACATCGCACGGTTGGTAGCGCCTTCCTGGTACCTTTATCAGGTCGTCGGTCCACCTTTTGGGTGGACTTGGGGAAATTCATGTAAATTTACTGTTGCATACCATAAAGGCTAAATTTAGCTGATCAATTTAATTATTTAAGACCGTATTAGGAACCTACTTTTTGTAATAAAAATCTTGTTGCCAGGACATGTCTCAAGCTATCCTAGTGAGATTGACGGTCTTGAAGCAATTGGAACGTAAATAAGCTTTGGTCAGACAGAACAGCAGCAAAAAAATACAATTTTATTTAAGTAATCTTATATACTCGTATATATAAAAGAAAGTCGTGTTAGTTACTCCACTTATAACTCAAGAATGGCTGAACCGATTTAGCTGAAAATTGTCAGGGAGGTAGTTTAGAGTCAGGAGAAGGACATAGGATACTTTTTATCCCGTTCGAAATTTAAAAAAAGTCTGCTTATTTATTGCCTTTAAGGCGGAACAAAGTTCGCCGGGTCAGCTAGTCTAAAATAAATGAAAATAAGTCGTATCTTGAAAGTTCTAAAAGAAAAGCCAACGAGTACATCACCAATCTAAATTGGATCTATTACAAACAGAGTGATCGGCGAACGTCAGCGAACAAATGCGAGCAATATTATGCTATGCGAGCAGTCACTTAGCGCATCATCTACCTAGAAACCCCTATAGTCTGAAGGAAAATAAAAATAAAAATACCTCGTCCAGGGTGGATATCGTGGGCTGTCGCCAGGACATGTCTCAACCTGCCCCAGTGAGATTGACGGTCAAAAAGCAATCGCTAATAAGTGAGATTGCGACCAGGTGCGATTGCGGTCAAATACCTACCTAAATAAATAAATAAATAATTAAAAAAATATCTAAAATAAATGAATATAAATAAATCTGTATCTTGACAATCTTAACGATAGACCAACGAAAACATTACCAATCTAATTTGATCGGCGAACGTCAGCGAACGAATATTATGCTCGCGAGCAGTCACTTAGCGCATTAACTGTCTCAAAACCCACATAATACAGACCCTGTCTGTACCACACAGATCTATATATATAAAAATGAAACCCGTTTCGCGTTGTCACGGCATCACGTATGAACGGCTGAACCGATTTCGATAATTTTTTTTTTAAAATGTTTGTGGAAGTCCAAGGATGGTTCTTACGGAAAAAAATATTAAGAAAATCTCTACGCTAAGGCGGTACGAAGTTCGCCGGGTCAGCTAGTTGTGAATAAAAATACCGCGTCCACCCGAACTTTGACAAGTGCTCAAAGGGCGGTCTCTAGGTATTAATCAAGGGTGGATATCGCGGACATGGTCGGCGTACTAACTCTCTAATCCTGTCGCCAGGACATGTCTCGGCCTGCCCCGGTGTTATTGACGATTTTGAAGCAATTATTATCTAAAATAAATGAATATAAACATAAGTTATGTTAATTTTTCAATTTTAACGATAGACCAATGACAACATTGCCAATCTAATTTGAATAAACAAAATAAGTGATCGGCGAACGTCAGCGAACGAATGCGAGCAATATTATGCTCGCGAGCAGTCACTAAGCGCATCAGCTACTTAGACTATACTAGAGTATAAGGGTTCTATTACAGTCTGGAGGAAAATTAGAATAAAAATACCACGTCCACCCTTAAAGGTTCGAAGGGCGGTCTCTAGGTATTAATCAAGGGTGGATATCGCGGGCATGCNTTGCTTTTTGTTTTAGAAGAACACTGTGATAAGTATGACGTGCCACATTGTCGAATAAAATAAAAATATTTTAAAAACTTAACTTTGTCATCAATACCGCGGTATCCTCGAGATGTCACGTTTTTCTTAAAAACGAAGAGCACCTCACATCTCAAAGCGCAGGTGGCAACTGAACTGTCACAGTGTCGAAGCCAACTAGATCGCCGAACGAGCCAGCGCTATAACGTAATATTTTGTCTCTTTCTCTCATAGTATTGTTGTTTTTGGAGTAACAAATACCCTGTTTTTGGAGATAAAAGAACGCAAGATCGCGGTTCAGAATTTCGGTAAAACAAAAAATCGTATATGTCGAGATGTCACAGTGTCGTCGCAAATGGGCGATGTCTCAAGCTGTCCTAGTCAGACAGAACAGCAGCAAAAAAATACAATTTAATTTAAGTAATCTAAAATAAATGAAAATAAGTCGTATCTTGAAAGTTCTAAAAGAAAAGCCAACGAGTACATACATCACCAATCTATATTGGATCTATTACAAACAGAACGAGTGATCGGCGAACGTCAGCGAACGAATGCGAGCAATATAATGCTCGCGAGCATTTAGCGCATTAGCGCCTAGAAACCCCTATATTATAGTAGGTATAAAGTCCGGTCCGTGAGCACGTAGCATTTTGTTCAATGACCCCTAGCTACCCATCCTTATCGCTCGCGCGTAATTGTTGCTGTCGGGCTCGCACACTCACTGCGGGTGCCAGTCGCACAATCGCGACAGCAATATAATTATGCGCGAGCGATAAGGATGGGTAGCAAGGGGTCATTGGACAAAATTCTACGTGCTCACAGACCAGACTATAGAAGGAAAACTAAATAAAAATACCGCGTCCAGCCGAACTTTCACAAGTGCTCAAAGAGCAGTCTGTAGGTATTAATCAAGGGTGGATATCGCAGGCATGCCCGGCGTACTAACTCTCTAATCCTGTCGCCAGGACATGTCTCGGCCTGCCCCGGCGAGATTGACGATTTTGAAGCAATTATTTTATAAAATAAATGATGTGCCAATCTAATTTGAATAAACAAAATAAGTGATCGGCGAACGTCAGCGAACGAATGCGAGCAATATTATGCTCGCGAGCAGTCACTAAGCGCATCAGCTACTTAGACTATACTAGAGTATAAGGGTTCTATTACAGTCTGGAGGAAAATAGAATAAAAATACCACGTCCACCCTTAGGCCTCAGCCACGAACTTAGCGGGCAGCGGGGCGGGAGCGGCGGCGGCGCTGGAGCGGGGCGGGCAACGCAGACCCGTTCTCGAAACAAGCGGGCAGCTCGCAAAGAAGTGTTGTGTTCGGGGTTGTGTTGTCGAGATATTTGTTTTTATTCGCAAACGAAATGTCTGAACAACGGCGACAATTTTATTTCGATTCAAATTTATTCCTAACGCTCGATTTATTGTGGGCAAAAGAAGGAGTGCGCTGCCCGCTCGTTGCCCGCTCCCTCGCCGCTGCCCGCTCGTTGCCCGCTGCCGCCCCGCTGCCGCGCCGCTGTTTTCGAGAACCGGTCTATTTGATTTTACGCACAAGATCCTGCCGCTCCCGCGCCGCCGCCGCCGCCGCCCCGCTGCCCGCTAAGTTCGAGGCTGAGGCCTTANGCAAAATAAGTGATCGGCGAACGTCACCGAACGAATGCGAGCAACATTATGCTCGCGAGCAGTCACTAAGCGCATCAGCTACTTAGACTATACTAGAGTATAAGGGTTCTATTACAGTCTGGAGGAAAATAAAAATAAAAATACCACGTCCACCCTTAAAGGTTCGAAGGTCTCTAGGTATTAATCAAGGGTGGATATCGCGGTCAAATACCTATCTAAATAAATAAATAAATAAAAAAGTATCTAAAATAAATATGAATATAAACATATCTGTATCTTGACAATCTTAACGATAGACCAACGAAAACATTACCAATCTAATTTGATCGGCGAACGTCAGCGAACGAATGCGAGCAATATTATGCTCGCGAGCAGTCACTTAGCGCATTAACTGTCTCAAAACCCACATAATACAGACCCTGTCTGTACCACACAGATTGTGAATAAAAATACCGCGTCCACCCGAACTTTGACAAGTGCTCAAAGGGCGGTCTCTAGGTATTAATCAAGGGTGGATATCGCGGGCATGCCCGGCGTACTAACTCTCTAATCCTGTCGCCAGGACATGTCTCGGCCTGCCCCGGCGAGATTGACGGGTGACCTCTTGACAGGACTAAGAGTATTTGCCAAGGAAAATAGGTTACATAATTTCTATATTGCTGAATTTGGGACAGGGTAAAGAATGGCTAGATGTATTGTGAGAGAATAATTTTAAGGGAGGTGGATTATAAGTTAATTTTATGGAAATACCTCGATGTTTTCTCTTCTTTTAGCTACTAAAATAATGCTTTGTCTGTCTCTATTAATTAAGTAAGTAAGTTATAAAACATCATTTCATTATGCTAAAGAAGGTCGAACATTTTATCGAATAAAAATGTGTTCTGTCTTCCAGTTAATTAAAAATTCCATATTTTTTATCAGAAAATTGGTCATGTTTTATCTGATCTACATTTTATTTTTGAAAGTTTAAATGGTATTTTGGACTCTATATTTAACTAGCTGACCCGGCGAACTTTGTTCCGCCTTAATGGCAATAAAAAGTATCCTATGTCCTTCTCCTGGCTCTAAACTACCTCCCTGACAATTTTCAGCTAAATCGGTTCAGCCGTTCTTGAGTTATAAATGGAGTAACTAACACGACTTTTAGTGTTTTGACTTAGTCCTTAACAAAGTCTTATTGGTAATTTTTAATTATCTTTTTTTGTTGTTCAGTTTATTTATTTTAATAATTTATTCCATTACTTATTCTGTTCACCTGAACCTACCTGACACCAGGCTCATGAACTCAGATCTTACAACCTATAAGATTAGATTATGGTTAAATTATAACCGTAAATCCAAAACAAAACCGAAAATAAAGTTTATCCTAACCAAAGATGTTTTAATTAAGTAGCACCGGAGAATCATGAAATATCCGATGTTATGGGTCGCCACGTGCTTTTTATGGGACCATGGACGCCATGGTGAGCATAAAATCTTTAATGCTAACCTAAAGTGTGATGGTAAATTAACTATGGTAAACATTAACTAATTTTACTACCATTTAATAATGTATGCTTGAAACCGTCAAACATTATGAAAACCTTAATAAAATCAAAACTGTGAAGGATTTTATAATAGGTAACGGTTTTAACGGTTTATTAGTATAAACTACAAAATAATGGTTTCTAGCTATTTGCACATCTAAGCCATAATACATTACTTACTAGGATTATTTATTACGACCTCTATATTACTACCTATATTTTGTAAAACAATAAAAGTTACACCTTAGTTGAACTCTGTTTTAACGGTTCAACTATGGTGTAACTTTTATTATTAAGGGGGTAAAAATCCCCGCCGTAATTTGAGCTATTTTGACATTAATTTGACTCGTATTATTCGGGTAATAGTGGTTAATTATGGCAAATTAATATTATGCTAAACTCGTTATGCTAAAGTATATTGGTAATAGGCAAAATACAAAATTATGCTAACGAAAGGGATCCTAAAAATAAAAACTCTATGGGTTAACAAAATAAATCGGTATTATACTTACAATTCACGTAAAGATGGGATGAAACGAAGATAACCTGAAACAATAAATGGTAATTAATATCGCGTTAATGTTAAGTAGGTATTAATTAATCGCATTAATTATTATGCCGTTGCTGTAATTTGGGAGGAATAAATCTTCGTAAATTATAATGAGCCGTCTAATTGTTGGTTTTGGATGAGAGATGAGTATTGTTGTATGAAATTAATATGATTAGAAGTTTATTATTCTTATTACTTTAGGATTTGATTTTTTTTAAATCCTGTCTTTGTGAGCTCCTACATATGAGTAGGTACCTAAGTTCTAAAAGGAACCCCCATGCAAAGTTTGAGACTCCTAGCACTTGTAGTTTCTGAGATTTCGTGATGAGTGAGTGAGTCAGTGACCTTTCGCTTTTATTAGATTCTTCGTAACTCGTCTTTGATATCATTTTATCTGCTTTTCTTTGATACTATGCACCTAGCATGACCCAGTCCGATGCTGACACCATTGGGCAAATTGATATCATCATCATCATTTCAGCCACAGGACGTTCACTGCTGAACATAGAACTCCCCAATGATATCCATATCGCCCGGTCGATAGCGGCCTTGAGCTATTCGATTAAAAATGTCTCTAATTTATACATACAGGGTGTCCCAAAATTATCACGTCACACTGACACTGGAGGTAGCTGAGTCTAAGACGCATAATACGTCCATAGAAAAGTTTTTAAATATGAGTCATATTAGTTATTTTTAAAAATTGACTTAATATACTTGTTAGATGCGTCTTAAGCTCATTTACCTCTGGTGTCAATGTGACGTGCAAATTTTGGGACACCCTGTATGTATAAGAAAAATAAAATAATAAGTCTCCAGTCAACGTGGACATACCTACCCTTAAGACTAAAGTAGTCCTTTCCAAAGTTTCCAAAACATCGTGTTCAAACTTGAACGCGTCCAATTACCCAAACATTGCCTTTCACGCATAAAAATCCTTTTCCCAACTCCTGTTACATTCAAATGACACCAACTGGGTTCCCCGGGGAGTGAGCCATCGGCCTAGTGTTGTATAACATAGTATCGATGTAAGTATCGATACTATCGATAAAGCAAGATCAATGCTATTGATGACGACAGTAGGTACTATAGAATTTATAAGTACCATCGATAAGTCTTAGTTACGTCCGTCCGATACAATCGATTATGTCAATTATTATTTTTGGTCATTTTGGACAGTTTTTGTAATACTTTATCGATGCTCTCAATCTATTGGATATAAAAAAAATTGATAGTATTGCCATTAACAGTAATTTAATAGTGGCCCACCCCGGCTTCACACGGATAGGTATTTTGATTTAGAAACTATAAGAAATACGTATGTTCATTAGAAAAAAACATGGATTCTATAAAGCTCATAGCACACTTATCAACTCGGAAAGGGATCAACACCGTCTTGCCTTTCGCGAGCTGTCATTGCCTTTCGCGCGCTGTCAATTGCGAAGCGAGGCGTTTACGTTACGGTGTGGATAAGTGTGCGTTGCAGTATTATGGAGTTCCATACAAATAATACTGACCGCCTCGAGTTGATACGGTTACGATCCCTTTCCGGGTTGATAAATGTGCTTAATAAAACTGTGAAAGAAGTTTTCAAAGCGGTTCAATAGTTTCAGAGCCTATTCAATACAAACATACAAAAATGCAAACCTGTCCTCGTTAAACTATTATTATAGTTAAAGGGTTATCGATACTATTACAATATCTGTGCTATAACACATGGCAAAAATGTCGATATCCTGTATCGATGCTTTCACAACACTAAAAGCTTCTTGATTTGAAAATATTCGCAGAAATATTGTAAGTCTCTGTTGAGACATTCCGTGAATATTAATATTTAGAACTCCGAAAGGGGAAATATTTTGATTAAATTGTTATTTGAAATCCAATGAGCTATGCAATAATGGAGACAAGTTAAATAATTGATTCGTTTTGTAATTTGTCTTGTCTGTTTTTCTTGTTTTTAGATACCGTTTATAAATCACGAACTGCTTGACTGATGGACCGATTTTAATGATCTCAGTTTTTTGTTTGTCTTCGCCCCGAATAGCAGAATTAAATAATAATTGAAAGATTGGGAAAAACCCGGAAAAATGATCACATAAATAAAAACGTTTTATATTTGATTCCCTTCATCATCATCATTTCAGCCACAGGACCTCCACTGCTGGACAAAGGCCTCCCGCAAGATTTTCCACAACCGGTCCTGCGCTGCCCGCATCCAGGTTCTTCCCGCGCCCTTCACCAGATCGTCAGTCCACCTAGTGGGAAGCCTGCCCATGCTACGTTTTCCGGCCCGTGGTCGCCACTCGAGAACTTTTCTGCCCCAACGGCCGTCGTCTCTACGAGCTATGTGCCCCACCTACTGCCACTATACATTGCTTTTGCTCTATGAGATTATAATAATATTCAAACTAGCGGCCGCCCGCGACTTCGTACGCGTGGATCCCGTTTTACCCCCTTTGGGGTGGAGTTTCTTAAAATCCTTTCTTAGCGGATGCTTACGTCATAACATCTACCTGCATGCAAATTTCAGCCAGATCTGTCTAGTGGTTTGGGCTGTGCGGTGATAGATCACTATGTCAGTCAGTCACCTTTGAGCTATAATATTAAGATTAAGTACTAAAATCATTCAAAATACAATCAAGTATGTGTACATTGACCCTAACACAAAACGTGTGTTTCACGTGCCCTTATCGATAAAACACTTTTATCTCAAATTGCTTCCGTCATCCGAAATGACTCCGTTCATCCCATCTTTCTTCCATAGTTCCCTTTATTACTATCCTTTAACGTTACATAAATCCCAAGTTTCTTATCCCAATATTCCCGTATCTTTATCACCGAACTTAATAATACCAGAAATAGTGTTGCGCAATTATCGATAGTAACTAACGTCGAGAAGTATTGAGGATGTCGATAGTAACGACATGAGTGTGAAACTGTGAACAGTATCAAATTTAAATTCAAAATTATTTTTATTGTGAAACAAAGGTGTTTACAGATAATAATAATAATAATAACGGCACGCATTGTCCGGAGGTTCCTCAGCCTGTGACCCTGACCACCGGTAGCTTGGGCCCTGCTCCGCTACCAGCGGAATAACTATTTTTAAGTATGTTTTTATAATGTATTTTTTTTTTTTTTTTTTTATATAATTTACATTGTAAAAAAATATTTAAAATTAAGAGCCAAGGTTAATAAAGAGAATAATAATAAATACTCTTTAATGCACACCAAAGAACAGAACAGAAAGAAAAAGAAACACACAAGGTACAACTAGGCGGTCTTATCGCTATAAAGCGATTTCTTCCAGACAACCTATGGATAGGACAGTTACTTAAAACAAATATGAAGGGGAAGGCGGTGTCGACATGTTACATTGTTATAGTCTCACTATGTTTCCCCTGGTTAGAACACAATAAGACACTAGTCGTAATGGTTTACCCACATTAGTCGTAATGTATCGTGAGCGCTTTATGATCAATATTATTGGTAACCTGCGGACCCCAAGCGATTGCATGAGACTTGAAGTCTTAAATCGAGACTTAAATCTTTTTTTTTGTATGCGACTGAAGGCAAACGAGCAGACGGATCACCTGTTGGTCAAGTGAATACCGGCGCTCATTGACACCCGTAGTCACGGGGGCGTTACAGGTGCTATAACGCGGTCTTAAAGGCTAAGCTTAGGGTTAGTTGCAATATTATCGATATTTTTAAGTAACGTTTCGATAAGTATAGTATTGCAACAAAAGCTGTCAAAAAGAACCAAAAACTTTATTTATTTCTAGTCTTGATACTATTGACACGTGGAAAAACTATCGATATTGTTAGTTTTGCCGTTACTATCGTCTATCGACAAACAACACTAGCCCGAAGTGATTCTGCCAGAAGAAGCGAAAGTAACTAGGAAATCGTGGAAAACTTAGGGACGTGTATGAACCTTTTTTTGGAACTATGACCGTTTGGAATTTGTTCAAACTTTCGATATTACTTTTTTGTACCACGATTAGAAGCGAAGTTTTTCATGTACAGTCACGGAATGAAAAGGTTCGTCAGTTTTCAAATTGATTCCTTCAACGAATCGCGAACACATATTACCTTTTGAAACTATGTTACAGAATAATCTCGAGTTAGAGAAAATAACCTTTAACTGTTCGTCAGTAAAGTTCAAAATTATTGATCAAAGTTGTTTGACGATTTATCTTGTCAAGAAGATTATTATGATTGATAAACTAAAACCTTCTTGTTGGTTCAACCTGCCATTATTATTTCTATTAAATAAAAAAAAACTATTGTCAATTGGTCAATGTCATCATCGCATTGCACTGATAGGATAGAAAAATAAACAAGCAAAACCTTATTCGTTAGCAAACGTCATATTTATTTAAATGTTAGCAGCACTGTTTCTTGCACTGTTATGTTGGCAGGTTTGACTCTTACAGTACCTAGTGCAAGCGAAAACCGACACTAAGGTGACGAACCTTTTCATTCTGCGACTGTACATAGCTGGTTATGCGTTCCTTTGGTCCTTGTATCAGCGGGGTTACTCTGAAACGTTAACTAAAGTTTCGAATGTTGCCATCCCTCTCACACAAAGTGAAATGCCAGCTTGTGCGACGGTGACAAAACAAAGGTGACTGACTTTCCTCCACCACTTTTCAGCACCAGCCCATATGTTGTCCCGAAGTGCTGGTAGGGCAAGCTATATTTGGGACGAGTATAAGTGCCCTACAAAGGGCCTATTATGTACTGAATAAGTATGAAATATTTGAATTTGAGACCTTAAGTTACATAACATCTTCAAGCCCTTTGAATCAAGGCACAATAGGTACCTAATCATCAATAGTTACGCGGTCTTATGCGACCGCTTGGGGTTTGATGGGGTAAACAGCCTAAAGAACTTGTTCCCTTAGAGACATTCCGGTTTTTACAGGATCCCGTTTAGATACGTGTTTTAATTAAACTCACACGAACATCCCGTTTTCAGTGTCCCGCAAAAAAATGTAATTTTATTCAAACACGTCATTATGTGTGTTGGAAACCTGGATTGTTGTGGAAACGAGCGAAGCTGTGGGCAAAAGCAATTTAAGAATAAAATAAGTTATTAATGACCTCCTTTCATTTTGTTTTGAATAATAAAATTTGACTGAACTAAGTCGAAACTGAAGGGTAAATCCAAAGTTATCTAGGATTTAGTTGATGATAAACGAGCTCCAGTAAATACAGCTGATTTATGACTCATGAAACTCATGAAGCTGTAAATCTTTCCTGAATTACCATCAGTCAGTCATGCCACAACTACTGGTATGCATGAACTGATGCAATAAATTTGACTATAGGATTACCTACGTATACTTTGGATAGAAAGGTTGTAGTGTTCTTATTGAAAATCAATAGTTTTGGAAGCGCAAGTTATATTTGGGAACTGTACATATAGGACCAGTGTGCTTACCATGAGTTTACATCAGGTGTGCTCACTAGCGACTACGTAAAGCTTCAACCAGACCAACGTGTGCAGATCTCCATCGCTGGCGCGATCAAAGGCCAATGACAGGTCACGCGACCCATGACAGTCCGCGCGACCTGTCACTAGCCTATGATCGCGCCGTGATCGCGCCGGCGATGGCGATCTGCACGCGTTGGTGTAGTTGGAGCATAAAAAAATGACATTAAATGTTTGACAATTTGAATAGCTTTCAAGAACTACAATTTTCGTACATTTTTCTTTAAGCAAGGCTTTTCTGTAAGCACACTGAAACGTCTTTTGTTAGAAACAAAATGTATACTTCATTATGAGAGTTCAGTCTCTATTAAATCCATTTTTTTTTCTACAGTTGCCTAAAAATTGACCAAATCCATTGACATAAAGTCTATCTCAAGCAGTCGTTAATTTAATTTGGTATTCGAAGAAGAAAAATGGTCTAATCTGGAAAAAAGAAACTTTCAATTAACTAACATCCCGTCTAGACGTCTGGCAATACCATCAAGGAAAATTCCAGAATAAGTTTCCAGTTAAAATATTTTCTTTAATAAAGTTGCGTCTAATATGTTACCAAAGACATAGTAATATACTAACACTAGCTTTATATTTTATTTATGAAAACCAAGCAAGAGCATGACCCTCTCTTAATGACTAAGGTAAATTGAGGACTTAGCTGGCCACGTTAACATCCACGGCACAACCATGATACGGCTTTGATCTTTTTCCCCCCTGTGGTCTATTGGTAAGACCACCTGCTTCAGACCGAGAGATTCTGGGCTCGATTCCCAATGGGGGAAACATTTTAGCTACCACCATCTTACCTAAGTCTGTCGCCATAATAACGTTAACAGTATTGTTATGATCCGGAAGTTAGGATGTAAGATTGCCAGTCTTTGGTTGAGGATTCCAGGTTTCACCTTCGGCCTGATCGTCACTTTCCATCAGTGTGCTTACCATGAGTTTACGTTACGTGTGCTCGCTAGCGACTGCGTAAAAAATGATATTAAATGTATGACATATTGTGCAGCGCCCCTAGCGGCTACTTTGTGAGATGCAGGCCTATACCTTCCTCGTTGTGGATAAAAAACCTTCCAAAGCCTAAGTGAAACAGCGGGAAAAGGCTAGTATACACAATAATAACCTCTTTTAACGTCCAAATATGAATTCACTGGAAACCTTATCCTTTTCTGTGTCTCGAAACTGACAACCACAAAGGAACAACATCTTCGAAATGTGGAAACTAGAGGAAATGTAAACCCGGAACTACACTTAAAGTGAAGATATTATTATTGTCTTTTATTTGGAAGCTAGTTTTGCCGCGAACCTATGCGTGAGAATGGTTTGAATATTTTTTCGCGTTTGTGCAACATTTTTCTTTGATACCAAAAACCTGCGGAAAATCTGAAAAATGGCCATGCTTCATTTTAAGGTAAAGGACGTGCAACAAGGATCTCTAACCATCAGAAATGTAAGCACAACGCCAGGAGAGCTACCCTCGGAGATGACATCACCCCACCATGTACCTCGTCAGCACAACCACTACCACTCTGACAAGATTGCCCGACTAAGAAGAAGTGAGCAGTATCCACCCTTATGGTAGACTGAAGACCTCATAGGGAATCATTGGGAGAGGCCTATGTTCAGCAGTGGATTTCCTATGGCTGAAATGCTGACTGTGACTGTAATTTAAAATCAAAAGCCACCATAAACTATTACAATGATTTTTAGTATCTTTAGCCTCGCTTACAGTGGTGCTGGGTCTTAAAAAGCGAAAATATACAAAAGGAATGTCGTGACATTACAAAGAAAAATCTGATAAAACTACATGCTTTGTTTCTGAAAAAGATTTTAGCCACGTGTACATAGAAATGACAGTCTTTAATACGAGGTGCTTTTATAATACTAGGTATACGAATAATCACCTTCATTGTTTGAAGTATATTTGAATATTTGATTTTTTTGCAGCAAGGTTCTGGAGTGGAGGCCACGTACCTGAAACCGCAGCGTGGGACGTCCACCCACAAGGTGGACCGACGACCTCACGAAGGTAGCAGGAAGGCGCTGGATGCAGGCCGCTACCAAACGGGCGATATGGAAAACATTAGGGGAGGGGGGTTTGTTCAGCAGTGGACGTCCTTTACGTATTTGTTTTTTTTGCGGCGTCGTTCGTGTTTTGCTCCTCCCCGTTTCTTTCCTAGGGGGTGAATTTTGGGAGACACCCACCAATGAGTGCACTTAACTGTGATGGCAGTGCGTACCCTATATTTCACGAGTTTTCTTTCCCTTGTACCTCGAAATTCTCAAAAATTAAGTGTAAAAATGCAAGTAGAAGTCACTTGGTGGTTAACTAACGTAAGATCATACTTCGTCCAGCGCTTCGGACCATAAAATCAGTGAATTCGTACGTTAACAGCCCACAATGAATAATGTAAAAGAACGGAGTCCGAGCAAGCATACCCAAAGTGAGATTTATAGGGTAAGTAACTCCGCAAAATACTGAATGGTGTGGTTACTGCGAAAAAGCGGGAATAGTGATGTGGGATGGCGATATCGATAATTGCGTAGATGATTTTTTGCAATTTGTAAAGTGAAATTGGGCATAATCATTTGATGCATTATGCACTTAATTACCAGCTGTATAGCATACTAGCTTTTGCCCGCGGCTTCACCCGCATGAAATTTAGTTTATCACAGATCGTCATAAATTATAGCCTATATGTTATGCTGGGTTATAAACAATTATACTGTAAAGTTTCATCAAAATCCGTTTAGTAGTTTTTGCGTGAAAGAGTAACAAACATCCAGACATCCATACAAACATTCGCATTTGTAATGTTAGTAGGATTTTAACTATTATGGTACCAAGTTTTTCTTTTACTTTCAGTTTTCTAATAATTGTCACAAACACAAGTGTTGTGTGTTGACTTGAACTATACTATACATTTGACGGGCGAGCAAAATGCCATGTAACTATCGATAATTTTCAAGTCTTCTCAAAATAATACACAATGCACAAAACTACGTCTAATAAGTGTCGCGTACACTAAGTTCCGTGAGATGTACATTTATTTTCTGTTTTATCTACAGATGAGTGTTATAGAACATGATCTATCGATATTATTATACATTAAGAACTGTCGGTTCGACATCACTAAAAGAAGTCCATTTTTGTAATTTACGACTATTCTATTTCTAGTCTGCTAGGGATTGTTTAAAAATAGTCCAGTTTAAAAGACATAAAAGTTTGTTGAGAGCATAAATCTTGATTAATGTACGTAGTTTTGTTTGTGGAAAATGTCTGGTTACCTGTATCATTGTGGAAAATTTATTTGGTGGAAATTTTAAACAATGTATAGTTGTTTAAATTATTTCAGTTCTTTAGTTTGGCGGTTGTAAAGTAAGCTGTTTTATAAGGATAATCTTAGCTAGATATCTAGGTAAACACAGTGACAACTTATGTATTGTAATATAAACTTTTTTGCTATTTTACGTACCTACCTACTATCTAAGATGCTAAAATGTGTAGCTTGCTTGACTTATCCAGTGGACTTAGGTAGGTTGATAAATAATTATAATCTAAATATATACATATATCTCAAAGGTGACTGACTGACTGACATAGTGATCTATCAACGCACAGCCCAAACCACTGGACGGATCGGGCTGAAATTTGGCATGCAGGTAGATTTTATGACGTAGGCATCCGCTAAGAAAGGATTTTACGAAACTCCACCCCTAAGGGGGTAAAACGGGATCGACGCGTAAGAAGTCGCGGGCGGCCGCTAGTAAAAATATATTCTTGGACATTTCACACTGAGCTATCGAATCCCAAACTAAGCAAAGCTCGTCCTATGGGTACCAGACAACGGTTAAAACATACTTACCAAAGTAAATTAACTAAAGTAAATCCTCAAATAAAAAGAAATTGCAGTTATTAATTTTAAAGTTTTGCGTTAGGTACATAATTTAATTAATTTAACCCACTTGTTACGGAATTCACTTTTTCTATCACTTACCTTAAATCAGTCATGATAAATTTATGTCAAAACAATCGCTCCAAAACTTTATAGTTATTTACGTCAGTGTACTTATAAGACTTGGACAGTACTGCGACACACCTCATCTTTCAAATGTTGCACATAAAAATAGTTTACACTACCCACATTAGTAAAAATATTTATGTAAAAACTAGCGTTCTTTTAAAAGAACGCTAGTAACAAGTGGGTTAAACAGGCTTTAACGCGAAAAAGATACCTAGAAAATACTTAAACAATAAAAGAAAACCCTATAAGAAAATTAAAAATGCATCCTCTTCGCTGTCACTGTCAGTTACTCCAGGGGTCGATGGGCCATTTTCAGCATCCTCCTCGCTGTCACTGTCAGTTACTCCGGGGGTTGACGGGCCATTTTCAGCATCCTCTTCGCTGTCGCTGTCAGTTTCGGATTCTGTTATGGTAGTGGGTGCAAGCGTTGTTCTCTCTGTGTATATCTCGCAGTCATCTTCGTTTGTTGATGGTGGAATGTACCGGAAGGAGTCGACCAACACCACTGATCCCACAGATGCCATACCCATCAGTACTATCTGAAAAAGAAATTAAGGTAAGTACTGCACTTATTGAACCAGCGAACTGTATACCGCCAAAAGTAGTTTTAACTTTTATGTCACCGGAAAATCTGACGTCGTTAAATTAAAATCTAAAGTAACCTAAACCACTGTCAGTTTACAATTTGACGCGCTATATTTTAAACTAGCGGCCGCCCGTGACTTCATACGCGTGGGTTCCGTTCTACTCCCTTAGGGGTGGAGTTTCGTAAAATCCTTTCTTAGCGGATGCCTACGTCATATCATCTACCTGCATGCCAAATATCAGCTCAATCCGTCCAGTGGTTTGGGCTGTGCGTTGATAGATCACTATGTCAGTCAGTCAGTGAGTCAGTCAGTCACCTTTGAGTTATACAGTGTGAGTCACGTTAAAGTGTACATATGAAAATATATGAAACTAGACCTATTTTTATCGATAAAAAAGAGGTCAAAAATATTTTGAGATTTTTTTTTTAATTTTTAAAGAATTTTTTTTCTTTCAATCACTTATTGTAAAGAAAACGTAATAACTTTTAAACTAAGCGGTATATCCTGATAAAAGAAAAACAGTAATAATGCTAAATAACAGGCGATACTAAAAAAATACATGTAATACCCTGAAAATGCCAACAAANGCGGGGGTCGATGGGCCAATGTCAGCATCCTCTTCGCTGTCACTGTCAGTTACTCCAGGGGTCGATGGGCCATTTTCAGCATCCTCTTCGCTGTCACTGTCAGTTTCGGATTCTGTTATGGTAGTGGGTGCTAGCGTTGTTCTCTCTGTGTATATCTCGCAGTCTTCTTCGTTTGTTGATGATGGAATGTACCGGAAGGAGTCGACCAATACCACTGACCCCGCAGATGCCATACCCATCAGTACTATCTGAAAAAGAAATTAAGGTAAGTACTGCACTTATTGAACCAGCGAACTTTATACCGCCAAAAGTAGTTTTAACTTTTATGTCACCGGAAAATTTTGACGTAGTTACCTGGTTCCTAACCTGGGGGTAATTACCCCCGCAGGGGTAAAACGGAAATCTTAGATGGGTAACATGGGATGGCACGAAAAAGTATTAAAATAGCAATAAACAAAATAATAGTACGGTATAGGCCGCCCGCAGAATCGCTAAAATCAAGTGGCAGTGGGCGGGGCACATAGCTCGAAGAGCTGATGGCCGCTGGGGCAGGAAGGTTCTTGAGTGGCGACCACGGGCCGGAAGATGTAGCGTGGGCAGGATGCGAGCGGCGCAGGACCGGTCTTTGTGGAAATCCTTGGGGGAGGCCTTTGTACGAGTACAGCTGTGGACGTCTTTCGGCTGAAACAACAACAACATAGGCCGCGACAAACTTATTTAGCAAAAAACGTGCAATTTCTTACATAATAAACATATTTTCGTTCGATTTTTTGTGGTTTCAATTATTTTAAATTAGCTATAGGGGTAAACTCAATTCTCATACTTGTTCACAGGGGTAGTGACATTGAAAAGGTTAGGAACTACTGATATAAACTAACCTAAACCACTGTTAGTTTACAATTTGACGCGCTATATTTTAAACTAGCGGCCGCCCGTGACTTCATACGCGTGGATTCCGTTCTACTTCCTTAGGGGTGGAGTTTCGTAAAATCCTTTCTTAGCGGATGCCTACGCCATATCATCTACCTGCATGTCAAATATCAGCTCAATCCGTCCAGTGGTTTGGGCTGTGCGTTGATATAATATCACTATGTCAGTCAGTCAGCTTTAAGTTATATATTGTATTTAGATTAGTATAGACTATAAAATAACTATAGGACTATCCAATATGCATTGTGCAATGCAAGGTAGCAGGGAAGGGCTGGACGCAGGACGCTACCAATCGATAAACATGGAAAGCATTGGGGGAAGCCTATGTTAAGCAGTGGACGTCATATGGCTGAAATGATGATGATGATGATAATTATAAATAAATACGAAAATTCGACTTCTCAAAAGACGAAAAATGCATCCAGTGTGGCAAAAGCATAAGCGTAGTGTTCCGTAGTTACCAATACGCACACCTGTCGTAGTAGTATCCATTTTAGATAGTAAAAACTTAATCATGGTGAAACGCAACTACAACGAAACTGCAACTGCTAGTTACTTTTGAGTTGCATCTAAGTTTCTGCTATAGCGTCCGTTGAGAGACCACACATGATGCGGCCAGTTTGAAACTTTCAAACTTTGCAACTCAAAAGTAACTAGCAGTTGCAGTTTCGTTGCAGTTGCGTTTCACCGTCTGTTCTGGGCCTTAGTCAACAGTTAGGACTTTTTAACCTGTAGGTAGCCTACTTCACCGATTTCATGCACTAACACCATGTTTGTTTTTACGTTTCATAATTTTATCATTTCGGGCATTGATTTATATTGTATGTCGATTATAATTGTACTCGTAGGTATTTGTGATAACGGAACTCACATGGCCTTGAAATGTGTTGGCGCCATTCACGGGGAAAATTTCTAATGAGTCAGCTATCACTTGCAGCATTTACCATAATTATGCAACTGGACATTTAGGAAAATCAACTATTCTTTCAAATTAAGTTTCGGTATTTTTTGGGTTAACTACGGATCAAATTAATCAAATGGACAAACTCTCATTTCTGCCGTTGTTGTAAATTCAATTTAGAGTAAAAGTATACAATTCTCAATATATGAGAAATCTTGAAAGTAAAATATCTACATTCTACATACACAAGGAATTTAGATATACATCAGCTACAGGACTTTAAACGTAAATGTTGCAATAAAAAATATTGAGAAGGAATTATTGGTGCTTATCTATTGATTTTGTTTGTAGGTACGTACTTAGTAGCGGACTAATCTTTATTGCTACAAATGTATACATTTGCGGATGTTAATATTATGAAATATTATCTAATAATGATAGAATAATACAATTTCATTCCTTACAATCTATTAAAGTTATATTTTACACAAACAAACAACGCATGGGCTATGTTTGTAAGTGTACCTAAAGGGCACACTTACTGAAGGTCAGTTCTCTAGAATCTTAGGTTCTCTCTAGTACTCTCTTTAGGAACTCCTTGACTTTTACCCCTATGGTTTCGTCGTTCCAAACAAAGCATGTCCACTACTGGACAAAGGTCTTCCCCAAGGATTTCCACAATGAATATTTATCGAGGAAGGCTACAATAACATCACTCTATAGCCAATAGAGGCGGAGCAGTAAAGAAAAATGTTGCAAAAAAGAAAAACATAATTCAAACTATTTTAACGCGTACGAAGTCGCGGAAACAGCTAGTAACAATAAAAACCGAACCAGTAAAGGCCAAGTTTCCCGCGGGAAAATTAAACTGTCAATGAACCAGCAACGGAATTAATCAGAAAAACATAGCTACGATTGTGGCTACGAGGAGTTCGAATGATCGACTTTGCTCCAGTGCAAAAAATTAAAGTTAACAATTCTCTCAACCGAGAGATATTCCTAATCCTAAATAACCAACATTAAGTACGCATTACTGAATGGACACTTAACACTTAAGTCATTTGTTCGCAAAATCTCTTAAAAGAATGGTGATTTTTCTTGGTCGCCACTTTTTGAGGCTTCACAAGATTAGCGATTAGATCTCCTAAAGAGGAGGTAAACAATATTTTGTTAATGTTATTAGTTAGTTTGTCTACATTTCAGACAGATCCAGTAATTTGGAAACACGGGACCGATTTAAGAATTGCACAATTGTTAAAACATTTATAAAAAATAATATTTATACCAGAAGTAACAAATGCAGACAAGGCAACACTTACGTGACCATTAAATTCGTTATGAGTGGGATTTAAAACGCCAATCCTCAGTGATTTCCATCCAGAAATGAAATTTGCGGACATTGGCGTATACACCACTGTACCAATGGTGCCATAATTCCCATTTTCATTCATTTCCTGAATTATGATGATAATCTGGTTGAATAGTTGTTTATCGTCCATGTACAAGTTGATTTCAATATCACCACCAACACTCATAAGAAAGTTGAAAGATGCGACGCAACTCATCAAAGCTGCTGCAGCAATGAAGTTCTCGGATAGAGGATGTGGGCTGTCGATGTCTATCGAGGAGTAATTTGAAAATATCCAAGGCACCACGTTTGGATTATCTCTACAAGCCCCTTTTCCCATGTCAAATAACGTATCAAAGTCATTCTCGAAGTTGTATGAGACACAATCGCTGCACAGTACACTCGGGCCCATGAACAGCCACACAAAACACAGAAGAGCCGCTCGCGGCATCCTGACGACACGGTTGAGCCGGACGCTCCGACAATAACTTATAATTACGAACAAAACTAAATCTCTGTAATTTTATTAATCTCCATTATCGAAATATTATAAAATGAGGATAAGATAAAATTCTTTGAATTAGAATAGCGGTTCGCTTGATTGTTATTTTATTTTGGCTGAATCGCACATTGGTGGTGGTGATAGGCTTACCTACTTATTTACATAAATATGTTAGGTCAAAAGATCGCCACTCAAAAAAGTATTAGAAACTACAAAATTATAGAAATCAATTTGTGGAATTAAAAAAATATCAAAACAAATATTGAAGAGATCGCTTCATAGCGATAAGACCGCCTAGTTGTACCTTGTGTGTTCCTTTTCTTTCTGTCTTGTCTTATCTTTGGTGTGCAATAAAGTGTATTTATTATTATTATTATTGACACTACGCATTTTGATTAGCAAGCTGGAAACATCATGTCGCAGGGACTTCCATATCTGTCTATTGAGCTGCCAATGTGCCTTAGCGTCAACGGAGGTCTGCAGTGTCATTGAACGTCGTTCAGAAAGAGGTCAATCGTCGAATTCAACTCGGCTGGGCAGCGTTCGGGAAGCTACATAGCATCTTTTCGTCCAAAATACCTCAATGCCTCAAGGCGAGTCTGTAATCAGAGTGTGTTACCAGTGATGACCGCTCCGAAACGTGACCTCTCACCATAGGCCTCATAAAGAAGCTCAAAGTTGCACAGCGTGCTATGGAAAGGGCTATGCTCGGTGTTTCTTTACGAGATCAAATCAGAAATGAGGAGATCCGTAAACGAACTAAAGTCACTGACATACTTAGCCCGACGGATTAGCAAGCTGAAGTGGCAGTGGACAGGGCACATAGTACGCAGAACTGACGGCCGATGGGGCAGCAAGGTTCTGGAATGGAGGCCGCGTACCGGAAAACGCAGCATGGGACGTCCACCCACAAGGTGGAACGACGACCTGATAAAGGTAGCAGGAAGGCACTGGATGCAGGCCAACCGTGCGATGTGGAAGTCATTGGGGGAGGCCTATGTTCAGCAGTGGACGTCCTATGGCTGAAATGTGATGATGATTTTAATCAGCCCTTACGTTCAAACCTGAATACAGACCTCTAAGATTACCAGATTGACTCACCTAATAAAGATAGAAGGGACCATACTTCCTTCAGTAATGTAGTGTAAAGGTTTGGCTAAACCAACGCGATCACACGCGATCGGCCGGCGTGCAGCGATGGCGATCAATGCTTTTAAGCTTCGGCCAAACCAACGCGATCACTACGCGATCAACCGGCGTGCAACGATGGCGATCAATGCATTTTAAGTCTGATCGCCATCGCTGCACGCGCCGGCTGATCGCGTGTGACTGCGTTGGTTTGACTGAACCTTAATTAGTTATATCTAAGGGCAACAAAACGGTCATTCTCACGATCAGGCGTTCTCAGCCTAATTACCATATCATTTTTGAAATTTGGCTTAATTGACTTAAATGCATTTAAATATAAAACACATGAAAAGTACGAATTTAACAATCGTAAAGGCGTCAAATTATTCAAAGCGGTTTTCGCGTAAATGAGATCCAAAAATTTTATGGTCACGGTAATTAGATAAGGCTAATACTTAATCTAACGGTAATTAGAAAAGATGTGTTAAATAGCAAAAAAACAACATCTTGCATTGATAAATTTGTATACAAATATATAGCGTCATAAAAAAGCTGTAGGTAGGTACACTTAATAAACCCTTTGCAAAAAGAAAAACACTAATTTCTATTATTTACCTATTGTATCAAGATATTTTCAGTATACTGCAAGAATCGAGGCTATAACAGGAACACTTAGTTTCAGCAAGAAGGGGCTACGTGTCACATTTCAAATGAGATCATTTAGCTGAATCAGAATCTTAATCATAATTTATTTGATTTAATGTGGTACAAATGGATTTAAATCATTACGGATAATTATTGGATCAGGAGGTCTCACGAATTAGACTTTTCGGATATGCATATATCGAAAAAGTAATTAATGATATAAGTGATTTTTCCTCTTTTTAATCTATCTGCGATCAGCCATCAGCCATTATCAGATTAAATTGAATTTGTAATAATTACAGTTCCAGCTCTGCATATCCCATGATTTGTCACCTCGATTCTTTTACAACAAGTTTTCAGATTGATGCTATTCGCTTTCTAATTTAGAAGGAACGCAGCAAATAGATTTCATGACGGTCTAGTCTTTGTTTGTAAGCTTTACAGGAATTTTCTACACCCTCTTTGACATTTGGTATCACTTCAGTGGACTTTGTAAACCAAGGTGCACAGCTCAAGATTTTTAATACTTTATTTTGAAAACGTTGAAGTATTTCTACATTTGCGAGGCTAAGTCGATGCCATTTATGTCTCTTATGGGTCTTAGGGTGCATTTGTATATAGTTTGTTCTCCAAGCTTCTTCTGCCCAGAATCCATTGCATATCACGAAGTTTTTTCTATGCATAACAAATCAGTTAGGATGCAGTCTAGGATGGTTCAAAGTGCCTATACACTCTTGTCTTGAAAAGTCCCATTGTCTGTTGATTTGTTCCCTTTTGTTCTTAATGTTATCACGCCAGGTAAGTGTTAATGTTGGACAATGTCATCTTCTTAGGGCAAAGGTAATATGGATAGATTTTAATGGTATTATATTAGAATTAAGTAATGATTTAACATGTAAATATCAATGATATTAATAGTAAAAATAAGTGTCTGGTACGAGACATGTTTCACGCAGGGGTGACATCTCCTGGCCATCAAGAAGCCCCGATTTCACTCCAGCTAACTTCTTTTTGTGGGGTTACCTTAGGGGTTAAAATATACTCTAAAATCCAACAACCATGCAGCAACTGAAGCTGAACATTCGTCATGAAATCGAATCTATTTCGAGGTTACTCTAACGAAAGCTTTTCAAAATTTTGATGTCCGATTGGAAGAAAAGTCCGTAAAGTTGTTATGGGAAAGTCTAGGTATATTTCATATTTTATCATCATACTTATTCAATCGTGAGTGCAATTTGTAGGTAATAATTTCATACAACGGTGATTATAAATATATGGTAATTAGTACATGGAAATTATAAAACGATAGTTTTTCTTCAAAATTTCCAAAATCTGCAGCGTATGCAAATACTGTCTTACTACAACGTATGAAGGCCAAAGTACTGATTCTATTTAAATTAACAACGTGGATCTACCTTCAAAAATCGAATATAAAAATAAGGACATGGTAAATAGAAAAATTGAAAACCAAAGATATGGTAATTATACTCTTACGCAATTCATCGACGGTACGCCAACGCAATAGACGTCTACTTGCTAACAGGTCTTAGAACTAACTAAGGGCTCGCGCCGCGCGCGTAAATGATGTGTCAAATATTATTATTTAGGCTTGTGTGCCCAAAAACAGAAAACGTCACGGGAATTAGGACTTTCGCTCGGACAAGCAGTTTTTTAATTCTAATTATTTACATAATGGTTCTATTGAATAGATATGTTGCATAAGACAGTCTTTTGTACTCTTTAAAATGTTGAATGGAGTGAACCAAATCTATAAGACATAAAAATTACAGCCAACTTTTAACATCAAGTCGGTGTGCGGACGCGTAACGGTAATTAGAGAACAGAGGTTCATGAAATTAATTAAGTCACAAATACTTAAAATAGAGGCCTATGATTTAATGCACAACTGGATAGGGTTGTTAAGTAACATATAAAAATACTTGCATGTCTCTAATTTGTCATTTTTAACGATTTAACAGCCCGGACACGCAAAAACTAGCTCATCTGAGAATGGCCGAAAAATAGTTGCAAATTTTGCAAAAATACTTCTTTTGGTACGGATAAAGTACATTCAGGGGATAAGATAAGTGCCTAGCTAGGTTTTATTAGCAAATGATTCTTTTTCAACATCGAGAATTGCTTGAATCTACTCGTTAGGAGTCTTCTTTGTTTGTGCTTGTAGATATTTAACAGAATATGGCAACAAAAACTATGATTCGTGCATAGAATTTTAGATAAGATATACCTCTCGTTCCCATCGCTGCAACTACTGTGTAGCCAGGATCTACAGCTTGAACGCCAATAAAAACCCAACTAGTGAAGGTTAAGTTTGTCTCGGGGGAAAGTAAAACTGTCAGTGGACCCGCGACGAAATTAATCAGAAGAACATAGGAGGAGGAACATTCGAAATTAAGGTTCGACCTATCTACAGTGCAAAGTGGATAACAGAAGACAAAACAAAGGTTTAAGTAACCTTTAAGACAAGATAAATGCACTACGGACAGTCAGTAAGCATCAATATTATAAGGACCTATCTTGTGAAATATTAGCTACTGGTCAATTACTAGCTGACCTGGCGAACTTCGTGCCGCCCCATTAAAAAGTTGTCTTAACTTATAGAATACAAATGGCATCATTAATTTATAAAGGTATTCTGTTTGACCAATAAATAAATATGTATATTTTGACAATAGTTCGGCGAACTTCGAATGAATTTGTGAAAAGAATTCAGTTGACCTCAAGACAGTGTTTTATTCACTAGTATTAGTAGTCCCCCAGTCAGTGTAGGTAGGAGTGAGTGATATCGGCTAGGGAGTGCTCAGGGTTCACCCTTCCTTTCTTCCGGAATTCCTTCAGGAATTCCACCCTCTTCTAAGGGAGGGTTAAACAAATACATTGTACAAATTAAACATAGAAAACACCAAAAAGATCTAGGTTGTATTTATGCCACATAACATAAAGTAATATAAGATAATAAATACTTACATGACCATCAAATTGGTCCTCTGTGGCATGATCAACGTCAATCCTCAGTGACGCCCATCCAGGGATGAAGCTTGCATCCATCGACGAATACACCACCGTATTAATGGTGCCATAGTTCCCATTGTCATTTAATTCCTGAATTACGATAATCAGCTGTTTGACCATGGGTTCATTGTCCATGTACAAGTTGATTTCAATTACACCATCAACACTCATAGGAAAGGTGGACGATGCGACGCAACTCATTGAAATTGCTGGAGTGATAAAGGACTCGGATAGAGGATGAGGGCTTTCTACGGCTATTGAGGAGTAATTTGCAAGTGTCCAAGGTACCAGGAAGGCATTATCACCACAAATTCCTTTTCCCGGATCAAATTGGGTTTCAAAGTCATTCTCGAAGTTGAATGAGACGCAATCGCTGCACAGTACACTCGGACTTATGAACAGCCACACAAAACACAGAAGAGCCGCTCGCGGCATCCTGATGACACGGTTGAGCCGGACGCTCCGACACTAACTTATAATGAAGATCAAAATTAAATCTCTGTTCGAATTTAATTAATCTCTAACTTATCGAAATATAAAATGAGGATAAGATAAATATTTTGAATCAGGATCGCGGTTTGTTTGATTGCTACTTTTGATTGATCGAATCGCAGATCTTTGGAAGTGATAGACATACTTATTTATGATAATGTCAGAAACCTACAATCAACCAAAATTAAAATGCAACGTAATTACAGTCTAAAAGTATTTTAAATTACAAAATTATTGAAATGCAGCTGGGCGGTTACAAAATATTCAAAACAACGTAAGTATGAATTATTCAAACTTGTTTCTATACAGAATACAGATTATCTCTAAGATTATCTGAGTAATCTAGCAAGGTCTATTATTTTCGGTGCGATAATACTTTCGTTAGTTTCAGCTAAATGACGTCCACTGCTGGATAAATTGGAGGAATGGCGCCGTATTACGAGGAATGAATCGTGATTCACAATGATGACCACGACCACTCTGACAAAAGTGTACCGACTGAGAAGAAGAAGAAGAAGCTGGATAAATTCCTTCCCCAAGTATTTCCACAACGACCGATTCTGCGTTGTCCGCATCCAGGTGCATCCCACTACCTTTACCAGATCGTCGGTCCACCTAGTTGGAGGCCTGCCCATACTACGTCTTCCGACTCGTGGTTGCCACCCAAAAACTTTTCTGCCTCAGCCTCCTCAGTTTGGTAATTCTGCGGGCTATGTAGGTTACTTGTACTATCACTTAACTAATGTTATAAAAAAACCGGCCAAGTGCGAGTCGGACTCGCGCACCGAGGGTTCCGTACAAACCTGTAGGTCTATGTATAACTTTGATTTTGTTACAGCTTAAAGGTATTGTAGACCTGAGTATTTCATATAAATTTCAATTTAACATACCTGTGCGTGCATAAAGAAAGGGGTAGTAACTTTAAAATGATTAAAAATGCTCATAACACTTACGTGACCATTAAATTCGTTCTTTGTGGGATTTCCAACGTCAATCCTCAATGATTTCCATCCAGAAATGAAATTTGCGGCGATTGGCGTATACACCACTGTACCAATGGTGCCATAGGTTCCATTTCCATTCATTTCCTGAGTTATGATGATAACCTGGTTGACTAGTTGTTTATCGTCCATGTACAAGTTGATTTCAATAACACCACCAACGCTCATAAGAAAGTTGAATGATGTGACGCAACTCAACAAAACTGCTGGAGCGATGAAGTTCGTGGATAGAGGATGTGGGATGTCGATGTCTATCGAGGAGTAATTTGAAAATATCCAAGGCACTACGTTTGGGTTATCTCCACAAACCCCTTTATCCATGTCGAAAAGCGTATCAAAGTCATTCTCGAAGTTGTATGAGACGCAACCGCTGCACAGTACACTCGGGCTTATGAACAGCCACACAAAACACAGAAGAGCCGCTCGCGGCATCCTGACGACACGGTTGAGCCGGACGCACCAACAATTGCATCTAATTAAGATCAAAACTTAATTCAATTAATCTTTAACTTATCAAAACATAAAATGAGGATAAGATTACATTTCTTGAATTGAATTGCGGTTCGTTTGATTTGCTACTTTAGATTGGTCGCATCGCAGATCATTGGTGGTGATAGGCATATAATACATAATAATACTTAAGTCAAATGACCAACAAAATAAAAATATTATCTACAGTATGAAAACATAATGACTGAAATTGACGCTGACGTTACTTTTGGCCTAGTAACCAAGCGTTGAACAAAACTGTTCAGAAAATTATACGCAAACGGAATACTATTAAAAATGAATAAACATCGCAAGGAAATACGAGTAGCATAAAGCGCAAGGAAAATAATGAAGTAGGTATATTTCAGTCAGAATTCTTGAATGAATCATTAACAAAGTCAACAGTGAATTCTGAAGATAGAAGGACAATACTTGCTCTGGATCAGGGTGAATGTCTTGTGGCCATTATAATTAGGAGGCCATTATAATTAATATTTAAGGAATTTACAGAAATTAATATTATTAGTACGGATAGAAACACTTGAAAATAACTTAGTATTCAGGTAAATATTATAGTTAGTTAACTCCTAGCCAGTTAATATCAGCAAAGTGTTTCTTTTCAACATTACGTGGTTACTATTACTCGCCAGGGATCTCCTTTGTTTGTTCTTGTGGGTTTGTATCTTAGGGTTTTTAAACTAATAAAATAATATTCAAAAGGGCAACAAAATCCTTGATTAGGGCATAGATTTTTAATTTGTAGATTTACGTTATTTTTCAACTGTCATACTTCACTAAAATCATTATTGCTTTCAAAAGTTTAATAATTATATTTTACTTAAAGACGGAGACATAATAAATTGGCTACTTACGAGTATTATTACAATAGACCACTTTAATTTCTTACCTATTTCTGTTTTCTTACTAAATGGACATGAAGTACACGAGTATCTACGTCATACAAACATCAAGTAACAATATAAACAATGTATCTCTTAATTTTATTTAAAGTTGTTGCATTTCATGAAGGCGAGTGAGCTTTACATGTGTAGTGGCTCGTTACTGTTCGTTTTTCAAACGTTTTGATAGACATTACACTATCGTTATGTGCATGTACACGTACACACACAAGTAAAGCTCACTCGCCTTTGTGAGTTTCAAGAACTATACTACATGTGAAACATTTACATTTTGGAACTAAGTATTCTAGAATAAATACCTTACACACTATGAAATATGATTTGAATATTTATAACGGTAAGTTCCGCCTAAATGATTCCATCTTCTATGCTTCTTAACCTTGGCATGGTAACGAGTTGGGGCAGCTGGTCATCGTCCTCAGTGAATACAGTTGGTATTTCTTGAACGACAGTCGTTGAACTAAGCTTGAAAATGGCGAATCCAACCAAGCCCACTGCCGCGACTGAGCCCACAGTGACGAGAGATATTGAAAGGGGTGTCCAAAATCCCACTGCTTCTTCATTTTCAGGTGGTACTGTTGTGGTTTCTCCGTCAGATTCTGATATTGTAGTTTCAACTATATCGTCAGTAGTTGTTAAAGTGGTTTCCAGCGTTGTCGTGTCAATTTCTGTTTCAGTAGTTGATATAGTTGTCTCCGGCGTTGATGTTGGTAGATCTGTTGGTGTTGTGTCAGTTTCTGATGTAGAAACAGTTGTAGTACTTGATTCAGTAGTAGTTGGTGTATTTGTTTCTGTTACTATTATTTCTGTTGTCGTGTCTGTTTCTGTATTTGTAGTCAGTTCTGTGGTTGTGGTTGCGTCAGTTTCGGTATTTGTAGTTATTTCTGTGGTTGTGGTTGCGTCAGTTTCTGTATTTGTAGTTATTTCTGTGGTTGTAGTTGGGTCAGTTTCGGTGGTAGTAGGGACATCAGTTTCTGTGGTAGTAGGGACATCAGTTTCTGTAGTAGTAGGGACATCAGTTTCAGTGGTAATAGGTATATCGGTTTCAGTTGTAGAAGGTATATCAGTTTCAGTTGTAATTGGTATATCAGTTTCTATGGTAGTAGGGACATCAGTTTCAGTGGTAGTAGGGACATCAGTTTCAGTGGTAGTAGGTATATCGGTTTCAGTTGTAGAAGGTATATCAGTTTCAGTTGTAGAAGGTATATCAGTTTCAGTTGTAATTGGTATATCAGTTTCAGTGGTAGTAGGTACATCCGTTTCAGTGGTAGTAGGGACATCCGCTTCAGTGGTAGAAGAGACATCAGTTTCAGTGGTAGTAGGGACGTCAGTTTCAGTGGTAGTAGGTATATCGGTTTCAGTTGTAGAAGGTATGTCAGTTTCAGTTGTAATTGATATATCAGTTTCAGTGGTAGTAGGTGCACCAGTTTCAGTGGTAGTAGGGACATCAGTTTCAGTGCTAGTAGGGACATCAGTTTCAGTGGTAGTAGGGACGTCAGTTTCAGTGGTAGTAGGTATATCGGTTTCAGTTGTAGAAGGTATATCAGTTTCAGTTGTAATTGGTATATCAGTTTCAGTGGTAGTAGGGACATCAGTTTCAGTGGTAGTAGGGACATCAGTTTCAGTGGTAGTAGGTATATCGGTTTCAGTTGTAGAAGGTATATCAGTTTCAGTTGTAATGGGTATATCAGTATCAGTGGTAGTAGGAACATCAGTTTCAGTAGTAGTAGGGACATCAGTTTCAGTGGTAGTAGGGACGTTAGTTTCAGTGGTAGTAGGGATGTCAGTTTCAGTGGTAGTAGGTATATTGGTTTCAGTTGTAGAAGGTGTATCAGTTTCAGTTGTAATTGGTATATCAGTTTCAGTGGTAGTAGGTAAGTCAGTTTCTGTGGTAGTGGGTATATCAGTTTCAGTAGTAAATAGTGGATCTGTTTCGATGGTAGCAGGTACATCTGTTTCGGTGGTAATAGGTAAATCAATTTCTGTGGTAGTAGGTATGTCAGTTTCGGTGGTAGTAGGTACATTGTCTTCAGTGGTAGTAGGTATGTCAGTTTCGGTGGTAGTAGGTACATTAACTTCGGTGGTAGTAGGTATGTCAGTTTCGGTGGTAGTAGGTACATTAACTTCGGTGGTAGTAGGTATGTCAGTTTCGGTGGTAGTAGGTACATTGTCTTCAGTGGTAGTAGTTATGTCAATTTCTGTAGTAGTTTGGATATCAATTTCCGTAGTAGTTGGGATATCACTTTCTGTGGTACTAGGTACATCTGTCTCTGTAGTTGTCGCTATAACAATTTCAGTGGTAGTAGGTATGTCAGTTTCGGTGGTAGTAGGTATGTCAGTTTCAGTAGTAATAGGCATAGTTTCAGTTATTGTAGGTATATCAGTTTCGATGGTAGTAGGTAACTCAATTTCTGCGGTGGAGATAGGTAGATCTGCTTCTGTGGTTAATATATCGATGGTAGTCGGTGTGTCTTCTTCTGTAGTAGTAGTTACATCAGTTATGAGTAAATCGGTGGTTGTTTCTACATTGGTTGTTGTAAGATCTGACTCAGTCGTAGAAGCTTCATCTTCAAAAGTATCTTGAATTGGAACTTCGTCGTACGAGTATATTGTTATAGTATGTGAGATAATTTCGGCAATATCAAATGAAATATTATCTACAATGAACGTTGATCCTTTTGCGATATGAGCATGCAGTACAACCTGAAATAAATAAGTGGGTGAAGTTTAATATGCAATTGATTATGTAGTTTTTTTATTGATTTGAGATTCATTTCACATTTTACATTGATGTGTTAAGTTAAAATGTGATTCTAAATAATTCTAACACTGATAAAAATATGCAAAAAAAGCTTGAATATGAAACAAATGGTGAAATCGGCTTCATTGATTTAAAGTGATAAAGATTATAAAGATCTTAAAGTTTTTTACAGTAGGTAATGATGATTGTACAAACTATTTTCAATAATTTAGATACTTTTCAAAATACAAATACTTACGTATCCATATCTGTATTCTCCCTTCACATCCACTTGGATAACATTCCACCCATCCTCGAGCTCCCAGTTATTATACATCGAAACATCTTTGATGGCGACCGCTGCATCGTCGCCATCAACACTCTTCTTAAACACCATCAACGACAGAGAATCCTCTTCAGACTTCGACGACAAGTACACGTTGGCTTTAACAACACCGTTTGAGAGATAGAACAATTCTGATTGCACACACAGGTCAACTTTTGTAAACTCTCCATTCACACCATATCCGAGATTCGTTGAGGGGTATTCCACGCATGATTTCGGATCGAAGAAATCTTTGTCACACGACGAAACAGCAAGTGAAATAAGTATTAAAAATAATCGGCACATTTCAGTATCCGTGCGCGTGCTATGTATTAATCAGTGATTTTGTTGTGATCAGAAACGCCGTAGATAGGGCAGTATTTTATCATAATTGGCCCGTGATTTTTCTGATTACGGTAATTGATAGGCTATCTTGATTCTTTTGCTTGCGGCGTTCAAGTGCAGTGTCAAATTATTTTTTTGCCTGGGTATCCCAGTTTTTTAAAATAAGATGTGCTGCTACAATCTCAGCAATTTTTTTTTGTAATCTAAAACGCGGGAGCTGCCTGCATCTCGCCTGATGAAAAGCTATGATCATGGCTATTTCTTTAGTGCCTTTGTTATTATGTAATGCTATAGCCATGCCATGCCCTTATTGGAAGTTTAATATCTACAAAAATCTATCATCATCATCATCATTTCAGCCATAGAACGTCCACTGCTGAACATAGGCCTCCCCCAATCACTTCCACATCCCACGGTTGGTAGCGGCCTGCATCCAGCATCTTCCTGCTACCCTTATCAGGTCGTCGGTCCACCTTGTGGGTGGACGTCCCACGCTGCGTTTTCTAGTACATGGCCTTCACTCCAGAACCTTGCTGCCCCATCGGCCGTCAGTTCTGCGTACTATGTGCCCTGTCCATTGCCACTTCAGCTTGCTAATCCGTCGGGCTATGTCAGTGACTTTAGTTCGTTTATGGATCTCCTCATTTCTGATTTGATCTTGTAAAGAAACACCGACATAGCCCTTTCCATAGCATAACAAAATCTATAATAATATTATAAAGAGGCAAGATTTGTTTGTAACAAATAAAAATCAAAAACTACTGGACGAATTGAAAAATTCCTTCACCATTACAATCCACTTACGATAGGTATTTTTTAAATATTTTTTAAGTTAGATAACAGTAGTTATGCAACACGTTAGTGTGAAGTCAGGGCGGGTTGCCAGTTCGCAGATTCGCCAGTATAAATTCGTGTCAGGTATACCTACTGTCAGCAGCTTTTTACACAAAGCGGTATGTACGAGTCCTCTGGGAATAGTACCATAACTTAGAAAAAAGGCTGGGAAAGCGACATGAAACGAAAACTCCCCTCTGTGTCATGCTAGTTTCGGCCTCTAACTTTGATTTAGGGTCTTGATCGTCATTAGAGCAGTGCTAATGTGAATGAATTATTTTTAGGGTTCCGTACCTCAAAAGGAAAAAACGGAACCCTTATAGGATCACTTTGTTGTCCGTCTGTCCGTCCGTCTGTCAAGACCCTTTTTCTCAGGAACGCGTGGAGGTATGAAGCTGAAATTTATATCAATTACTCAGGTCTACTGTCCCTTGAAGCTGTGAAAAAATCAAACTTCTAAGCCAACGCAATCAAAAGATACAGCCGTTTATGCCGCAAATTTTCGACACTTGCAAGGGAATCAAAACCTACAGGGTGCTNGGACGTGCGGTATTTCGGGGTGCTAAGAAGCATAACAATAATCTATACTAATATTACAAAGTGGCAAGATTTGTTTGTAACAAATAAAATCAAAAACTACTGGACGAATTGAAAAATTCCTTCACCATTACAATCCACTTACGATAAGCATTTTTTAAATATTTTTTTAAGTTAGATAACAGTAGTTATGCAACATCGTTAGTGTGAAGTCAGGGCGGGTCGCCAGTTCGCAGATTCGCCAGTATAAATTCGTGTCAGGTATACTGTGGGTATACTGTCAGCAGCTTTTTACGCAAAACGGTATATACGAGTCCTCTGGGAATAGTACCATAACTTAGAAAAAAGGCAGGGAAAGCGACATGTAACGAAAACTCCCCTCTGTGTCATGCTAGTTTCGGCCTCTTACTTTGATTTAGGGTCTTGATCGTCATTAGAGCAATGCTAATGTGAATGAATTATTTTTTTAGTTTGCACTCATATTCAAAACTAGCTTTTGCCCGCAGCTTCACCCGCGTGAAATTTAGTTTGTCACACACAGAGCGTAATAAATTATAGCCTATATGAAATTTTGGGTTATAAACAATAATACTGTAAAGTTTCATCAAAATCCGTTCAGTAGTTTTTGCGGGAAAGACTAACAAACATGATAACATCCATACAAACATTCGCATTTAAAATATTAGTAAAGAAAATAAGTAACAGACAAAATCATCTGTACCTAGCTTATACTTTAATGTCTCTATTTATAACACTAATCTACCTTATCTGATTAAATTTAACTATTCAATCTTATCATGATAGTTTTTACACTTTCCCTCCAGGTGACATTACAAAATTCCATCCTGTATGTTAGACCCAATAGAAAAACAAGCCACTATTGTGTTATTAAGTGACAAATGGGAATTTTCATCATAGTCTCCTGCTCTGAATCAGGACCTGCTCTTGAGTAGACATCACCTCAACCATTAATAGAGACTTGTTGTACCACCATTGCACTGTACCATATTCACCCGAGTCTTACACCAGAATTCACAAACATTATCCATGAGGTCTCAAAGTGGACGCACAGGGTCCCAAAAACCTATTCATAGACAATAATCTACTTAGCGGCGAAGTGATACACACGAACCAATCATAGAGCTCTATTCAAAGCAAATATCGTTTGTGAATACGGGTGTTATTTTAAAGGATCTCGATAATTCTAATTTTACCCTGTATAGGTTTAAAAAATGTCGCCGTAACCTGCCCTTTAGCTTAGGCGCAGACCACCGATTTTTGTCGGGCGAAAATTTTTAGGGCAGTTAATCAGTGTGGGCTTGTATGGAAGTGCGCACATAACCCCGATTTAGTATCGACCGATTCTTCATACAAATGGAAATCGTTCTCAATTATCGGCCCACTAAAAGTCGGCGTAACCTGCCCTTAAATAGACTGACTCATATAGGTAGTAGGTACCCATTAATAGAGACTCGATCCAGCATTAGGTTACGGAGCAATCGCACCGCAGCCAGTTAATATCTGTAATTGATATGCAAACACGTCCCGCCACGGATTACGTTATACTACTGTGATTTACTGTGCCGATGTACCGCGAAATATACGTTGCCGTTGCTATCTAATCTACAATTCGGTTGATTGGACGTAGATTTTAAAGATTGGTGGAATGAGGTGTACTTAGTAGTAGTTAAAACCTTAGAATATTATCTTTCTTAAAAGTTTACTTGTCAACAAAGGACGTTCACTGATGATCAAAGGCCTTCTCCAAAGATTTCCTCGATGACCGGTCCTGCGCTGCCTGCGCTGCACGCATTCAGGCTCTCCCTGCAACCTTCGCTATACATATAGTCGGTCTATTGGTTTAATTTAAAACATAACCCTCCTTCTGACGCAGTTGAATAAAATCTAACTATTTAAGACAAATACGACAACGTTGTTTATAAGGAGCAATACTTACTTACTTTTCACTGATATAGTCACTTGGAAAATATTGATAAAATCCTACGAATATTAATCAAAATAAGATAGCTGCGCTGGCCAATCTTTGAAACCTATGAACATTGAACAAAACCGGATTTTTTTGTAATATTTGCACATCGTATGTACGATAGATTGTTGGAAACTTCTCTCTCTATAACCATTTGTAATCGTATTCTGGCAAATAAATGATTTATTACTATTATTCCAACATTTCCAACTCTTCACTTAGCCATATTGAAGGAACTGTAAATGACCTGCTCTACACTCTACAAACACGAGAGTTCGTGCCTATTTTTGCGAATATTTTTTTTTATACCCTTTTTCTAAAAATGTCTAAATACGAGGCATTTGAAGAGAGGCTGGCTGGTTAGGTACGCCGTCATCTCGATTTAAAAAGGGCTAAGAATAGAGCACTAAAAAGCTGTCAGCATGTTACTATCCAAGGCATATCGCGCGCATTCCAAGCTGCACAACAAAGGCTGTCAACGCTGCCTTCCTTTGTCCTGTCGCTAAAAAGAAATTGCCTTCAGCTGAATGGAATTCAATATTGAAACTTTTGCCTAACATTACAGATTTATTAAGGCCGCTTGTTGGGAAGGTGACAGGTGGGTTTTTGTGTAACGATTTAGACAAACCTTTGGTAAATAAAACAAATGAAAAACGTTATTTTTATTGGACTTTTTGAAATAGAATAGAATATACAGTTTGGACTTTTTGGTCAAGATCCTGATTTCAATTTTCTGATGGCATCCAAGAATCACTACACAATCATTGTTTCTGGTATGCTTAGGGTTTACTTGCTTTATGATTTCCTGAAAATAAAAATGATTCTGTGCTTCGGGGGCACATTAGACCATCGCTCCGATTGATCCCTGTCCATGAAATAGAACGAATAGAACACGTCAT
Organism: Ostrinia furnacalis; assembly: GCF_004193835.3. NCBI lineage: Eukaryota > Metazoa > Arthropoda > Insecta > Lepidoptera > Crambidae > Ostrinia > Ostrinia furnacalis. The sequence continues at coordinate 114,111 of NW_021131892.1, forward strand.
CCCGCATATCTGTAGACCAAGGTCTGGACCAGGACCTGTGTCTCAAGTAGGGCATGCAAAAACCGAGCGGTTTGGAAAAACCGGTTTTTTCGGTTTTTATTTTTAAAAACCGAACTAAACCGGTTTTTTCGGGTTTTTCGGGTTTTTCGGGTCGACTGTTTGTAAGTAAATAAAAATGCTGCAAATTATAATAAAAATCATTTTATTTCTTTTATATTCTAGTTTGACAAGATGAAGTTACATGTTCTGAACATAATATTGTGAGATCAATTGAATAGTTTAATTAAAAATCAAATATAAAGAGATCAACAATAGGATACTTCGCTCATTAGCAAAGCAAAACCTTTGGTCAGGACTTCTTGGCGGGAATCTGAAGCGTCATGTTAGCGGTTTTGTTTTATTTCCTCAAATTCGTGTGTGGGCGACTATTAATGTGTAATAATGGTGGATTATTAACCATTGAGTGTTCGTGAACGTCCATGGGTGTGGGCAAGTGAAGCAAAACAGTGCATCGTGATTCTTCTGGTTCTCTCAAGTTGTCCATAGGAGGTCTCAGTAAAGCACCACAACTTTACTGAGACTCAAAGGGTGGGAAAGGGTATCATCTATCATCCTTCATTATATCATTACTTGATCTCATTTTGTAACTCGTATCACTTATATACTGGAAAATGGCACAAATCAAGTCGACCTCGACGTGTATTGCCAACATCATCAAAAAAGAAGAAGAAAATTTGGTCATAGTTATGCTTATTTAAATAATATGTAAGTTGACACTGACAGAGACTAGCAAAGCAAAAATAATGGCGGCAATGGTCAAATACAAAGCGCGTTCCATTTTGCGCCCGCGCGCTTATAGCTTTAGCTAGAAGATACATGGTACTTTAGTTCAATACCATAGCCACTTAGGGGATTGCAAATATTACTTAGTCCTAAGAAAGTCAAAAACATGTAACGGAATCTCCGACTTACCACTTTAGTGGAGCGATTACAGAAAATAATGGCCTATTAAGTACATGTTTTTTTGTGTTATCATGAAAGTTTAGGAAACTGCGCAGTTTTTAAAATTATTTTGGACCTATGGAAATTCTTTTCTTTTCTCATACATTTCAGTTGAAAATTTTAGAATGTTCTGCTAAAAGCATATTTTTTATGTTTCTAGCAAAAATTTTGTATCTTGCATCAAAGATAGGAAGGTGATTATTTTTTTCAAATATCTGCAACTAATAGGGAATCTGTCAAAAAAAAGAAATCTGAGAAAAGTCAACCCAAAAAAAAGATAAAAAAAAATTAAGCCACTAGGTCATAAAATTTGAAAAAATCTCAAAATTAACGATAACTTCTAAACTACGAAAAATCGTAGAACATACATGGGGGTGAAATCGATAGGTCTAGTCCTCACCTATCACCTGCCTTCGGCTTGACACCTTACAAGAAACACCCTGTATACAGAGATTTAGACTTTTTTGTCAAGATCCTGAGTTAAATTTCCTGACGGGATTCAAGAATCACTACACAATTAATGTTTTCAGTATGCTTAGGGTTTACTTGCTTTATGATTAATTTCCTGAAAAAAAAAAAGATGATTCTGTGATTCGGGGCACATTAGACCATCGCTCCGATTGATCCCTGTCCATGAAATAGAACGAATAGAACACGTCGTCCCGCATATCTGTAGACCAAGGTCTGGACCAGGACCTGTGTCTCAAGGTCTTGTTGAAAAAGAGTATTTCAATTCAACCATCTAAGAGTTTTAAATACTCATCTACTGGATACAAGAGGAAGGAAGGACTACGTCAAGTAAATTAATTACTGCATATTAGGTATTACAAGATAGGTACTTACAAAATCGTATCGCGCTCCACGTGCCCGCACCGCTATTCGCTTTTAAACACCAGCAGTTGAACTGCATTAAGGCCACTGGCACTGCATTGCAAGTAGACTTCAAAGATCTGCGTGCACGTGCCGGCAAGTTTGCCGGCCGCAACCTCGGTGTCGCCAATCAGCGCCCATTCTAATTCAAATTCGGACTTCGCGAGGTGAAACTTTGGAGGCAGGTGGTTCCGCCCGCCCTAGTTCCCTCTGTAATATGTTACGCTTGATTGGAACGTATTCTGCATATTTATTTGAGATTTTTTCTTTACTTTGTTTGGATGTTGTTGTTCTTAGTGACTTTTTCTCATAGACTATAATACCTACATTATACATATACATTTTAATATTATAACGCCCGTGTTCACAAAAATTACTATGAGGTTTCACAGTGCGCGTGGACGCACAGGGTGACACATGAACCAATCACAGAGCTCTATTCAACGCTGTGCGTTCGATTTGCTGTTTGTGAATACGGGCGTAAGTGAATACCTCATACAAATCTTACTAAGTAGCTACCTAGCCGGTAGGTGCCCGTATTGTGTATTTTGTAGTTTAGTTGATGAACACGCTTATAAATCCACAAGGGGCAGAAAATTAAAGTAAGAATGGATTTAAAAAAAAAAGTGGTATTTTCAAGTGAAATAAATTCATGACACAAAGATAAGAATTAATTATACTTCGTCGCTGCATCCTCGAGATTTTCATATTTACCAGGTAGTCCACTTCTCATTGTACTAGGCATCGAACATTTTAGAGCATACAATACAAAAAAGTACTTGTTGTGACTCGATATCCGGCGGTAGTGGGGCACGCTTACGTCACACCCCTCCAACCGTCGAGTCGTCATTCGCTTCGATAGTGCGGGCATCGTAACATCGAATTTTCTCGTTCGTGCCGCAAAAATTAAATTAAATTAAATTGGAATAAGTGTGTGCTTCGTGTGTGTTTAAATGTGAAAAGACCATAAAAGTAAACATTTCGATAAAATACACAGTTATTACGTCGTCTAGAGCGACGCGACATTTGGAGGATAATAATGGCTACCTGTTGGGGAATCAGGAGACCGGATCAAGGCCGCAAGTAAGTGCTCCGCCAACGAAAGTGCCTGCCAAGCTGCAGTCTGCGAGGAATCGCGCCGTATTGCAAAAAACATCACTCATCGTGAATCACAATGATGACAACGACCACTCTGGCAAGAGTGTACCGACCGAGAGGCAGATGAGTTTGGGGAATATTTAAAACAATTATTTTGTTTTTACCCAACTGTAAAAGGAATGGCAAAATGTTTTCGACTATGTTCAATCTGTGCTCGTACATAGGTACGTAATATATTGGATCCTAATTTAACACTGAGTTGTGCTGTGATGTGAGTTGTGCTGTGATGAAGTTCATACCGTGTTCATGGAATCTTACCTTAATGCTATTAAGGTAATCTATGTATTTCCTAAGAGTAGTGATGCGATTACTACCGAAATACCAAAATCGTAATAAAGAACCTCGATGCGATTGAGGTCAAATACGAATCTCTTAGAGTAGTGATGCGATTACTACCGAAATACCAAAATCTTAATAAAGAACCTCGATGCGATTGAGGTCAAATACGAGTTTCTTAGAGTAGTGATGCGATTACTACCGANGCATTACGAATATTTGCCCCGCGACTCCGCGTCTGTCTCCAACGTCCTGATTGGAATTGGTTGACGGACGGAGCACGCACGCATTATTTTTGTATATTACGCTGGTACTGCGAAGTAAAAGTACACTTTTTGCTACACCCTGGCCTTCTTATTTGGACCCTGCACCTCAAACTTGTCAGCCGAGAACTTCACACCTTTTATAAAGTGGTATTTTCAAGTGAAATAAATTCATGACACAAAGGTGAGAATTAAGTAATCGCATAAGGCTTGGTTAGCGATTATTTTAAATTCAATCTCGTTTTGCTTGTACTGGGTGATTTTTAACAGATCCAGTTACAAATACACCAAAATCTCCTTTTTCCAAAACCTCAACAAAAATCCAGTACTTCAACAATTATTTGTAAACAACAAATGATTGGCTGTGCGTATCAAATGCATGGGAACTAGATATTTCGCAGTTCCATTGTTTTTATTCTTGTTCGTTTTGGCAACAAAAGCTTTGTGAGATGCGTATTTCTATTTTCCAATAGTCACAGACACTCGATCAATGCACGAACACAATAGGTCTCTGTGTATGTGGTCTAAGGTTTTAAAAAGCCGTGAGAAGTAAGTTAGTAATAGTACGAGAGCCCACGACCAAAAGTTTGTCTCATAGCAATACGCCAAAACCGCATCAAANGCAATTAAACCTAAAGGGGAATTCCCCTCAGATTTTGTATTACAATAGAAATGTATGAAGTCACTTGATCACCAATTCATTTGGCCCTCCCTGGCCAAAGTTTATTAATTTCAAAGCTATTTTGCAGTTAATCAGAACATTGTGAGTGAAATCTATACAGGGTGGAATTTTGTAATGCCACCTGGAGGGAAAGTACTCTTAATACTGCAGATAGAAAATTTTACTGAAAAAATACATTCCATATTTTTGAAAAGAAAGGGAACTGCATTCAAAGATTTCGTTCTTTAAAAGTACTGCCTGAAGGTTTTCTTAGGACATGTATGGGAAAGTGCAGTGTGAAATAGTCGCCCACATGGTGGACCGACGACCTAATCATAAAGATTACAGGAAGGTACTGGATGTAGGCCGCTGCCAATATCGAGGGAGGCTTGTGTTCTGCAGTGGACGTCCTATGGCTGAAATGAGGATAATGAATCGCCATTTTTTCCAGGACCACTGTATTTGTCTCAATTGTGTTCAAATGCTTGCAAATATAGGAAAAACTGAACACTTCCATTGATTGATTGCGCTGTAGTGTTTGTTGCTGGCATTGCAAGCAAATGTTGTTGTACTCGTACTTTGCGAATCACTAAGGGTGAGTTGCACCACCTTAACTTTAACCGTAACTATATCTACTTCTTCTTCTTTTTCTTCTTCTTCGTTTGATGGCGATGAGCTTGTGCTTTTTCGCCACTCTTTCGCCAATGTCCCGTACGCAGATCTATAACCGGTGTTTTTGTGTGGATTTTGACAGACCTTTGACTTTTGTGAAAGTTATAATTTAACTTTAACAAAATATGTCAAAAATCTGTCAAACTCCATACAAAAAGCACCGGTTATCGTTATAGTTACGGTGAAAGTTAAGTGGTGCAACTCAGCCTTAAAGTAAAATGGTGCAACCTAGGTTCAGGATCCGTGGTTTATTTGTTAATTAGTCGATGCTATTGTATTTTTTAATTTTAAAGTTTTTCCATGCAGTTTATTACAGTATTTTTAGAAGCATAACCTTGTATTTATTAGCTTTAAATTAAGCGGATACGCAAAGAGACTAGTGTAGACGTACATTTTTATAACATAATATAAATAATAATTAATAAATATCCTTGGACATTTTACACTGCGCTTCTAGTCCAAAACTAAGCAAAGCTTGTACTATGGGTACTAGACAACGGATATAAACATACTTAAATACTTTTTTTTTGTAAATATATACTTATTATACATAGAAAACACCAACATAAAACGATGTTATTATTCAAAACGGGACCACGTTCCCCAAACAAAAAGGAGACTTATTGTTGTGACGTCACGTCCGTTGGAGTAAATCAGGGAAGGAAGACAGGTTATGGCCGCCGAGCAGTTAGCGCGGCCGTGGCGCAGATCCACAAGATTTATGTCCTTCGGGGAGACTTGAATGCCTACCATAATTTTACCAGCATCTTGGCAGATTCGGTGGCGCGATGTTGCACGAGTCGGTTTCGACGGAAGAACAATGCGTTACGATCGGGACTTCTGGGTTCGATCCTTTCAAATATGTATACAGGGTGTTAGGTAAATGGGTATATGAGCCGACNCCTTGGCTGATTCGGTGGCGCGATGTTGCACGAGTCGGTTTCGACGGAAGAACAATGCGTTACGATCGGGACTTCTGGGTTCGATCCTTTCAAATATAAAAAAAAAACAAAATTACTACAGTAGGCGCGCGAGTTCATGTCCATCCTGAGGAATGCGGTAGTGCTGTTACTCGTACCTAACTAATTATGCTAATGTCGATATCGATAATTATTACCAATTAAGTAGGTCAACCTTATCTAGGTACTTATTCCATATTTTTTGCAACTTATAAGTAAGTATAAGTAAATAAGTAAGTAAGTAAGGCCCCGATGGACATGAACTCGCGCGCCTACAGTATCCGTTCGCGATAAGTTTGCCGCTGGCGATATGACGTCACTCGAAGGAAAGCGTCTATAACTTTAGGAAACTATATTGAAAATATTTTTTATCCCAACTAATCCCAACTTAATATTATAAATGCGAAAGTAACTCTGTCTGTCTGTCTGTCTGTCTGTCTGTCTGTCTGTTACGCTTTCCCGCTTAAACCTCGCAACCGATTTTGATGAAATTTGGCATAGAGATAGTTTGAGTCCCGGGAAAGAACATAGGATAGTTTTTATCCCGGTTTTTGAAACAGGGACGCGCGCGATAAAGTTTTTCTGTGACAGACAAAATTCCACGCGGGCGAAGCCGCGGGCGGAAAGCTAGTTTATTAATATTGATAAAAATTGTGTATTTGCGTAAAATGAGACACTTAATTGCGTTTAATCACTAACTAATTGCGTTTAATCGCAGTTGGGGGAAGGGACGCGCATTCCACGGACCGGCAAACTTAGCGCGAACGGGTAGTAACAGATTTTTTCTGTAAGATTTTAGCCGTGGGGTTCCAGGCCTAGGTCCTACTCCCACTCGATCCGTGGATGTCGTAAGAGGCGTTGATAATATTAATCAAGCAGGTCAAAACCGTCTATAATATCTCTACTTATTATTTATTTATTACTAGCTTTCCGCCCGCGGCTTCGCCCGCGTGGAATTTTGTCTGTCACAGAAAAACTTTATCGCGCGCGTCCCTGTTTCAAAAACCGGGATAAAAACTATCCTATGTTCTTTCCCGGGACTCAAACTATCTCTATGCCAAATTTCATCAAAATCGGTTGCGAGGTTTAAGCGGGAAAGCGTAACAGACAGACAGAGTTACTTTCGCATTTATAATATTAGTTGGGATTAGTTGGGATTGGGATGGATTGGATTTTTTCAACGATGTTATTCTGAATGAATGGAATAACTAAAGATGTCGATTTGGCACCATAAGTAAACAATCCGATTAACAAAGTAAAATATATTTAAAGCGACTAAGAAAACAAAGCCATAAAAGCTAACCTCTGGTAGCATCTTTTATCTTTTTACGGGCTATGAGCGGTATTCAATAAGAACGAGCTCTCATGATTTTGCAATATGACCATCTAATCACAAACAACAGTTAAAATATGGACTCTATGGAAAGTTACATAGGGTTTATATTAGATTTTGAGTGTGAGGTCAAGAAGCACTTATGGATACACATTCAAAATTATTGGCAACATTTCGCAACCGTACTCAGGGCCGGATCTACCATATGGCTTTTTGAGCTTCAACCCAGGGCCCCGTAGATTCAGGGCCCCTAGCTAAGTCAAGTTCACAGATCACAGAAACTAAAGGGAGATGTGACAAAGAGGCCGGGCGGGGCCGGTGTCGCAGCAATATGCCCAAAAATAGAACGCATTGCTCGTGAAAGCAATGATGACAGCAGTGACGTTATAATGTAAACAGTTTACATTGCTTGCGTAGTACTAAAGATTATTCGAACGTTGAATACTGACACTGCAGTGGATAATGAGCACATATTTTGATTACTTTGTGTGTGAATTTCTAATGCGACACTGAGTTTCGAACTCAGTGCATTAGTTGGCTTTGGCATCTCTTTATATCTCTATGGTCAAGTCAAAGAAAAACAACTCAAACTCGATGAGGTTCCGCCGTTTCGTTTAGGAGTTCCTATGGCCACCTCCTGACTCCATCATCAGACCAGCTCAACGGTACCATAACGTTGCATTGTCATCGTACTTACATAAGTATGCCAAATTTCAGCTCAATCGGTTGAGGAGAAGTGGTCTTAAATTCAGTTGCAAGATTTGTCCCACACATACTAACAAGTGAAGTCAATATAAAGCTTGTAATATTAATAAAAAATTATAATAAAAATAAACTTTTTTAAAAACAGGCTTTTATTCTGAATTTCGAAAGTTTGTATCGCGCATGGAATTTATTCCTCTTTTTCTCTGTTTGCGCTACAAGCTTTCGAAATTCAGAATAAAAGCTTGTTTTTAAAAAAGTTTATTTTTATTATAATTTTATTTTACACTTTTTAGTTATATCTTAATCTCAGGACCCTGGACGTTATCTAACACTAAAGTGCTCGAAAAGACAAATCCAACGAACCCAAACTCGATGAGTTTCCGCCGTTTTGTTTAGGAGTTCCTATGGCCACCTCCCGACTCCATCATCAGACCAGCTCAATGGTACCATAATATTGCATTGTCATCGGACTTACACATGTATGCAAAATTTCAGCTCAATAGGAAACCGGGAAGTGGGTCAATTTTAAGTTGCAAGATTTGACGACAGACACCAGACATGTGAAAGTAATAAAAAGCTTGTAAAAAGCTGTCGATTCTATATTTTTAGGTTATTTAAAAAAAAAAAAGCATTTTAAGCAAAATTTTCCCCTTTTTTATTGCAATACATAAGACAAATATGATAGTTAAGATGGGCGTTGAAATTGGTCAACTGGGATTAATTTATGACTGAATTGAATCTAAGTTTCCATTATCTTTTTATAGAGCCAGAAAAAGTGGAAAAAAAATATTTTGGTATCTCTGGTCTCCTGATTGCTTAATATTTTTAACAAAAAACGGCAACTGCAAATTGTAAATACTTATTTTCTATAACAAAATCCTTACCTTACCTGCGGGTCTAGTCAAAACGCACTTTAAAATCGCAAACCCATCGCAAACCAGTCGCAAACAAATAAACAAATCGCAAAAGAGGTCGATAACAAAAAAGGCTTAGTCAAACGGCAAAAAATCGAATCGCAAAGCCGTACCTATCTATAATCGAAAGACTGGATTGAAATTTCCCATACAAAGGCTTAGCCAACATGCATATAAGACTCAATCAAAATCGAATCGAATCGCAACACCCGCCATTTTCATTGCGATTACTAAAACCCCGGTGATAAGCTTCGATTCAATCGAAAACCAATAGGGTGAGTTGCACCACCTAACTTTGACCGTAACTATGACGTTAACCGGAGTTTTTTGTATGGAGTTTGACAGATTTTAGACGTTTGTCAAAGTTAAACTAAGATGGTGCAACCCACCCTAAGGCTGTTTTGACAAATCCGTATCGCGATGTCGTTTTGACAGTTAGTTTGACGGCGAAGCATAGACGTAAACAGAGAGCAGAAAGAAGGAAGAAAAAAAAGTAAAAACAATCGCAAAGTCATAGACATTTTTTAACTTTTATTCGATTTTGAATGAACTTTTATATCGCCGCGTCGTTGGTGGTTCAATGTGCATTTTGGCTGCCATTTTCCGATCGAATCGAATTACTGGTGACGCGGCGACTGACATTAGTGAAAACTTCCTATTGGTTTGGGATGGCATTTTGACTAGACCCACTCATGTAGCAGTCGTCAACACGCTTAGAAAGTTTATTATGAATATTTGGGTGTTCCCCTTTCCGAAACCGCAACAAAATTATGTATAAAACATGCTGATAATGATGATGATAACAATCAATTAGTAACTAAACCTTTAATTTTCTGATAAAGATCGGGGATTCACATTATCAGTACAAGTTATGTGCTTAGATCAGAATCTTAAAAATTAAACCATTCAAAATAACATTATGACAACTTTACCTTTTCCATTGATTTCTTATTAACATGCTCTCTTTACCCAGATATACCTATCTACATATTTAAATTTTTCCGTCAACTTATTTTATTCAAACTTGATTAAAATAAGTTGCTCTACAAGTGGCACACTATTTAGGTTTTTAAAGCAAGGTATCTCTGGTCTCCTGATTCCAACCAGGGATGTTATGGATAACCGTAACCGTAACCGAAACTTTCGGATATCCGAAATAAAAAAATATCCGTAACCGTAACCATAACCGATTGAAAGGTTTCGGATAGTTTCGGATGTAGGCAGAGTCAAGCAAGTCCCTACGCTTATTTGATGATTCCTTTTTAAAGTACATGAGTTTTTTCCCATAAGATAAAAGCTTTTTTGTGAGACCAAAAGAAGGTGACAGATGCCAAAGAAATCTCTTCTATACCCATTTTATTCGTAAGACATGAACTGTGTTAGACAACTATTGGAATTTGAATTCTATACTTAGCACAATATCCGTAACCGTAACCGAAACTTTCGGATATCCAAAATAAAAAAATATCCGTAACTAACCGAAACCGATATAATATTATTCCAATAGCCGTAACCGTATCCATAACCGAAAATACATATCCATAACATCCCTAATTCCAACCCGTCGCCCCAGCCCGTCTGGCTAGCGCGGCAGCGTGGGGAGTGTAGGCCAAATCCTCCATTTGCCTCTGGTGCATTAGAGAGGGTCGTGCTCCTGCAGTGGAGACTAAATGACCTGATGATAGAAAGCAAGGATAAATCATCATCATCATCATCATTTCAGCCACAGGATGTCCACTGCTGAACATAGGCCTCCCCCAATGACTTCCACATCGCACGGTTGGTAGCGGCCTGCATCCAGCGCCTTCCTGCTACCTTTATCAGGTCGTCGGTCCACCTTGTGGGTGGACGTCCCACGCTGCGTTTTCCGGTACGTGGCCTCCATTCCAGAACCTTGCTGCCCCATCGGCCGTCAGTTCTGCGTACTATGTGCCCTGCCCATTGCTACTTCAGCTTGCTGATCCGTCGGGCTATGTCAGCGACTTTAGTTCGTTTACGGATCTCCTCATTTCTGATTCGATCTCGTAAAGAAACACCGAGCATAGCCCTCTCCATGGCACGCTGTGCAACTTTGAGGATAAATATAATTTCCTTGATAAGTAACTAATAATAAGTAAATACTATATCTCAATTGATCATCTAAGATACGAAAATTATCTATACACCTATCTTAAAAACGGGGACACTTAAAAAGCACGCCGATTACAAATAGGTTACATTTGGTGCATCATTATTTGCAAAAATGGTGCCAACATACATTTTCGCTGTCCTTATTTTCGTTAGCTGTGTTTTGTGTGAAAATTGTGTTATCTACGACTTTGAAGATGATTTGGCCAACAACTTCACTTCACATGAAGTGTGCAACCAGCAACCGTGGGAGCGCAAACTGTACCCAAGCGGTGAAGTGAATAGTCCACATATTAAAAGCACTGCCTTTATAACTCCAAGTACCGTTCTCAGCTGCATGACGTCATCCTTATTTGCGATGCATAAAGATGGTGTATTCGAATTTAACGTATACACTTCTCTCACATTGGATACTGACTTTGTAAAAGTGATAGTGTATCAAAAAGAAATGGATGGGCCCGATACGATTGTCGGAATTTCAGAAACTAATCTGGTGGCTGGTAGTTACAAAAATTCAGCTTGGACCACGCTAAAAGTGAAGTTACTTGGCTCTGAGAGTTTCAACGGTTATGTAAGTTAAAACTCAGTAATTTGTTTGCATAAAATACCTGTAAAAATTACCTAGATGGATTTTACGATACTCGTAATTGTTAACGTTAATTTAGGAGATTTAAAGCACATTTTTTTCTCCAAATAATATCAAATTTTTATATTTTTATTGTTGTTACAGTTCACAATATTTGGAAGAGCTTCAATGGATTCGTTAATAGTTATGGACGCCCTCAAATACGAATCACCCTTTTTAGCTAATGAAATATGCGAAATATATGCCGATGATGACGCTGACCCTGATTCTGGATCAACCGAAAATTATCCTGGTTCTTCTGACTCTAATGAGTCTACTGTTGGCACTGTATCTACTGAAAGTTATCCTGGTTCTTCTGACTCTAATGAGTCTACTGTTGGCACTGTATCTACTGAAAGTTATCCTGGTNCCCTCTCCATAGCACGCTGTGCAACTTTGAGGATAAATATAATTTCCTTGATAAGTAACTAATAATAAGTAAATACTATATCTCAATTGATCATCTAAGATACGAAAATTATCTATACACCTATCTTAAAAACGGGGACACTTAAAAAGCACGCCGATTACAAATAGGTTACATTTGGTGCATCATTATTTGCAAAAATGGTGCCAACATACATTTTCGCTGTCCTTATTTTCGTTAGTTGTGTTTTGTGTGAAAATTGTGTTATCTACGACTTTGAAGATGATTTGGCCAACAACTTCACTTCACATGAAGTGTGCAACCAGCAACCGTGGGAGCGCAAACTGTACCCAAGCGGTGAAGTGAATAGTCCACATATTAAAAGCACTGCCTTTATAACTCCAAGTACCGTTCTCAGCTGCATGACGTCATCCTTATTTGCGATGCATAAAGATGGTGTATTCGAATTTAACGTATACACTTCTCTCACATTGGATACTGACTTTGTAAAAGTGATAGTGTATCAAAAAGAAATGGATGGGCCCGATACGATTGTCGGAATTTCAGAAACTAATCTGGTGGCTGGTAGTTACAAAAATTCAGCTTGGACCACGCTAAAAGTGAAGTTACTTGGCTCTGAGAGTTTCAACGGTTATGTAAGTTAAAACTCAGTAATTTGTTTGCATAAAATACCTGTAAAAAATACCTAGATTTATTTTACGATACTCGTAATTGTTAAAGTTAATTTAGGAGATTTAAAGCTCATTTTTTTCTCCAAATAATATCAAATTTTTATATTTTTATTGTTGTTACAGTTCACAATATTTGGAAGAGCTTCAATGGATTCGTCAATTGTTATGGACGCCCTCAAATACGAATCACCGTTTTTAGCTAATGAAATATGCGAAATATATGCCGAAGATGACGCTGACGCTGACTCTGAATCAACCGAAAATAATCCTGGTTCTTCTGAGTCCAATGAGTCTGATGATGGCACTGGATCTCCTGAAAGTAATCCTGATTCTTCTGAGTCCAATGAGTCTGATGATGGCACTGGATCTCCTGAAAGTAATCCTGATTCTTCTGAGTCCAATGAGTCTGATGATGGCACTGGATCTCCTGAAAGTAATCCTGATTCTTCTGAGTCCAATGAGTCTGATGTTGGCACTGGATCTCCTGAAAGTAATCCTGATTCTTCTGAGTCCAATGAGTCTGATGTTGGCTCTGNTGGCACTGTATCTACTGAAAGTTATCCTGGTTCTTCTGACTCTAATGAGTCTACTGTTGGCACTGTATCTACTGAAAGTTATCCTGGTTCTTCTGACTCTAATGAGTCTACTGTTGGCACTGTATCTACTGAAAGTTATCCTGGTTCTTCTGACTCTAATGAGTCTACTGTTGGCACTGTATCTACTGAAAGTTATCCTGGTTCTTCTGACTCTAATGAGTCTACTGTTGGCACTGTATCTACTGAAAGTTATCCTGGTTCTTCTGACTCTAATGAGTCTACTGTTGGCACTGTATCTACTGAAAGTTATCCTGGTTCTTCTGACTCTAATGAGTCTACTGTTGGCACTGTATCTACTGAAAGTTATCCTGGTACTTCTGACTCTAATGAGTCTACTGTTGGCACTGGATCTACTGAAAGTTATCCTGGTACTTCCGACTCCAACGAGACTGATCCTGATTCTGAATCTAACGAGAATCCTGGCGCTGGATGTGTCACTTACCAGTTCGGTCAAGATTTCAACAGCTTATTTTCGAATGATGGCGTTTGTAGATATTCCGCCAATTGGTTACTGAGAAACTACACTTCATTAACAATAGACAGCCCTCACAAAAACAGTGTCTCATGCATAATACCAGGCAACGGATGGAGTTGTACATCGTCATTTACCTTCCCTATGTCCGCCGGGGGTATTTTAGAAGTGGAAGTATACTTGGAGCCGTTTTCGGCGACAGACAGAGTGCTTGTAACAGTCTATCAGATAAATTCACTTGGAACTGACTTGGTGGTTGGCTCAGCTGCATCTGATCGCCAGTTTGGATGGAGCACTTTAAGGATACAGTTGGCCGGGGACGGCGATTACCATGGACAGGTGAGTTGGTTGAAGTACTTAATATTAGATTTTTCATTATTGTCATGATGTATAAAAGCGAGATCAAATAATAACTAATAAAACCTATAAGCACAGCAACATTAAGAACGTCACACATTTATCAATCCGGAAAGGGACTGTATCAACTCGAGGCGGTCAGTATTATTTGTATGAAACTCCATACTGCAACGCACACTTATCCGCACCGTAACGTAAACGCCTCGCCTCGCGGTTGATAGCGCGCGCGAGAGGCGATACGATGTTGATCCCTTTCCGAGTTGATAAGTCTGCTACGAGCTTAAAGCCTCATTTCATTGGCAATGTAAATTTTCTCAAAGTAACCTTTATTTTTTTAAGCTAAATATTAGAATGACTTTAAATCAAGAGTGGAATGAGTAGTGGGACTAAAGTTAGTCATGCTTTTGTTTTGTTTCAGGTCACTATAATGGGACAAGTTGCTATAAGATCTTTGGCTATAGTAGATTCATTTCGCTATATTCCTCCTACCGTTGATGAAAGTCTTTGTATCGTGTACGATGAAACACCCGTTATATCTCCGACCACAGAAGCCAATGAAGCTTCAACTACCCCCGAAGTGGAAGAACCAGATTCGGAGGAGGATGGATGTGTTACTTACCAGTTCGGTCAAGATTATAATACCTTATTTTCGAGTGATGGAGTTTGTAGATATTCTACCAATTGGCTATTGAGGAACTATTCAATGTTAGCAATAGACAGCCCTCACGAAGACAGTTTCTCATGCATAATACCAGGCAATGGATGGAGTTGCACGTCGTCATTTATTTTCCCCATGTCCGCCGGGGGTATTTTAGAAATGAAAGTATATTTGCAGCCATTTTTGGCAGCAGACAGAGTGCTTGTAACAGTCTATCAGATAAATTCACTTGGGACTGACTTGGTGGTTGGCTCAGCTGGAACTGATCGCCAGTTTGGATGGAGCACTTTAAGGATACAGTTGGCTGGAGACGGCGACTTCGATGGACAGGTGAGTGTATCTATTTATTTTCTAAGAAAAAGAGTTGGGTAAATTACACAAAAAAAAATATTTATTTCTCACCAATCATCAATCCGTGATTCTATACTAGTGTTCTAATTGAACTGCTATTTTTAGGGAGTACAAGTATTGTCATTTTAACAGCATTTGATAATCGATACTTTCTCATTATAACCTTTCCTAGATCTATGCTAAAGCACGTTTTACTTTGTTACAGATTACAATTATGGGACAAGTCGCAATAAGGTCGGTGGTCTTAGTAGATTCATTCAGGTACATTCCACCCTCATCGAATGAAGAAAACTGTAAGATTTACAACTAGTATTTGTAAAACAATGATTCATGCTAAGTTTAATTCATATTGATTTATCTATGACTTCAAATACATCGTTTTTTAACTACGTTTGAAGTTTTTATTAAATAATTCACCCACAAGGTGGACCAACGACCTCATAAAGGTAGCGGGAAGGCGCTGGATGCAGGCCGCCCGCCACCAACCGGCCATTGTGGAAATCATTGGGGGAGGCCTATATTCAGCACTGGACGTCCTACGTCTGAAACGATATTGATGATGAATACACCCATGAATAACTTACTGTTTTAGGTACGACAAATCTTAACTTAATAAAATTGTGTACTGACGTACAAAATTATTAGCGCATAATATACAGGATGTTAGGTAAATGGGTATATGAGCCGACACTAGCCCATGTTAACATGGGCATATAAATGGTATGGTGAAGTCAGAAAATTGATATCTTAATTTTAATTATTTTAATTTTCATACAAATCGGATTTTATATATTTTGTATGAAAATTAAAAAAAATAAAATGATGATATNTATGGTGAAGTCAGAAAATTGATATCTTAATTTTAATTATTTTAATTTTCATACAAATCGGATTTTATATATTTTGTATGAAAATTAAAAAAAATAAAATGATGATATCAAATTTCTGACTTCACCATACCATTTATATGCCCATGTTAACATGGGCTAGTGTCGGCTCATATACCCATTTACCTAACACCCTGTATACTTACTCCTAAATATAGAATCTAAGTAGAAAGTTACATTAACTCGATATTTGAAAGGTGATCCGGAGGCGCGCGTGCCGCCGGAAGTAGGTGGCGCTGGCGTCGTGTGTGACGTTGGCAACTAACTTCCGGTAGTCCGCTTTCGTTCCTTTTGCTTTGGAACGAAAATCATTTATCTTGTCGATTTAGTAAAGTGAAATAATAAATGTTAGGCTTATTTCCCAAATCACTGCGGCGTTTTGCGGTTAACAATACAACAGTGATCTGCATAAATATTCGTTCGATTTATAGTTTAATAAGGGCTGATTTTTCANTGTGAGGGGGAAATTATTCGTTCGGTATTTAGGTTATTTATTTATTTACTAGTTAAAAATACAATTTTATGGCACAGTTGCTTTGAAAGCTTACTAAGGGCTGACTTTTCAATCTGGGAAATATGTTATCCCAACTAATATTATAAATGCGAAAGTAACTCTGTCTGTCTGTCTGTCTGTTACGCTTTCCCGCTTAAACCTCGCAACCGATTTTGATGAAATTTGGCATAGAGATAGTTTGAGTCCCGGGAAAGAACATAGGATAGTTTTTATCCCGGTTTTTGAAACAGGGACGCGCGCGATAAAGTTTTTCTGTGACAGACAAAATTCCACGCGGGCGAAGCCGCGGGCGGAAAGCTAGTTTTTAAAATAAAAGATTTTTCTGACAATTGAAATATCGGCTCTAAATCAATTGAAAAAGTAGGGCTGTATTACAAAAAAAAATTTAAATAAACGTTGGATGTGTCAATTTAAACAAGTGTTAAACGGGTGTTTAACTTTTTGTAATAGTCCTCAATGTTCAAACTGGTTGGATAATGAATTTTGACATCTTAAAGTTATCTATAGACAGATGGTGTCGTCAACTACCCAATTTTCGAATAGACGAAAAGCATTTTTATGGCACATAAAATAAGGTGGCCTGGGTTGGCCTGCAGATTGAATGGATTAAATGTTATTTAAATTTCATCAACAAAATGGACTCACTTTATTTAGTGGATAGTTTGGACCTTCATTTGGTTTGGACAAAATGTTGGCCCCAATTTCGTGACGAATGTCCCAGCAACACAATTGAATGAGTCATTTCGTTTTCTGATTTAATGTTCCACGTGGGTGACTCATTTATCGACATTTTAGTGACAGGTGGCGTGAAATATAGTCAAACAATTCTGAAACAACAAACGCAGGCCGCTACCAACCGGGCAACATGGAAAGCATTGGGGAGGCCTATGTTCAGCAGTGGATATCCTATGGCTGAGATGATGATGATGATGAATTCTGACACGTCAAGTGGCAAAAATCGGACCTAATAACCCAGTATTAATTGTAGCGCTCTCCTGACAATGTCAGCTTGGACGGTCCACTGTTGAACAACTATAACGATAACTTACATAGCAATAGTAATCTACCACAGAGGTAATTTTAAGTGAAACATCTTGATCGAAATAAAATAAATAAATATACACTTTCCTTAGTAACACTGAAACTAAGTCTTGTTGCACAAAACACAAAATGCATATGCGTTGATTTGTTAGAAAACCAACGGAAAATGTCACATAGTACGCGTCGAACTGTGTCACGTCATTCCATATTATCAAAGTAGGTAGCTCACCCAAGACTCACCCTCCGTGTACCCAGCAAAAACCCGAAGGTAAGTAAGCAATACAAATAAATAGCTTCATGAATAATGCGTCTGTGTTTACGAGTTAGGTGTTTGGTTTGCTGACGACTCCCCGCTTCGCACATTCTGCGCAGACTTAAACTCTCATTCTAGTAATGGTGGATAGTTTATTTCGTGACGTACCACGGCCACGGTAATGGACATAATATTTCTTATGAATTGTTGTGGGCCGCCGGGTTTTTCTAAATTCCTCCCCTTTATTCTGAGATATTCGTTTGTTCGCATTATGCATGCGGGGTCTTTTGATTAGCATTTGTTCGGTAGTGGTCCCATTTGATGTGGACGAATTTTATTTAAAACGATACGTAATTTTTGAGAGGATTTTAAAGCTGGTGTTTTCTTGATAATTTATCTTGTCCTTCACTGGTTGGGTTTTTATTGGCGGTCAAGGTGTAGATCTTGGCTTCACAGGAGATGCAGCAGTGCCAGCAGTGGGAACGAGATGTGGGAATAGTCCCTGTCATTTAATAGATTAAAAAATGACCATAAGTGATAACAACCCTACGCTGCGCTTTCCGGTACGTGGCCTCCACTCCAAAACCTTGCTGCCCATTGCCACTTCAGGACGTAGTACGTCCACCCACAAGGTGGACCGACGAACTCATTAAGGTAGCAGGAAGGCGCTGGATTCAGGCTGCCACCAACCGCCCATTGTGGAAGGCATGTGTCAGCAGTGGACGTCCTGAAATGATGTTGATGATGATGATAAATAAGAACCCCAAACAAAAATTTGCATATCCAAACAATGTAGGTACTGTTAAAATTTTCCCTTCATTTTCGCCTCCGATTCCATTGGTTTCATAGACATGATAAGTAAATTAATTATTACGAATACTTGAACGCGAACTAATATATTCACCGCCTGTATATCTCCCCTAGGAATAAATAAGTACAGACGCCAGCAGACTATACAGTTTTGTAGTAAAAGCACGCCTATTACGACGGCATAAGATTCCACAGTGTGTATCTTGATGTATGGTCGTATGTAGGTATCTACATGCAGGGTGTCAGTAAAGTACGGGTTATTCCAATTACTAAACCTTAAAATAAATATTTTATCTCTATTGTTTTTATCCATACTACGGGAGACTTTATCGTCTACATTCATCATCATTTGTCCACTGCTGAACTTAGGCTTTCAGGGCGAGCCACCAAAACAGATCTAATTATACAGATTGAGATTTTCGAGTTAGAAAAAACTCTGTAATGTAATATTTTCGAATTCAAACAGTAGAATTTAATTACAAGTATTTAGATAAGGATAAAATACCTTTTCTAGCACACCATACCTCCTTTGCAACACCTAATATGCACAAAAGAATTTTGAGTCTGAGTTAGAACGCAACTAAGTACATACAACTTTAATGTTGATTAGCACCTTACAGAACACCCTGTATCTCAAATGTGTCGCAAGCACCGAATCGTTCATTATCTAATATTCACCCGCGAATCGAAACTCCTTATTCCAGTCGTTTAAGCAGAACCACGATCCAATCGGGCTTATAAGATTAGGCGGAACATTTCATTTACCGATTCGCAGCCGAAAACAAAATTGATCAGCTAATTCTATCAGCATAAAAATACCCTCCGGGGGTTTTACGGCAAAACGAACGGCCAACGCGATTCCGTCAATACTATAAATTTGATTTTAGTACAGGTACGTCCCTTGCCATATTAAAATGTAAATCACACGGCCGATTTAATTTCAAGCTTGGAGAAGCTTAATGCCGAGGTGCGAAAGGGGAGATGTCGCGGGAGGATTGGCCAATTTGTACAAACTTTTGTGTGTGATGGAAACTTGATGTTCCTTTATTTAGGTTAAATGTGGCAGTTAAATTATTTTAATGGATGCGGATGATGCCCGCCCTCAGCCTTTATTATCTTATTCGAGCACGAGCGAGTATAGGTTTTCTACTGCTATTATGAAAATTGGTGTATTACTTACATATCTGTTGGAAAAGTATCCAGTTAATGTTTATTAATTTGTTACACGCGTTGTATTTGGTTAATAAAGTCTTATTAACTGACTTAGATTTTGCTACATCCCTTTCACTCTCGACCCTGTCTAATAGATGAAGGAGCATTGTAATATTTTTGGAAGCGATATGCCTTACATCATCCGGGCTTAGAACGTTTTTGTCTTGTCGTGGAAGACTTAGTGTGTGCAAGTCTTCCACCGGTCGTTGTGGAATTCCTTGATGGATACCTATGTCCACCAGTGGACGTCTGGTTGAAACGAGTAGCATTATAATATGGTAAGTGACCCTCACTCGGCATGGGGCACACTGAAAACCAGCGCCGTGGCCTTCGTCACCGTGGGCCACGGCATATGCTGAGTCATTGCAGTGGGCATCTTATTTGTGAATGGGTGGCACTGCTCAGTTTACTCTTGTTTTTATTTTTTCTTCCTTTATATGTGCCACTGTCATGTCTATGTAATTGCCTGTATTTGTGTGATGTCCATTATAATAAATGTGTATCTTTCTTTCTTTCTATATCATAGGTGCTCTTACCCGCCTAGGTCAGCATTTGGCCCACACGTCATAGTACGCTAGTTGGCTCATCGCCGCCATGTATTTCCCACCCAAACAAATTCCGTTAAACTGCTGACCCCTGCCGGCTGCAAGAATACCCCTGTAACTTCACAAAACCTAATTTGGGGTTCCGTTGTGATTGGTATCGTTTGCATAATACGTAAAAAGAGCTTTAGTGTTATTGGTGTATCGACTCTGCTTAGTGTTTCGATATCTGTTAAGGTTTTCTTGGTTGGGATGTAGAAAAATGCAGCGGAGGAAAGTGTATTGTATATCTTTACAAAGATTGATCAAAGCAATACACACTAAGTAGTACAACATAATATAAAATGATGTGGAAGTAATGTTGGTGTCTCTATTAATTTGTACATTTTTTATGACGCCCTAAAGAACTACAGCAATCGTAATTAGTTAATATAATCATTTACAATAATAAAATATGAATTAGGTAATATTAATCCTAATTATTACATCAAAGGTACTCTTTTATCCCAATACACGTGTATGTAATCGTCAATGTTATTTTATATCTTCTCTCCTAATCATAAGGCTCAAAATGAACAACACAGCGTCACATTGACAATGTCTTTCGAATAGGTATCTAAAAGGAAATAATAAAGGGTGTTCTATTTGTTGGACGTCATCGCTGTAACGTTGACTTGATATTGCATAACGCGTTCCACCAAGTCCGTGATTGGATCGGTATTTTGGTATTTTTCCTCGGGCTATTTTGAATAAAGCCAGCCCCATACGAGGAAGCCGATATTATGTGGTTGGATTTGAATTTCGAAACGTATTTTTTTCATGGAATTCAATTTTAATACAATAATAAAATTGGTATGATGATTTTTTTTAATTGAGCGTGAAATTACATATTTTTTTCCACTAAAAAAAATGAGAGCTTTCACAGCCAGGTGTCCATTTCTTTTCCCTCTTACATTTATAATCTTTATGAAACAGAATTGATGAATTATTTATTATTTTTAATTAATGGTAACTGTATCTTCTTATAAGCACTAAATTAGGAGAATAAAATGTTATTAATGCAAGGTCTGCAAATCGTATCAAAAATAGCGCTGTACTTAACGAGATTTTTGAAATAAAAATATATTTCCTCCAAGCAAGTTTAATAAACTAGGCGCTAAGAAAAACCCACTGCATAACGTAGAGCAGTTTATTTCGCTAAGTGCAAGCTAATTGCTATTCAAACACAGTGTGGGGTAAGCATAGAGTCCCTAAGTCACTGACTTCACCTTGTATAGCTTTAAATATTTTTTATATAAATATGAAAAATAAACACGAGAAAGAGACGTGGGGAAAACAAAAAAAATGGATAGTGAATCAGAAAACGAACGACAACAAAAAAAAGCTACAACATAAATGTATAAGTGATATTTTCCAATAAAACATTCAGTCTGATGTCATGTAGGTACATGTTATTATTATCAAAAAAGCAAAAGATGATTGTATGAATGTTGATAGACCGATTGTGCAATAAACAATTTGACTTTGAACTTTACATAAAAATATAATTTTATGATATCCACTTTTCGCTACGAGGATAGATGTTTCTCGTAGCACTCGTAGCACTGACTTCATTATTTCAGCCATATGACGTCCACTGCTGAACATAGGCCTCCCCTAATGCTTTTCACGTTGATCGATTGGTAGCGGCCTGCGTCCAGCGCCTCCCTGCTACCTTCGTCGGTCCACCTTGTAGGTGGACGTCCCACGCTGCGTTTTCCGGTACGCGGCCTCCATTCCAGAACCTTGCTGCCCCATCGGCCGTCAGTTCTGCGTACTATGTGCCCTGCCCATTGCCACTTCAGCTTGCTAATCCGTCGGCACTGACTTATTCTTACTGAATACTCTAACTTGTTTAATCTTATAGGGCATTAATAATACCACTACTATCTCAGTGGCGTGCAATACTAATATAATCTAACGCTCCGTTTATGCCTATAATAGTAAACTAAGATAAATGGACTCTGAGTTTGTCGGAATAAGCATTTACAGTTGCTTATCATGAATTTGTCAAACTATATTCAAGAATATTACGAAATATCTGCTCAAAATGAACAAAATATTTCATCATCATCATCATCATTTCAGCCACAGGACGTCCACTGCTGAACATAGGCCTCCCCCAATGACTTCCACATCGCACGGTTGGTAGCGGCCTGTATCCAGCGCCTTCCCGCTACCTTTATCAGGTCGTCGGTCCACCTTGTGGGTGGACGTCCCACGCTGCGTTTTCCGGTACGTGGCCTCCATTCCAGAACCTTGCCAGAACCAGAACAAATTATGTATATTTTCTTAATTTATGGATCGCTAACAACTTTAATAAGCTGGGTGTTGAGAAAAACAGTGCATTGTGAGCAGCAGTTTATAGCTGAGTGCTGCCTAATTGCTATTCAGGAACGGTAGCCTTGGATAACGAGGGTAGGGTCTAGCCAAGATGCATTTTGAAACATACTGTTTTATAATTATACACAGATTAAATTACTCGGCCATTTTGTCCTTGTAGCTTGCGAAAATATCACGAGTAGTGGTGGAAGTTTAGGATTACAGTTTTGTTTATGGGGCGAGTTCGAGCGACTGTGGTTTTAAATTTAACCCTTTACCTACGGGCCCTTGGAAACCAAAGTCGCCTCTCAATACGGGGTATTTTAACCTAAAAATTGATTGATCCACTTTAAATTAAGATATTTTAAAAAGTATGAGAGTTACTGAAATTTGGAATATTATATTCTGCAACTAATGTATTTTCATAATTACAAGCGTATTTTACACTTAATTTGCAATTTTATTGTTTTTTTTGTCGTAAACCGTGATTTAGTATTGGCTTTGCCAAAACAACAATAGATGCCACCCGTATTGAGAAGTGACTTTTGACTTGGCAACAATAGGTGTCTCCCGTAGGTAAGAGGTTAATGAAAGCACATCAGAATAATTATGCATTTTGGTTTTAAAATGACCCTTTTTACATACCCCCAGACACATAAGATGCCACAGTATTTAGCATTTTTTTTTATGCAGGACAAGGCAGGTATTTGGACGCAATCGTACTTGGTTCATCTGAACACATAGTAATACAAAGTCAAAGCTTTATTCAGTAATTAGATCCTTTCCAGGGAACTAATACACGTCCCAATATAGCTTATCCTACCACCACTTCGTGACATCATATGGGCTGGTGCTGAGAAGTATCTAAAAAAACTCAGTCACCTTTCATTTCGTTCGTTCGTTCGTTCGTTTCAGCCAAATGACGTCCACTGCTGGACAAAGGCCTCCCCCATGGTTCCAGGCTCTTCCCGTGACCTTTACACGATCGTCGGTCCACTTAGTAGGAGGCCTGCCCACGCTACCTCTTCCAGCCCGTGGTCGCCACTCGAGAACTTTCCTGCCCCAACGGCCATCGTCTCTACGGCCTATGTGCCCCGCCCACTGCCTTTCGGTACAGTATTTCTATTATGGAGCGAGCGCGCGGCGTTCGTCCTTGTTACCTACAAATCTAGTTATATTTTTGTTCAAATAAAAATAGTTTAAAACGTTCTCTATTTTTACCATCTTGTTTATTTGTATCACCATCTGCGCACAGCCTACGGTCCGCAGCGCCTGACATCTGTCATAGGCAGCCTTATCTCGCTTTGTTTATACGTTCTTTATAAAGTCTTTAAGATCTACTCTCGTCATTCAAACGCTCCCCTTCGTGCTTTAAGAATTGAAAGAGTCGTGGCGTTTTGTTCTTGAGAAATGGCACCGTTCAAGATACGACTGTGAAATATGAAGTAGGAGGATATGAAAATTTCGGTTGAGTTACAATCTTCGCATTTTTAATATAAGAATTTTGATATTTGCTTCATAATGTAACAGAACGTATTGAGTTACTTGTCTGGGTTTGAATAGCTGAATAACAAAGTGGAATTATTGTTTTTACATTCGCTGATTTTATAAATGTTGATAGATTTTTTTTAAACCAAAAACCACAAAATATTTATGATTCCTATCAATTTATCAGTCGTGGAAAAAATAACAATTGACAACCGATTTCGTCGAATAAAAAGAAAAAAATTCTTAGCGGCCTGTCACATTGTTGAAAATTTTGGTCGCTTGCATCCTCAATACATTTGAAAATGGAATTGTGAACATTTTGAAAGTAAATACGAGTAGGCATTTGTTTTTATTTCCATACATTGGTATTGATTTTTAAACATGAAGTTAATTAAGCAAAGAAAAATCGATCGAATGCCCATAAGTCTGTTTGTTTTGAGATAGTAATATTAAGATACCTGATAGCTACAAAATGACTTGAAAAACATAACCCTTCATCTGGCACATTCGTGTAAAAATAAAGTAACATGTCAACCTTTTCGTATCAACTTAACGCTATCAATTATTATTAGGCCAGTAACCTTTTTCTTATGAACTCGAATCACATTACGATATTAACCCGGTAAAGCACCAAATATTGAATACCCTTCGGAAAGTTGTGCTAAGTGACCTCACATTAACATTCCCTGGGGAGCTCTGCTCAATGAACTGACGCCACAATCTTTCTTATTCATTTTTAATGTAAGTCCCGAGCGAACCTCGGGGAACGGCATTCGCGCTGTTAAACGCTGAGTATTGCAGGAAAATTACATTTGATTTTTATTTTTGAATAAATATAAAAAAACAAAGTTTGCTTTATCAGCTTTGCTTTTTTACACACTTTCAATATTATATCTGATTTATAAAGCAATTCTGTTTTGCTTAAAAAAGTTTAATAAGGCAGTTAATATTTGACTTTAACTCCAAAGCAAAATTCCCCTAAAAAACTTATTTAGTGCTATAAAATCAATAGTACATAGTTAATTGAAGGAATGAACCAAATGAAAATATCCAAATTCAAATTAAGTAATATCATGGTAGAAATCATGAAAAATATTTAAGAACATAATATACTTTAAAGTTTAAAGCTTAAAATCCGCTACTATGGTGTCCGCCATCTTCACAACAAAACTAGGCCAACAATGTGATCAATAAGTGTTAATATATCACCGGAAGGCCGGTCCGGTCCGGCGCCTTCCGGTCCTAATGCCGGACAGTACACACATTACGGTTCCGGTACAATTTTCACGTCAAAGATAACGTGACGCCACAGCGTGGGGAGATCAGTATACTAAATATCCGATACTGGTAGAGACCAATTTTACCTCTCTTTCGGATCACTACAACTCGATAGCAGGTTGCTAATCTTTGTAATGTTCACTGTATTTACACTAAAGTTTTTGCACTGTTTCACTTTTAGGGATTACTGGGCAAATGACCTGTAGGCCTAGGATGCGCGCCGCGATAAGCGGTTATCACGCCATTTTATCGATTTTGCCCATACATTTTGACGTCGATAAGAGTATATCACGTTCACGGCGGGCATCCTAGCCCGGCTGATAAATTAAAGTCTTTATCGAATGAAATAAACGTGGATTTATTATTTATAACAAACACCAAACAATTACATGAACGGATCGTAGATCAGAGAGTAGAGAGATGTCAGAGACAAAAAAATACGGTCAAGCGTGAGCCGCTTGAAAAAGGCGCTAAATACAAGAGGAGCTCGAAATAAAATAATTTCGCAGAGAACTTTTAGCCAAAAATTATTCTAACAATCATTGCTCATTAACTTATCAAATCCATCATTCAATTTATATTTTACTCATAAGACAGACTTGAGTCCGATTTAAGATCAAAAATATTTTAACTTACAGCGAAGGCTGGCTTAACTCTTAAGGCTGTGGCCACAATAAGCTGACCTCAACCAATACCGTAGATATTTCACCGTTACTGCACTTTTGGGAACCATACCATGAGTCTGAGTGCTGGTGTGAACATTAGGAGCATTGTTGTGATTTACCTGTGACCTCCCATCCATATAACTGGAATTATTGTTCCACTAGCTTTCCGCCCGCGGCTTCGCCCACGTGAAATTTTTACTGTCACAGAAAAACTTTATCTCGCGCGTCCCTGTTTCAAAAACCGGGATAAAAACTATACTATGTCCTTTCCCGGGACCCAAAATATCTCTATGCCAAACTTCATCATAATCGGTTCGGTGGTTTAGGCGTGAAAGCAAGACAGACAGACAGACAGAAAGAGTTACTTTCGCATTTATAATATTAGTATAGATATAGATTGGTAAAGCAAGAGATCGAAGTCAGTGATTTTTTGTAATAATTGGCTCAAAATGTGCTTTTGTAACCCTGAGGCAAAATGTGGACCAGTCAGATAAAGAAGTCCAGCGTTTAATTGAGTCAGTGTCTGAGGTATGACAATGACATAGGATGTTACAGAGTATCAAGTTTTAAACACCATCTGTGAAGTCTTGCTGACGTTTGACGCCACAAAAACTCGCCCTCTGGTGTCGCTTCCATACCCCAGGGATTGACAGACCTAAACGCTTTAACTTCGGCCTCATTTTCAAAGTTTCACAATATTTTTTATGTGATCTGGGCAGATTAACATTTTTGTCTCATACATTCTTCTACGAGTATTTTATAATCAAATAAGTCAATGAAGGCATTTTTATGGATGTTTTTCGATGGTTAATACAGCCGTATAAAAACAAAAATAACTCAAACAAAAACCATAATAATAACTAGTTTTTCCGTCCCGCGTCCAATCCCGAGGAGTCCCCGAAATCCCAGCGGAACAAAGTGTTCCGTGAAATGCAATGTAATAAGTACAAATGTGTATTGTTGTTCGTTGTTTCTGATGTTCCGGCGACCAAGTTGCGTGTATTGTTTTGACATGTTCCGATGAACAAGTATTGAACTCCCAACTTGATTTCCTTTGAGTACGATGTTTTTAAAACGTTGATCCCGTTTTGAAACGTGAAACTTGTAAAGGTTGTCAAACAACAAACAATTTTATTTTAGACAAAGGTTCCCGTTCATGCAGTGGAATGATGTGAAATGAAGAATAAAGTTTGCTTTGTGTAAAATATAGAGCTACTAAAAAGCTTCTTGGGTAATTTTTTAATGTGTTTTTAAAGTGTCATTCAATCGTGTGTCGGTTAGGTAATTTTGATGAAGACCAATCAAAAGGTTTTAGCTCTACCGTTTACCATAGTGGAGTTCGTTCGATTATCAGATCATTGGGAGAGGCATATGTTCAGCAGTGGACGTCCTGTGGCTGAAATGATGATGATGATGATGAGTCAGAATGACGATCAGGAAAACTAAATACTTCACAAGAGATACTTATACACCGTGTTACTTTGCATTCTTGCCATATTCACAGAGATAAAAGTAGGTAACAATACCTATTATTTAAGATAAACAAGAGACTCCCATAAAGAAAGTACACTAAGATTTTAGTAAATTTGGTTTTTCAGTACAAATTGGAATAAACCAATTTTGTCTCGCACGTTCTACAGGTGCAAGTGGAATAAACCTAGTGGGCGTGGCCTAGTTCTTAATTTTATGGCTTTGGGTACCAGCCTTTTTATCCAGTCATAATAACTATTTTAAAATACTCTTCAGTTGATTTCAGATTTTCCTTTCTACTTTACGGGCTTAGGACCGTCAAAAATACGTAATAATTAATAGGGTTTCAATTAATTTACAACATTGTACCCTATTTTTACAAATTAATAAATTAAGTATGAAATGAAATCACCNGGATAGGCGAATTATCATTCTTGAAATATTCAAAGTATTCAACTTCGATACGCGGCTGCGTAATTTTCTCAATTCCTTAACTGTGTTTCGATTCATCGATTGCTTAGTATTTCTGCTCTGTTGGGCGATTCCTTGGCTCGTTATCGGATAACCTAAGAAATGTTCGCTCTGGAGGGATTCACATTTTTCTAAATGATTGTAATCCCAAGTTAAGAGTCAGCGTTTTCTCACCATAAGTGTTTTATCTTTGAACCATTCGTGGTATATATAACATATTGCTCATTTAGCATTGTTGATTATTATCACTGATATGTTGCTCCCGTAACGATTAAAAAACCTCAAACCACTTTTTCAGTCGGTAACAATGAGGCGGTTAGACGGGTAAATAGCACAGAAGCCGTGCTGGCTGTGCGATTCTTAGTTTCCTTGGTTCGTTTGTTTCCAATCACATGGTTATTCACATTTTTCTGCATACGTTGATACATATTATAATAACAAAATCTTCTTACTTGACTAGGCGACCTTGGCCTGTAACTGCTGCGTCGCAAATTTTCACGGTCATGGCACAATCATTATTTCAATTGCACATGTTATAGCTGTGTTAGCACATTTTCCATTGTTTGGTCTTGAATTTTTGCTGATGTTGTCGTTGATTGCTAACTGCTGAGACTTCATTAATTTTCGCTGATTGATGTTGATTTCTCGATAATTGATGTTGATGACACGGACGTGTAATTTTCTCTGTTCAATCGGGGTAGCCAATTTGATTCCATGTCAGATAAAAGCTGGCGGAGGCTGATGCTGAAGATGGTGGTGGGTGATGGAGGTTACGTCTCACATCACGTTGGCTTGGTACGTTTATCTTCGTCGTCACCAATTTGTGTCATCTTCGTTTGGTTCGTCTTCTTCGTCGGGGTCGTCGTCGGGGTCACCAATTTGTGGCAACTTCGTCGGGATCATCTTCTTCGTCCGGTTCGTCGTCGGGGTCACCAATTTGTGCCAACTTCGTTTTGTTCATCAGGTTCGTCAGAAGGTTGCGTGTTCATATCACGTCGGGGTCACCAATTTGTGCCATGTTGGGAGACCGTATGAATGAGACACGGGTTGTAGTTAGTTTCTGATATTAATCTGTTTATTAACGCGAACTGCGTGACTATTTATACGATATAGATTAAAGGTAAATGACGTCACAGCATCAGCACTATACGTGATAAATGTGCTGACACTGTGAACGTGATCAAGATAAGATATGAAGAGATTTAGTATTGTGCATACCGGCACAAAGATCAATCACAATGGTTTTAGCTCTACCGTTTACCATAGTGGAGTTCGTTCGATAATCATATCATTGGGGGAGACCTATGTTCAGCAGTGGATGTCCTGTGGCTGAATTGATGATGATGGTGATGAGTCACAATGGCGATCAGGGAAACTAAATACTTCACAAGAGATACATATAAATCGGTAAATAATATTTACTACTACTTACAAACTTAACTTGTAATTATGATGCAATTTAATTTTTTAAACTCTGGTTGAGCCAAGGCGATAAGAGTAATCAGTTAGTTGCTATACTAATACATAATTTAATGCTAATTTTGAGGAAAATTCCTAGATTCACAAACCCTGTTTAACATTCAATTTGCGCTGTTATTCAGTTTAATGTAGCATGAAATGAAATATTATGAAAAAGCGTTGTATTCCATCTTACTCAAAATTATTACGCGATACATTAGGCTCCAGAATGGCTACAATGTTACATTGTTTTGAGTGATTGATACTAAACCGTATCGACGTCGCACTTGAAGATAAACGTATAAAATAGGTCCATTGAAGGCATATTGGTAATACTAAGGCTGAGTTGCACCACCTAACGTTAACGGTAACTATGACGATAACCGGTGCTTTTTGTATGGAGTTTGACAGATTTTTGACGTTTGTCAAAGTTAAAGTAAGATGGTGCAACCTAGCCTAAGCAATTCAATAAATCATATCTACGTTTAATTTATTTGATAAATTATGCCTTTGTTGTTTATTTTCCATCGAATTTATGTGTAACACATCTATCCTTCTTAGTTTCGTTGCGTAATAACTGACACGATACTTTACTCAGGCTTTCAGTTATTTAGGTTCTCGTAAACAAGAGGCGTATCGAAAAATGTTGTTCTTTGTTGTGAAGTATTCTGACCATGACAGTGTTAGACATGTGTGTTCTGACATGTGACCATGATTCTCCTATGTCAGTAGGTAGAGAAAAAAATATTGGCCAATTCAAAATTCCTCAGGTCATTTCGTCGCCATTTTTCACTCGTCTAAAATCTTTGTTAAGAATGTATTTGATGGCTTCGACTGTGAAATCGTTATCAAAACATCCAATTGGAAAACCGACTTTAAATTATTAATTAGGACTCAAATTTACATCAAGTCTGTGTCAGATGTAACCTAATCTTCTTCTGTCATATGAACACTGTCGATAACACTTAAGACTCAACAAAACAGAAATATATTCACTTTGAGCACCAGGCTTATCTAGTTTTACATTGAAAAATAATATTATGACGAATGAAGTCAATTACATGGATGACGATTCAACCCCAGGGGGTTAAAAATCATTTCTGACTGACATACGGAATTGCATTCGTCGGCGGGGCCCGCCATGACAGTTCTAATAAAAGTTTGCAATCTACGTGACTTCATTACGATTTGGAAATCGGTCGGGTGCAATTTTAAGTTGGTAATTTGAAATTCAACTTTGTTTTGGACGAATGATGTTTTATTTTGAAAAATCTAACATTGTGGCATGACTTATCTAGTTTAAAAGTTTTAGGCTGAGTTGCACCAACTTGCTTTGACCGTAACTTTAACAATAACCAGTGCTTTTTGTATGGAGTTTGACAGATTTTTGACGTTTGTAAAAAAATGATGGTGTGGTGGATGGCAAAATAAGATGGTGCAACTCAGCCTAAGTTTTGTATGTTAGTATGATACGTTTTGACTTTTGAATTATGTCAGCTACCTATTACGTATAAGTTTTTAAAGAAACCAAACTAGTATTTGGAGAGTCGTTCTTCAGTTGACAAAGCAGGTATTTATTTACAATAGGAGACTTGTATGAAAACTAAGTAATTAAGGCATAATAATATGATAGAACTGTCTATTTAGATTCACATGTCATCGTAAAATTGTGAATGTAACGTAACTGAATATACGTTAGTTTATAATCTCACGCGTTACATTTTAATCTGACACAGTTCTCAAAAGGTACATTTTACAAACACAATTATTTTTACGAGTTTATACTCGTTTCAAGATTTGAAACGTTCAGACGCTGAACTCTACAAAAACTGCTCAGGCGATTGTCTACCTAAAGTACAGATTCAAAGGCCGTCCATTTATCTTGCGGAGTCACCGCGAGACGTCAGCCGCAGCCGCAGAAAAACTCGTCTTTCTGTGACAATTAGGTGCTTAGATGGAACGAATTTGAGATAATATCTAACTTGGATATCTATCTATATCTATAAAAGCGAAAGTTCACTGACTGACTCACTCATAACGAAATCTCAAAAATTATAAGTGCTAATTCTCAAATTTTGCACGGGGGTTCCTTTTAGAACGTAGGTGCTCATAAAGACGGGATTTTGCAAAATTCAACCCCTAAGGGGTTAAAACGGAATCCACGCGTACGAAGTCGCGGGCGGCCGCTTTTCTGAGGTTTTGACTCAAATGAATCATGTCGCTTTTTATCTGTCGTTGATCAACGCTTGACAACAATAATTGACGATTAAGTAACAAAATCGGTAATTAATTATATGATTTTATTGCTAAGCAGCGATCTTTTTTAGTTTTTAGTTTATTTGTATATTATAATGTATTTCTTGCCTTTTTCCGCTTAAAATGCGCATGCAATAAACATATTTATGAGCAGTACTAACTGCTTGCCGCACCCATAAGATTGACTTTAGAAAAGGATAGGAAAGATTTCGACCTGCGCCATATGTTTGTATTGATACTGTTTATCCAACACACTGATGTTGGCAGTTAAGAAAAAAAAAACAACTGAAATTATTTTTAATTTTTATCTGGTCGTTATTTTTTTGTTTTCGATTTTCAAAATTTCCTTTGTTCACTTCAGTTGATGTGTTTTTGAATACCGAAAATAGAGACAGCATGAACTCGGAGTGACAAGGAGAGGCGACCCTCATTAAAAAGTTTGCGGGTAAAAGGACCGCTATTTTAAGGATTAAAATGTTTGTGTTTTTTTTGTAAAGCTTCTATAAACAAACAATTTCAAAGCGTTATTGTTGTAAATGTAAACTCGGAAAAAATGAACAAGAATGCTTTCAAATAATATGTTTGTCTTCCTGGAGTCCAAAATACCTTTTTTCTTCGAATTTTATATGTAGGTAACCATACATAATATAAGTAGGTATGAAACTTAATGTAAAATATTAAGGTTGTCCCAACTTTAACAATTACTTACTTAGTTCAAAACTTCAAATGTTTTTTAACACTAATTAATTAGAAAGTTAAGGTCAAATAATTACAGTGACAATTACCAATTATACCGCGGCGTGGAATTATTAATTGTAATAATTAACACTTTTTTTAAATATAGGTACAAATGATATGAAAAAAAAAAACAGTTTAACATAACGTAATCTAATTGCGTTCTAACAGCAGCTGGGAAAGAAAGAAAGTGAAAAAAGTTGATCTGAATGAAAAACCATCTTCGTCTTTATGTTTATAACTTCACTGAACTCCAGAACTTGTGTGGTTTGAATTACTTGAAATAACTGCAGGTACCTACTTTACTTACTATCTAACCCTATATACATACATACCTCTACATACACAGAACAAAACAAAAGATGTCTACCGCATCCACAGGTAGTTCGGGGCATATATTTACGACTGTCCCCGACTTTGTTCGCGTAGTCACAGCCCAACTTTTCGCATGGAACTTCACAAGTTTATTTATTTAATTGTAGTTTGTGCTTAATTGAAAGAGTACGTGCACTCTGTAACTTTGAAGATATTACAGTCTTTTGTTTTCGTTAGCTTAGTTTTGTACTGCAATTTTTGTTTGGAAAATTGGAACGTATTTTTGTTGGGGTTCGTATGGTTCTATGAACAGAAGTTGCAGTAGTAACAAAAAGTTCTGAGGAATGCATCATTAAAACAAAACATTTTGTGTTCGTTTAACAATTTGTTTACCTCAACTAATTTTCTAAAATTATTTTTTCATTAAAATCGTTAATCTAGGGGTTTGGCTTCTAAAGTCAGTTGACTTCAAAACAAAACAGTGTATCATCTTTTACTTTCATGCAATTCTAGTAACTAGACTCTAGTTAATTAATGCATTGTACATTATTTTGCGGCTAAAAATATTACCAAAATGTAAGCAAAACTATGTGCCAAAATTCGTCATAATTCATTTCGCTCTTTTAGGTCGTATAATCTAATCCTTTTTCCATCTACACACTAATAACCGTGCTTTTCTAACTACAAAATGGCGAGCGCCGAGTATTCTTTAAACCTCCAAGTTCGCAATAGTAAGTGACAAAGAATAATTACGAAACAGGTAGCTTCGCACCTCGCTGTCTGCGAAAGATATATGTTATAAGTTAGTTGGTCGCCGTCCAAGCTTGTGAGAGTTAACGTCAGCCCCGGGCAGGAAGTTGCGACTTGCAGCGTCTGACGGGCTGCCACTTGCCGTGCTATGGGGCGCAGGGAATGAGGCATTTGCTTATAATGACGTAATAATTAATACATTTCAGCAGCGGCAAAGAATAATTACGAATCAGGTAGCTTCGCACCTCGCTGTCAGCTCCAGCCGTCTGCAAAAGACATAATATGTTATAAGTTAATTGGTCGCCCCCGGGCAGAAGACCGGGTCTATTCTGCACTTAAGTGCTTTATTATACTGCAATTTAACCACCGTTATACGGTTTTTAACCACCTCTGTGGTCTAGTGGTAAGACCACCTGCTTCAGACACAGTTTGGTCTGCACGCTTCATACATTTTTCTGATCGTTTTTTTTCAGCCCGAAAAATTTTTTAACCTGAATGTACTATAATCCACTAAGCAATTTCTAGCTTGAAATATTGCAATTAGTGTTTAAATTGTTGTTTCAGTAGTTGGAGCTTGCTTCCACCTTCGGCCTCATCAACGCTTTCCATCAGGTGATTGATTAATCAGTCTTGAATTAATATCAAAACACTGGCACAGGTAGAGATATAAATGACACAGTATAATGCTTACATCAACATAATAATTATGTGTAAATGAATACTTAGTTGCCCGGTTACATGGAAATTATACATGGAAAGCATTGGGGGAGGCCTATGTTCAGCAGCGGACGTCCTATGACTGAGATGATGATGATAATGATAATGAATACTTAGGGTGGGCTGCACCACCTATCTTTAACGGTAACTATGACTATAACCGGTGCTTTTTGTATGGAATTTGACAGATTTTGACGTTTGTCAAAGTTAAAGTAAGATGGTGCAACCCAGCCTTAGTCTAAAATCTTCCATAATTCTATCACGGATTTAACCAGATTTTATAGAAATCCCCATTTTGTGTACCGAGTAGCAGTACCTAGGTTACAACTTTATTATATCTTAACTGGGGACGGCGCTCTTATTACTTAGTTATGCCTAAAACTTCTGCTTGTCTAAACTACGGCACTGAACACGGTTTGTTGTACAATTCACACCTCTGGTTAAATCTAGGTTGAACTGTTTTATCTAGTATCTATCACTACACCTTCCTGAAAGGATCCTAAAAAAGGAGATTTATGTCCAGCTGGGCCATAATAATGTCCAATTGCTTGTCCATACTGACTTACTTTTTGACTTATGCCCGTTTTCACCATCAGTCCCCAATTTTTAAGTGACCCCTATGGTAACACATAAAAATAGGGGTCACTTAAAAATTAGGTGTAGATGGTGAAAACGGGCATTAGTGTCCTATGTCCCCTAGATGGGGCAGAGGGCGTCCACAACAGTCCTCAATCGCGTTCGGCCTGTCTATACTAATACCTACTACTTAAAACTTTGTAAAAGTAACTTGGTCTATCTGTTTGTTATCTTTTCACATTTAAAGTTACTTTTGTGAACGCTATAATATTACCTTGTTGGTGATTAAATAAATAAATAAATAAGTAAATAAACCACAGACCCGAATTACATAAATTTTGATATAAAAATAGAGACTCAGGGAAAAACATATAATAGTATTATTGTTATACCGGTTTTTGATAGGGGTACTCGCGTGCATTAAGTAAAGTTTTTCTTTGAAAATCCGAAATTCATGTGGGCAAATGCGTGCAAAAGCGTAGTAATGTAATAAAGATAAAACTAATTTAGCTATTTTCTTTAAGTCTAGACGCGTAGGATTTTCTAATAGCAGATTTTTTGCTCTTAATTAAAACATTTTATACCTTCTAATATTAACAAAGTAGCACACCACAAATGAGGTTAATTTTAACGGCTCATATTTTGGTTTTAATTTAATTTTAGCATCGCCCATAAAGCTAAAATAGACCGTAAACGGCCTTATCAAAGTATGTGTAGTGATGTAGGTTCAATATCAGTTATAATATCGATAAATAATTATTTTATATTTAATCTTTCGCTTCTTTTTCAAAAAGTGGCATATGGCAGTGATAGATATTTTGAAAGTTAAGTTTAAAAAGTATCATTAAAAAAATCAAGAATTAAGTTTTGTTAATATCCTTTAACTAAACAAACATTTGGTAATTTGTTTCCTGCGCGTCAGAGAGACTAGACCAGTCCATCAACTGTTCGAAAATCTTCTCAAAGTTTTTGAGGTCACGGCTAAATCGATACAAGATTAACGTTATCGATAAAAACAACCAGGGTGCCAACAAAACTAGAAAAGCCATTCAGATAATCTATTCGTAAACTTCTTAGTTTATGAGGTCAGGCTAATAATCGGTACAAAGTTGACATTATCGATAAAATGTCACCTTAATCCCATCACTATAGTTAACGGNTCAAGTTTAAAATAATAGGCAGTAATGTATGAAGAAAGAGCTTCTATTCTGTACCTACCTATGCCCGTGTAATTTTGATCGGTGTCAAATCGGAGTTTTCGTGCGGGGTGCGCGGGTGTTGTGCGAAGCGTGAAGGTCAAACGCTCAAGGTCATTGAGGACTCTAATCGCCTTAAAGGCTGGTAGATCTATCCTCATAAATAAGTAAAACTCTGGATACTTAACTTTCTAGAGTGGTTGACATTACTTACAACTGACAGCAGCTCATTGGCTATAACAATAAGTACCGATATTTTAACGTTGAGATTTTTTACAATAATGCCAGGATTATATCCACTGTCATTCCTTTGACTTTAACATACGCCAAAAGACTGTAAAAATCCATACATTTTTTTCTCATACGGTTAAAGTAAGGTGGTGCGGTGCAACTCAGCTTAACGTGGCTTAACAGTACTGTAAATAAATTATTTAAAATACTATCAGGGTTTACAAGCAATTTTTTTTATAGCTGCATATTTGTTCTAATATTCTTGTTCAACAAGTTACTACCTAAAGTTTAAGAACTGATTTAATTGAAGTTTATGAAGTAGCTACTTAGTAGGTAACTTTATATTCTAAAACAATTCAGCTAAATTAACACGAATTCAATCCAACATGATGACAATTAATTACCAAAAAGTATAAGCAAACAGACAAACTGTAAAAGTTATAGCATAAATATTTACAATATCACTTAGGAAATCTTAAGAAGTATCCAAGTTTCAGCACACAACGTGTACATCCAGTGGCATAGACGAGATATTTTCCGCCTTAATGCTTATAGATTTGAGCAAATTTTTAACTAGCAGCTTATGTTCGCGACTGTACTGTACTTATATCCACGTTGCGGGACATAGCAAAAATGTAGAGAGTAAGCTCGCTTCCAAAATTATTTCATAATTGATGAAATATCTCACTTTGAAAAGTTTTGACACACTCAGTCATAATTTCTTAGCGTACCAAATACTAGGCATGTTATGGATATGTAGTTTCGGTTATGGATACGGTTACGGATATAATAATAATATTATACCGGTGTCGGTTACGGTTACGGATATTTTTTTTTCGGATATCCGAAAGGTTCGGTAACGGTTACGGATATCTGTGCTTTAGAATGCAATTTGCAATAGTTGTCCAACACGGTTCATTCATAGCCGCACACTTTACATCGAATAAAAAGTAATAAAAAATAAAAATTGATACTAGATGGCATTATAAAGGTAATCAGA
Organism: Ostrinia furnacalis; assembly: GCF_004193835.3. Lineage (NCBI taxonomy): Eukaryota > Metazoa > Arthropoda > Insecta > Lepidoptera > Crambidae > Ostrinia > Ostrinia furnacalis. The sequence goes on from NW_021131892.1 coordinate 151,395, forward strand.
CTGTTATGCCTTTACATATGCTAATACATTATACAGGGTGTCCCGTAATGTAACGTCAAGCCGGAACTGGGTGTTGAGGCAAGTTATGCTGGTTATCAGAAAAATATAAAAAAAAATCTATGTGGCATATTTTCAAAATAATGGGCATTTAAAAAAAATCAAAAATTTCTACTCCAGGTGACGGTCTTTTTACTCGTGTTGCCACAAATCTTCACTTTTTCAAATTTTTTTTTTGTTATGTAACCCTGAATAATGCTTCTCTAAATTGTTATCAAAATTACAAAACCAGCTGCTCCAGCTTGGATAAAAAAAATACATTTTACCCAAAAAAATTTTCAAAATAAAAATTTTGTCTCGTTTAAACTGACTGTACTGAAAAAAAAAAGTACTACGCAAGTGTGGCATGTGACGTCATAATTTGGCGCATTTAGTAAGGATTCCAAAATGGTATAACACTTGGTAAATTCTTGCTGTAATTGTCGTCAATTTTTGGTTTTTTGGAAATAATCCCGTTTTTCACTTTATCTACCTTGGTTAAAAATTATTATTCTAATGTGCCCAAAATTCAAGTTTCTGTGACTGACTACCGTACAGTCAGTCACAGAAACTTTTGTCACCATGACAGTAATTAGTAGTTGACATACTGTGACAAAAGTCACCCGTGCGTGCGCGCCGTTACTACCTGCTCTGCCTGCACTTGTACTTGGTAACAGGGATAATAAGGATATGAAGTTTCGGTTATGGATACGGTTACGGATATTAGAATAATATTATACCGGTTTCGGTTACGGTCACGGATATAAAATCATTTCAGATTATCCGAAAGTTTCGGATAATTTCGGTTACGGAATTATTAGAATTTCAAAAATGTAGGTATAATTCAAATAGCAAGATGCTGCGTGACCCACATAGCTACTTTATGTACCAACTAAGACGACACCTATGTATGATAAAGGTTAAACAGGCTGGCATATTAGATGGTGCCAGGGAATGCCAGACAAGTTGGTAACAAATATTAAGATTTAAGGTACAATTCCAAGACGGGCCGCAGACCGCAAACTGCAAAACTCTATGAAATCGGCAGCGCGGCATTGCTGCTGCGGCGTGTATACTGCAGATTTCATAGAGTTTTGCAGTTTGGAATAATTGTACCCTTAGACTCCGCCTTTATCCGAAACTATCTGTAACTTTTGAATCAGTTTCGGTTACGGTTATGGATATTTTTTTATTTCGGATATCCGATAGTTTCGGTTACGGTTACGGATATCCATAACATCCCTGCTTGGTAAGATGGCCCTCTCCGTCCCGCTCATACCTTTTAAAATGGCTTCTCCACCTCATTTAAGCCAGAAACTTGAATTTTGGGCACATTAGAATAATAATTTTTAACCAAGGTAGATAAAGTTAAAAACGGGATTATTTCCAAAAAACCAAAAATTGTCCCCTCGTCCAATCCACTGTTCACCAAACGTATTATTCGCGCACTTGACGTCCTTATTGTGGGGGAGCACCATCCTGCTGGTAGTAGAGCATTTGGTGTAACGCTAAGGGTACGTCATCAAGCATTTCGTCTAAGACGTCTTGCAGACACTCCAAGCACCATTTTGATTAAATTATTCGTTGTTTGAATACACTTCAGTCATTTTTGTATTATTTATAACGTGATTTGTGTTTGATGGATTTCTCAGTTTTTTACAAGTGTCAAAAAGACATTTTAAAGACAATAGATTGCAATAGATATTTAAAAATACAATAAAAAGTAAAAAAGTCTCCATCGCCATCGCCAACAAGTGATGTGCATGCGTTACGATAATTAGTGGTGTGTTTAACAGATTGTCGATAAAATAAAATACTCAAGATTAAAAAAAAAATTTTTCGGGCATTATTTTTTAACGGATTTGTGTTCAGTATCAGTAATATAGTAACCTCTGTAAATATGGCAAGAATGCAAAGTAACACCCTGTATAAATCGGTAAATAATATTTACTACTACTTACAAACTTAACTTGTAATTATGATGCAATTTATTTTTTTAAACTCTGGTTGAGCCAAGGCGATAAGAGTACCAATCAGTTAGTAGCTATACTAACACATAATTTTATGCTAATTTTGACTTTTATTAGGAAATTTCCTTGATTCACAAAACCCAGTTTAACATTCAATTTGCGCTGTTATTCAGTTTAATGTAGCATGAAATGAAATATTATGAAAAAGCGTTGTATTCCATCTTACTCAAAATTATTACGCGATACATTAGGCTCCAGAATGGCTACAATGTTACATTGTTTTGAGTGATTGATACTTTGATACTACACCGTATCGACGTCGCACTTGAAGATAAACGTATAAAATAGGTCCATTGAAGGCACATTGGTAAGACTAAGCAATTCAATAAATCATATCTACGTTTAATTTATTTGATAAATTGTGCCTTTGTCGTTTATTTTCCATCGAATTTATGTGTAACACATCTATCCTTCTTAGTTTCGTTGCGTAATAACTGGCACGATACTTTACTCAGCTTTCAGACTTATTTAGATAGTAAACAAGAGGCGTATTGAAAAATTTTGTTCTTTGTTGTGAAGTATTCTGACCGTGACAGTGTTACATGTGACCATGATTCTCCTATGTCAGTAGAGAAAAAAATATTGGCCGATTAAAAGTTCCTCAGGTCATTTCGTCGCCATTTTTCACTCGTCTAAAATCTTTGTTAAGAATGTATTTGATGACTTCGACTGTGTAAAATTGTAAATTACCAACTTTAAATTATGAAATAGGACTCAAATTCTCATCAAGTCTGTGTCAGATGTAACCTAATCTTCTTCTGTCATATGGACACTGTGGATAACACTCAAGACTCAACAAACAGAAAGATATTTATTTTGAGCACCAGGCTTATCTAGTTTTACATTTAAATAAGTAATAACATTACGAATGAAGTCAATTACATGGATGACGATTCAACCCCAGGGGGTTAAAAATCATTTCTGACTGACATACGGAATTGCATTCGTCGGCGGGGCTCGCCATGACAGATCTAATAAAAGTTTGCAATCTACGTGACTTCATTACGATTTGGGAATCGGTCGGGTGCAATTTTAAGTTGGTAAGTTGAAATTCAACTTTGTTTTGGACGAATGACATTTTATTTTGAAAAATCTAACATGTTGTGGCGTGACTTATCTATGTAGGTAGTTTAAAAGTTTAAGTTTTGTATGCCAGTCTGATACGTTTTGACTTTTGAATTAGGTCAGCTATTACCTATAAGTTTTTAAAGAACCCAAACTAGTATGTATTTGGAGAAACGCTCTTCACTTGATAATGTGGGTATTTATTAACAACAGGAGACTTGTATGAAATGAAAACTAAGGCTGGGTTGCACCATCTTACTTTAACTTTGACAAACGTCAAAAATCTGTCAAACTCCATACAAAAAACACCGGTTACCGTTAAAGTTACGGTCAAAATGTGGTGGAGCAACTCAGCCTACCTAAGTAATTAAGGCATAATAATATGATAGAACTGTCTATTTAGATTCACATGTCATCGTAAAATTGTGAATGTAACGTAACTGAATATACGTTAGTTTATAATCTCACGTGTTACATTTTAATCTGACACAGTTCTCAATTAAGGTACATTTTACAAACACAATATTTTTTACGAGTATAAACTTTTATTCCCACGTTAAGATTTGAAACGTTCAGACGCTGAACTCTACAAAAACTGCTCAGGCGATTGTCTACCTAAAGTACAGATTCAAAGGCCGTCCATTTATCTTGCGGAGTCACCGCGAGACGTCAGCCGCAGCCGCAGAAAAACTCGTCTTTCTGTGACAATTAGGTGCTTAGATGGAACGAATTTAAGATAATATCTAACTTGGATATCTATCTACAGGGTGGAAACGATAAGTGATCTCACTCGATTATTTCTAAACTATACAAGATATCGAAAAACTGGTTACTGATCCTGAAAGTGCTTGACGAGCTCTTTCAAACGGTACTAATAATAGGTTACATAATAAACTGGAACTATCCTAAAATTCAATGTTTCCAGCTTCCATACATTTGGTAAAGTTACATAATATTAAAAACGGTTCGGTTAGTTCCAGTTTATTCTGTAACCTATTATTGGTACCGTTTGAAAGAGCTTGTGAAGCACTTTCAGGATCAGTAACCAGTTTTTCAATATCTTGTATAGTTTAGAAATAATCGAGTGAGATCACTTATCGTTTCCACCCTGTATATCTATAAAAGCGAAAGTTCACTGACTGACTCACTCATCACGAAATCTCAAAAACTATAAGTGCTAAGAGTCTCAAATTTTGCATGGGGGTTCCTTTTAGAACGTAGGTGCTCAATAAGACGGGATTTTGCAAAATTCTATCCCTAAGGGGTTAAAACGGAATCCACGCGTACGAAGTCGCGGGCGGTCGCTTTTGAGGTTTTGACTCAAATGAATCATGTCGCTTTTTATCTGTCGTTGATAAACACTTGACAACAATAATTGACGATTAAGTAACAAAAACGGTAATTAATTATATGATTTTATTGCTAAGCAGCGATCTTTTTTAGGGAGCCCGAGTGGAAGACAAAGCTTGATAAAAAGCCGTGAAGTGTTCTACAGTTTCTAGTTTATTTGTATATTATAATGTATTTCTTGCCTTTTTCCGCTTAAATAAACATATTTATGAGCTGTACCAAACTGCTTGCTGCACCCATGAGGTTGACTTTAGAAAAGAATAGAAAAGGATTCGACCTGCGCCATATTGTTGTAACATGCCTATTTATCCAATACACACACTGTTGTTGGCAGTTAAGAAAAAAAACAACTAAAATTATTTTTAATTTTTATCTGGTCGTTATTTTTTTGTTTTCGATTTTCAAAATTTCCTTTGTTCACTTCAGTTGATGTGTTTTTGAATACCGAAAATAGAGACAGCATGAACTCGGAGTGACAAGGAGAGGCGACCCTCATTAAAAAGTTTGCGGGTAAAAGGACCGCTATTTTAAGGATTAAAATGTTTGTATTTTTTTTGTAAAGCTTCAAGCTTTTTTTTCAAAGCGTTATTGTTATAAATGTAAACTCGACTCGTTTGTCTTCAGTCCAAAATACCTTTTTTTCTTCGAATTTTTTATGTAACCATACTAACCATACATAATTAAAGTAGGCATGAAACCTAATGTAAAATGTTAAGGTTGTCCAAACTTTAACAATTACTTAGTTCAAAACTTCAAATGTTTTTGAACACTAATTAATTAGAAAGTTAAAGTTAAATAATTACAGTGACAATTACCAATTACCGTGGCGTGGTGAATTATTAATTGTAATAATGAACACTTTTTTTTAAAATATACAAATGATATGAAAAAAAAAACAGTTTAACCTAACGTAATTTAATTGCGTTCTAACAGCAGCTGGGAAAGAAAAAAAGTGAAAAAAGTTTATCTAAATGAAAAGCCAACTTCGTCTTTATGTTTACAACTTCACTGAACTCCAGAACTTGTGTGGTTTGAATTACTTGAAATAATTGCAGGTACCTACTTTACTTACTATCTAACCCTATATACATACCTCTACGTACACAGAACAAAACAAAAGATGTCTACCGCATCCACAGGTAGTTCGGGGCATATATTTACGACTGTCCCCGACTTTGTTCGTGTAGTCACAGCCCAACTTTTCGCATGGAAGTTCGTAAGTTTATTTATTTAATTGTAGTTTGTGCTTAATTGAAAGAGTACGTGCACTCTGTAACTTTGAAGATATTACAGTCTTTTGTTTTCGTTAGCTTAGTTTTGTACTGCAATTTTTGTTTGGAAAATTGGAACGTATTTTTGTTAGGGTTCGTGTGGTTCTCAGATCATAGAAGGGAATAGATGTGAAACGGGGGCGTGGCGCGTGTCTCCGCGATATGCCCAGAAACGAACATCGGCCGCGTAGCTAGGTTAGTCGCGATTCAGTCGTACTAAGGAAATGTTCTCCGATATTTTGGATAATGCGTCGTTACGTGCAATAAAACAAGTGAAACGAAGAACTACAGGAACAATGGAGTCATTTACTACATGTAAGTATTGCAAATCCATTGGTATTTTGCTTATAAATAAAAAAAACTAAACATTTTCACGAACGAATTCAGTGCCGTAACAGTTACTGCGATATCGATATCAGTGGTGATAAAAATTCTAACACGCTTGTACATTGACGATTTAGTTAGCAACCACTTTATGTCATGCTCAACTACTGCGCAATGTATTTAATTTCTTCCGATATCCACTGTCGTGTGAAAATACACAGTACGGCCGCATGTGCCGGTCGTAACATAGTGCCGTGCTCGTGTTCTAATGCGGTTTCCTATTATCGATAAATAGAAGTAAATTATAATTTTCTATTTTGTAATTTTAAATAAAAAAATGATGTGTTACTTGCGATTATAAGATTTTACAAAAAAATAATAACAGTAGAAGTAATTAGTAACTGTCAACTATGTAATTACTATAAGAGCTAGTTGAAAGCCTAATATAGGCATTATTTTTGATAAAAATATGCGGTACGCAGATCGCCATAATTAAAAAATAAATGCGTGATATTAGTTAATAATAACGTATAATAATAAAAAGGTTTTCATACATAAGCATTTTGTGAAACCAGTTTCGAGCCTTGCCCCTAGCGATTTAAAGTATCGATATCTTGTCGACTCCATTTTATCTTTGTTCTCTCACTAGCGTTTTCTATGTGTGCGTCACGTCACGCGGCCATTGATTGGCCATAAGGCACGCCTTCTGGCCAATCACAGCACTTTTAAGCCGGTTGCACATGTTGTCGTAGACTCTCAGTCGCTTTGTTTTTACACAGTTGAATGTGTGTGTGGGAGCTGTGGTGGGGGAAATGTGGGGACACTGGTTCTCGTTGTAGTTACGCGCGACTTCATATCTATTCTCTTTCTATGATCTGAGGTGTGGTTACATGAACAGAAGTTGCAGTAGTAACAAAAAGTTCTGAGGAATGCATCATTAAAACAAAACATTTTGTGTTCGTTTAACAATTTGTTTACCTCAACTAATTTTCTAAAATTATTTTTTCATTAAAATCGTTAATCTAGGGGTTTGGCTTCTAAAGTCAGTTGACTTCAAAACAAAACAGTGTATCATCTTTTACTTTCATGCAATTCTAGTAACTAGACTCTAGTTAATTAATGCATTGTACATTATTTTGCGGCTAAAAATATTACCAAAATGTAAGCAAAACTATGTGCCAAAATTCGTCATAATTCATTTCGCTCTTTTAGGTCGTATAATCTAATCCTTTTTCCATCTACACANGTTTTCTATCTACACAATAATCCGTGGTTCTCTAACTACAAAATGGCGAGCGCCGAGTATTCTTTAAACCTCCAAGTTCGCAATAGTAAGTGACAAAGAATAATTACGAAACAGGTAGCTTCGCACCTCGCTGTCTGCAAAAGATATATGTTATAAGTTAGTTGGTCGCCGTCCAAGCTTATGAGAGTTAACGTCAGCCCCGGGCAGGAAGTTGCGACTTGCAGCCTCTGACGGGCTGCCACTTGCCGTGCTATGGGGTGCAGGGCATGTGGCATTTGCTTGTGATGACGTAATAATTAATACATTTCAGCAGTGACAAAGAATAATAATTACAGGTAGCTTCTCACCTCGCCGTCAGCTCCAGCCGTCTGCAAAAGACATAATATGTTATAAGTTAATTGGTCGCCGTCCAAGCTTATGAAAGTTAACGTCAGCCCCGGGCAGAAGACCGGGTCTATTCTGCACTTAAGTGCTTTATTATACTGCAATTTAACCACCGTTATACGGTTTTTAAGACCACCTGCTTCAGACGCAGTTTGGTCTGCACGCTTCATAAATTTTTCTGATCGTTTTTTTCAGCCCGAAAAAAATTTAAACCTGAATGTACTATAATCCACTAAGCAATTTCTAGCTTGAAATATTGCAATTAATGTTTAAATTGTTGTTTCAGTAGTTGGAGCTCGCTTCCACCTTCGGCCTCATCAACGCTTTCCATCAGGTGAGATTCATAGTTTAATATTTATGTTGACACACTTGATCGATCAATCTGCCTTGACTTAATTTTATAGCACTGGCACAGGTAGAGACACATCATTTATGTATTTTTAATGTCTTCAAAATAAAAAAACAAATCAATCAAAATCAATTTATTTATTTAGTTTAGACCACAAGTGGCACTTATGAACGTCAAAATATAGTAAATAATAAAATAGAAAAGGTAGCCCTTATTTTGTAAATGACACATAATACTTAGTCTTAAACCTCCCATAATTCTAACACGGATTTAACCAGATTTTATTGAACTCCCCATTTGTGTACCGAGTAGCAGTACCTAGGTTACAACTTTATTATATCTTAACTGGGGACGGCGCTCTTATTACTTAGTTATGCCTAAAACTTCTGCTTGTCTAAACTACGGCACTGAACACGGTTTGTTGTACAATTCACACCTCTGGTTAAATCTAGGTTGAACTGTTTTATCTAGTAATCACTAAACCTTCATGAAAGAATATAAAAAAATGTCCATCTGGGCCATAATCTCTTCATATTAATACTAGTAACTATAACTTTGTAAAAGTAAGGCTGAGTTGCAGCAACTTACTTTGACCGTAACTGTAACATTAACCGGTGTTTTTGTATGGAGTTTGACAGATTTCTGATTTTCGTTAAAGTGAGATGGTGCAATTCAGCCTTTGTCTGTTTATTACCTTTTCATATTTAAACCACAGACCCAAATTACATAAATTTAGTAACCAAATATAAAAATAGAAATCCAGGGAAAAACATTTATAATAATTCTTATTCCGGTTTTTGATAGGGGTACTCGCGTGCCGCAGTAATGACTCCATAGAGCAGGGAAAAGTTAAGGGCACCAGACCACGTGGTAGATCACCAATGAGATGGACGGACTAGACCAAGGCCGCAACTAAGTGCTCGGTTAGCGAAAGTCCGGAAAGCTGCAGTCCGCGAGGAATGGCGCCGAATTGCGAGGAACATCACTCATCGAGATTCACAATGATGACCACGACCACTCTGACAAGAGTGTACCGACTGAGAAGAAGAAGACTCGCGTGCAATAAAGTTTTTCTTTGAAAATCCATAATTCATGCTGGCAATTTCGTGCAAAAGCGTAGTAATGTAATAAAGATAAAACTAAAATAGCTATTTTCTTTGAGTCCAGACGCGTAGGGGTTTCTAATAGCAAATTTTTTGCTCCATTTTATACCTTCTAATATTAACAAAGTAGCACACCACAAATGAGGTTAATTTTAACGGCTCATATTTTGGTTTTAATTTAATTTTAGCATCGCCCATAAAGCTAAAATAGACCGTAAACGGCCTTATCAAAGTATGTGTAGTGATGTACGTTCAATATCAGTTATAATATCGATAAATATTTTTCATTGAATCTTTCCCTTCTTTTTTAAGCAATTGACGCATGCAAATATGGGATTCGGTAGTGATATATGTTTTAAGTGTCTTATTAATTATCGAAAGTAACGTCCAATAAATCAAGAATTAAGTAATATCCTCTAAACAAACATTTGATAATTTGTTTCCTGCGCGTCAACGAGACTAGACCAGTCAATCAACTAATCGGAAATCTTCTTAAAGTTTTTGAGGTCACGACTAAATCGATAAAAGATTAACGTTATCGATAAAAACAACTCCAGGGCGTCAACAAAACTAGAAAAGCCATTCAGATAATCTATTCGTAAACTTCTTAGTTTATGAGGTCAGGCTAATAATCGGTACAAAGTTGACATTATCGATAAAATGTCACCTTAATCCCATCACTATCGTTAACGGACGTCGGAGGAAATACACGCCAATCAGGGTGTGGATGGAATTACGGATTTACGGTCTCCCGGCGCAGGGCACGTTAGTTTTGCCGTGGCCTGAATTTGGTTGGCGCTTAATATGACTGTGCTGTTAAGGTAGGTGCTATTAAGGCGATTAGTGTCCTCANCCCCACACGGTACCAAATTATGTACGGTAGTTTTAAGGTAAGTTTACCTAATAAGGGTCGGATACGATCTTAACATAACGTTACTTTACCTAGACACCTCATACTGCATCAGTGCCTCTACCATGAGTTTACCTACCGAGCATCTCGCTATCGAGTCCGTAAAAAAATGTATGGCAAATTGTACAGCACCTCTAGCGGTTAGTAGCAGAACCACAGCAAAACTAAAAAAGCCGCTAGGGGCGCTGCACAATATGTCATACATTTAAATGTCATTTTTTTACGCAGTCGCTAGCGAGCACACCTAACGTAAACTCATGGTAAGCACACTGATTGTCAGATTTTTAGTAAATCCCTTGAAGTTTTACGTCACCTCCTCATAGGTCACTGAAATAAAACACGAGAGGGTTGTGTAGTGTTAAAAGCATGTGTGTAGTTTATAATTTGTGTAGGGCATTAGACAACAATTTTACAGATCAATCAGAATGCTCAGAAACTCGTCTAGAATACAGTCAGTAGTCAGCTATAGTTGACTTAGGCTGAGTTGCACCACCTAACTTTGACCGTAACTATAACGATAACCAGTTTATTTTGTTTGGAGTTTGACAGATTTTTGACGTTTGTTAAAGTCAAAGTAAGATGGTGCAACCCAGCCTTAAAATATTTTTTTATGAGATGTTCCACAGTGCAAAGCGTTTTACAGTTTTGAAAGCTAAACGTCTTGCTCTATCTGCGTTCACTGTGGTGGGGCTCACGACGTCGTTTATCGTCGTTCTACATTTTATGGACGATAATAAATTGAACTTAAGGCTTGGGTTAATTAAATTTCCTCAAGCCCACGCGCCGGGATTTGATGAAAATGTTGCGACGCGCTTCTGCATGGACGTAGTTGGTACAGTTACCCTATTTGGGCAGCTACTTCGCGGTTATTACTACAGTCTATATGTCTTTGAATCCTAGATACGACGCAAACATTCCTGAGCTAGAGAAAGTTACTTTTTTAATAATTACCGTCATTTTGTAGGAAAATTCAATATCGTGATTTTTTTATGTGATAGGAGGCAAATGATGATAATTTCTTTTGTATGTTCCAAAATAAGAACTTATAATACTTTTGTAAATGTCAGTCAATTTTTGAGTCGACGGATTTGGTGTGTAAAGGTCTCTACACACCAAGCTCGCCGATAGCCGGGCCGCTTGGTGCTTTTATTTCAAAAGAAACATTTCGGCAGTTCAGAGGGGGTAGACTTTATTACGCACACTCTAAAGAAGATAATTTTTGAATTTTTCTACGGTCAGCTTACCCGTCTTTCAATGACCGATGCAAAATAACATAAACAAAAATGCATTTCATGCCGTTTGAATCGTGATGACATACCTATACAGTAACATATTCATGTCATTCCTGCCAAACAACAAGCATATTTCGAATAACTCAAACAAAATTGAACTCTATGCTCAACGATATGTCATTGTGTTGGCAAAATTACATGTCTGTTTCAAATCCAACATCGCGAAGCCGACTGCAGTTAACAGGGATGCAACCAGGGCATATTCCTATGGAATTTTCAATGGTTTTACATGCTTTAATAACCTTCCAATGTACTGAGAAAAGTAATAATTTCCCATCATCACTGTTATTAAACGGAACCAAACAAAGAACTTATTCGGTGTGGGGTCGAATTTCTACTGGGATATAGAAAGGACAATACTTATTTTTAATTTTATTTTAATTATACCTTCTAAATTTTAAAAAATGTGATAGTGTTCACTATTAAACGATATTGAAAGTTTTTGTGAAAGTGCCTTGGGGGTCANTCAAGCAATTTTTTTTATAGCTGCATATTTGTTCTAATATTCTTGTTCAGCAAGTTACTACCTAAAGTTTAAGAACTGATTTAATTGAAGTTTATGAAGTAGCTACTTAGTAACTTTATATTCTAAAACAATTCTAAAACAATTCAGCTAAATTAACACGAATTCAATCCAACATGATGACAATTAATTACCAAAAAGTATAAGCAAACAGACAAACTGTAAAAGTTATAGCATAAATATTTACAATATCACTTAGGAAATCTTAAGAAGTATCCAAGTTTCAGCACACAACGTGTACATCCAGTGGCAGAGACGAGATATTTTCCGCCTTAATGCTTATAGATTTGAGCAAATTTTTAACTAGCAGCTTATGTTCGCGACTGTACTGTACTTATATCCACGCTGCGGGGACATAGCAAAAATGTGGAGAGTAAGCTCGCTTCCAAAATTATTTCATAACTAGCGGCCGCCCGCGACTTCGTACGCGTGGATCCCGTTTTACCCCCTTCATCTATCTTACGCGGTTTATATTTTTTCATACAACTGTTTTTTCCCGCTGACTTCCGTTCCCGTGGTAATTTTGCAATATCCTGTCGTAACTAAGCTTTAAGGTACCTGCATGCCTTTTAAGCGTCTAACTTAAGCGGTTTAGATTTTTCATACAAAAGGATTTTCCCGCTAATTTCCGTTCCCGTGGGAATTTCGGGAATTCCTTTCTTAGTGCACCTCCACGGTACTTAAGCTACGTCCTTTCCAAATTTCAAGTGCCTACGTTTAGCCGTTTAGGCTGTGCGTTGATATGTCAGTCAGTCAGTTTCTCCTTTTATATACGAGTATTTAGATTGATGAAAGATCTTACTTTGAAAGTTTTGACACACTCAGTCATATTTTTTTATCGTACCAAATACGTAATCCCAAATGACCCAAATTATGTACGGTAGTTTTAAGGTAAGTTTACCTAATAAGGGTCGGATACGATCTTAACATCTTACTTTACGTAGACACCTCATACTGCATCAGATTGTCAGATTTTTAGTAAATCCCTTGAAGTTTTACGGTACCTCCTCCTCATAGGGCAGTGTAGTAGTAGTACACGAGAGAGTTGTGTAGTTTTTGCTAAAAGCATGTGTAGTTTATAATTTGTGCAGGGCATTTAAAACAATTTTACAGATCAATCAGAATGCTCAGAAACTCGTCTAGAATGCAGTCAGTAGTCAGCTATAGTTGACTTAGGCTGAGTTGCACCACCTAACTTTGACCGTAACTATAACGATAACCAGTTTATTTTGTTTGGAGTTTGACAGATTTTTGACGTTTGTTAAAGTCAAAGTAAGATGGTGCAACCCAGCCTTAAAATATTTTTTTTATGAGATGTTCCAAAGTGCAAAGCGATTTACAGTTTTGAAAGCTAAACGTCTTGCTCTATCTGCGTTCACTGTGGTGGGGCTCACGACGTCGTTTATCGTCGTTCTACATTTTATGGACGATAATAAATTGAACTTAAGGCTTGGGTTAATTAAATTTCCTCAAGCCCACGCGCCGGGATTTGATGAAAATGTTGCGACGCGCTTCTGCATGGACGTAGTTGGTACAGTTACCCTATTTGGGCAGCTGCTTCGCGGTTATTACTACAGTCTGTCTGTCTTTGATTCCCAGATATGATATAAAGTTTATATCCTTATATTATAAACAATATAAGAACATTAATTAAAGTTCTTAAACTGTTAAGTACACCTATGCAAGAGAGAGTAACATTAATTTTTATAAGAGATCGTGATTTCTTTGTATGTTCCGAAATACTCTGAAATAGCGTAAAAAATGTAGATTTATACGACTTTTTTCAACTTATAATATATTTGTAATATCTCAGTCAATTTTTGATCTGCAATGTCGACGGACTTGGTACCTATGTAAAGGTCTCTCTCTACACACCAAGGTCGCCGACAGCCCGGCTGGTTGGTGTCGGCGCCTTTATTTCTAAAGAAACATGTAGACGATTTATACTTGTCGGCGGCTCATGTCGGCGGGTCACATTACGCACACTTTAAAGAAGATATTTTTGAGTTTATCCACGGTCAGAAACGGGCCAGAAAGACCCTGGAGTGGAGACCCCGCAACAACACCCGCGGCAGGGGAAGACTGCCTAAACGGTGGACAGACGACATCCGGCAGCAGGCTGCAGTGAACTGGATGCGTGTGGTCAGGGACAGAAGTCAGTGGATGGTTGAAGAGGAGGCCAATATTCGAAGGCGAACTCACTAAAGGCTACTATAGATAGATAGTCAGCCGTCTTTCAGTGAGATGCAAAATAACATGAACAAAAATTCATTTCATGCCGTTTGAATCGTACTGACATATATATACTATACCCTGTATAGTTGTATAGTATACAGTATAGCATTCATGTCATTCCTGCCAAACAACAAGCATATTTCGAATAACTCAAACAAAATTGAACTCTATGCTCAACGATATGTCATTGTGTTGGCAAAATTACATGTCTGTTTCAAATCCAACATCGCGAAGCCGACTGCAGTTAGCAGGGATGCAACCAGGGCATATTTCTATCGCATTTTCAATGGTTTTACATGCTTTAATAACCTTCTATTGTCCTGAGAAAAGTAATTTACCATCATCACTGTTATTAAATGGAACCAAACAAAGAACTTTTATTGCATACTAAACAAGCGTTTTAAAAAAGCTGCGGGGCCCCTGGTCGAATGAAGAAATATATACCTTTAGGGCACTTTTCTACTGGGATATAGAAAGGACAATGCTTATTTTAATTTTATTTTAATTATACCTTCTATAAAATTAAAAAAAAATGTGATAGTTTTCACTATTAAACGATATTGAAAGTTTTTGTGAAAGTGCCTTGAATATTAAAGTATTTTTGTTCAAATATGTAAGCAAGACTAAAAATATTTTTCTACAACTTAATTTTAGTTTTAAGCCCTGAATCCGTCCATGTTTGTTTGAATTTTACGTGTTGAGACGAAAATATTTATACCACCAGCCACGCCCCTGCTTTCTAAATCCCGTCCTTTCTGTGTTCGTAATAAAGTCGTCAAAAATGCACCCGGGGTGGTGCTTTGGGTTTGAAGTATGATTTAATTTGCATAAGTGCTGGCATTGATTTACGTGCAATATGCATCAGGCGAGTTTGGCAACTGACAAGTGTTGTAACTGTGTGATGAATTACATACAGAACGGGCGGATTTACACTGCAATATTTTGCACTGGTTGTGGTTTTTTTGGCGATCAAGTTTTATATTAGATCCCGGCTGGACAAGAGTTGTAGCGATGGGAACGAGAGGTGTGGATAGTCAAATGTGCTATTTTAGATACCTATGGCAGCAATGTAAAATGAGTTCATTCTTCAGTCACAAAAAACATAATAAATTACGGCGTACGGTGACTAAAATAGTAAGACACTGGTCTTAATGCGACGTTTATTAATGAGTTACATTATGTACTCACGGCTTGACGTTTCGGCTGCAGCAGACTATTTTACTATTTTAGTTGAAATGGAACGCGAAAGTTTAAAATCTTAAGTACGGTGACTAATCAAATTCATTGTCGAAATACTGGATTAAATTCCCAGCTAATTAATTAGGTAAGCTGTTTAGGAGTTTTTACGGATCTGACAGTTTAAAAAATCGGTCGAGCAATGACAGAATCTTGTCTTGTCTGCCTCCATCTTACTAATATTATAAACGCGAAAGTTTGTATGGATGTCTGGATGACTGGATGTCAACATGTTTGTTACTCTTTCACGCAAAAACTACTGAACGGAATTTGATAAAACTTTACAGTATTATTGTTTATAACCCAGAATAACATTTATGACGATCTGTGTCAAAATAAATTTCACGCGGGTGAAGCCGCGGGCAAAAGCTTAGTTACAATACATTTCGGTTGGACAAATCTTTCAGTGTAAACCCACCGCCGTTATTAAAACAGCGACATAATACCGAAACTTTTTTAATTACATTCCGTTTTGTTTGTGGGCTTTATTTATTACGATTAATGTTAATTGTCAGCTGGAAGTGGAAAAATCGTGTTTGTTTATACAATTTATGCTGATGTTAACTTTTGGTGAGTGAAAATATGAGAACAATTTCCATATCGTAGTTATGACGTTACCATTGTCGTAGGTAGATTAATTTTATCCTTCAGTGTGCTTACTATAAGTTTACGTTAGGTGTGCTCGCTAGCGAGTGCGTCAAATAAATCTATAAAGATTTTAGTTCTTGAAAGTATCCACTAGGGGCACTGTACAATCTATCATACATTTTATGTCCTTTTTAACGCAGTCGCATAAACTCATGGTAAGCACACTGGTGTAATAGAAAACTACATGCATTAAAGTATAACTAGATAAATGAAACAAAGAGGCCAGGCCAGTGTCGCAGCAATGTGCCCAAAAACAGAACACATTGCTCGCGACAGCAATGATGACAGCAGCGACGTCATATACCTAAACGTCAACAGTTTACATTGCTTGCGTATCTAGTACTAAAGATTATTCGAACGTTGAGTACTGATACTGTAGTGGATAATGAGCAAATTCAAACTATCAGAATGCATTCAATCGCACGTCACTGCGTATGTAGTGGTGCTGTACGTACATTACTTGCAACCTGGTATGCGAACGAATAGTAGCTCTGAATGCGACGTGTGCATGACACACACTCTTCGCGACGTATTGTTTTTATTTTGATTACTTTGTGTGTGTGAATTTCTAATGCGACACTGAGTTTCGAACTCAGCGCATTAGTTGGCAGCTCTCTATAGCTCTATGCGAGAAACAATAAAAGTTTTTCCACTAGTCAGCAGGTAAGAACCGCAATGGACCCAGGCTTATGTGAAGCTCAACTATTGGACCAATATTGTAAGGACTTCAGCTGGAGGTAGCAGAGATCTTATAAAACTCAATTTAGTTAAAATCGGATCTGGACTCCCCTTGCATTCGAGTAGTGTTGTGCGTTATTGTTTGTGTATTAGGTGACGATACCTATTACAGTAAAGAAATCACAACGTGATATTTTATAGTTCTCGTATCTTGTTTTTGGTCATATTCTTCGTCGAGTTGTCAATTTAGACATGAAATTAAATACGTTCAATTAATTGACATATTATCTAGAATATTCTACTTAAATCCCTTGATGCTTAAATAGGTACATATATGCTGGGAATGAACACGAGAATAAAAATAATTCTGATTCTAAAGAACTTCTGAGTGATATTACAGAGTACTCGTACTAAAAACAGTCAAGTTTATTCTTAATTTGGTTATAGATGATAAAAATAACTTAGCTATCAATAAAGCAGAATAAAGTATAGTTTTGTTTACCCCAAATTGTTTATCTGGAAGTATTCCAAAGAGCTAAGCCATTGAAAATGAGGCAAAACAAACCCAAAGTCTGGAACCTATTTACGTGCGCTTTATCTATCTCCGTATCAGTTGTTACTTTCCCTGCGTTCCGGTATCACGTGAAAAATCATGTAAAATATCACATGATAAGCGTGACATCCCTACTTCGAGGATCTGCGGATCCACACGACGAATGATTTCAATTCTAGATAAGTAGATTTGGCCGCCATATATTTTTTATTATTAACGGCGTTCGATTTTTAAATCACGTTTATATGAGTGGTACCTAGTTACTTTGGGAAGACTGGCTGAAAAAATTCGATTTAAATTTTTTGGTAAAAAAAATTTTAGTAACAGTCTTTTTTTTATTTCTGCCGTATTGCATGTAGTTTTTTTTAAGGATCGAACTGCACGAAAGAAAAAAACGGTGAACTCGTATATTTTCTGACTAGGTCGACACAATTTAGTTTTTTCTCACTGAAATGCATTCATTGATTAATTTGTACTGTAGAATCGCTATTACAATCAAATTGGTAAGATGCCGAATAAAGAAAGAGCCAAGAGAAAGAGTAAAGAACGTCTAAAGTTGACGAGATTAAAAATAGTTACCGAGTCTAAGTATTCGATGAAATTTGAAAGTTATTACATTCCTTTGTCAGACTTCGAATTAAATGATATCTGAGTGGAATTTCATCTATTCGTAAAAGGGTGAGAAAACGTAACTTTCTGCTATCTATAAATAAATATCTTTGAATATTTTGCATTGCGCGAAGTCCCTAACGAATCTATTATCTAAAAATACCGTCTTGAAAAATGTACAGGTTCCTACTGACTGACAGCACTGACAGCAGTGTACTAAATCATCACATAGTCAAAAGATCGGTTCTCGCCACAGGTTCACGCTCACCTAAATCATGAATTTGATTGTATTATAGTGGTAAAATACTAAAATTTAATAACAATTCGATATTTTATGATAGTATCTTTCCTCTATTTTCAGTAGGCGAAGCTTAACGGTCGAAGTATTTATTGAAGAAACACATTAGCGTAACGATATGGCGGGACAAATCCTATTGAAAATGGTCTGAGATTAAAAAATACTTCTGCCGGCCTTCAAGTTTAAGTAACTGGATTCAACTTACATAAAGCTTGTTATATTCTACAGTTCCCAATTTCAAGAGGTCATGAGGAGATTTCCCATTTTCAATTTCAATTTCTCACTGTTTGTACCTAACATCTTTATATACCATGTCTAATTGCAAATAAATGATTATGATTATGATTATTATTATGAGGCCAAAAAATACGCTCAAACAAACAAAAATTTAGAAGAATCCCCGTAAAATGGGACCTTACACACAAAATAGTATTCCTACGAATATTACACGGGGAGTCCCCTTTTCAGTACGGCTCCTTGCCACGTCGGTATAATTTGAATCTGAATGGCGCAATTTACAGCCTGATATTAAATGTAAGAACCGTCACGAGAGGTTTGTTCACGATCATGAGCGGTAGCGAAAGCGGTAAAACTACTCTTATATACCCAGAATATAACGCATATAATACAAAATACATACCTCAGTTGTTCGTTCCTTTCATCCAAATGACGTCCACTGCCTCCTCATAATTATTTCCACAACGCTGCCTGCATCCATCCATCCTACTACAGGTATTCTTATACTTAAAAGGATGGTTACCAAAATACTTTGTTAATCAACTATATTTATAAAATAAAACATTTTCATCCAGAACTTTTCGCGATCTTCACCAGATCGTAGGTTCACCTAGCTAGAGGGACATACCCACAATGCACAGAGAAACAGAAGGTTATACAACAGCCCTCTCTGTAAAAGCGAAATTTAGGTTGTTTGTATATCTGAAATTTTATAAGGAGGACATAATAATGCTTAGGTACGTCGCGTCGGTTCATTAACTGACAAGGTCGTGACTTCAGTTTTTGCAGTTCAAGACTTTACAAATTTGAAGTGTTTTAAGGGCTTGTTTTGTCACATAAAATTGCTTTTATTCTTTTTTATGTGTTTTCCTTCACTATTTATTCAAGTAATAATATCTTAAACCCCATATTGGTATTCTATTTTAATGATATTAACAACTATATAAGTACATTGTTGGTTATGAAAGTAAATTAAACTTTAAAAATAATAATAATGAGAGACTTGAACATTTCTGCCACACTTTAGACTCCATACTCGCAGTGAATTTAAACTACACATAATGTATGAGGTTTAATTATCTATTTGATGAGTACCTTTTGTTGCGAAGCAGAATTAGTGTTATACAACGTTAATTAATAGCGATAATGAGATTGTGTGTGTGTGTGTGCAATCAGGCCCTTTTGAAGGGCCACACGTCTGATCCATTCCTAATCCGTTATTAGTGACTCACTTGATTAGAATGTAAAATAATAACTACAGGGTGACTTTGAAATCGTTGCCATCCTTTTAACGTCAAACATCTCGACCCTAGGCATAAATAAAACACACTTCTAAATAGGTACTTTTTGAAATCATGAGAGCAATAGTGCAAAAACTCCTTCCAGTCAAGAACATTATGTCTCTCCCAATGATTTCTGTGGCTGAAATGATGATGATGATACATACTTACCTGTACGAGACTCCTAAATTATGCAGCTTCAAACTTTTTCGTTTTCTCTAACTGTTAATTCCTGTTGGTTAAAACAATAAGTATTTTTCTTGCCAGTATTTTTCCACCGCCATTTTTCAAGCGTTATCTTTTCTACCTAATGTTTAAAGATGAAACACCAATACAAAAATACCAAACTTTTCGAACGTAATTGTCTAATAGAGATGGCGAAACGTTTTCGATCAGATATTGGCATTTACAATAGATTTCCCGCGGGCGAAGACAAACGGCGATTGAAATCATATTTGAATTGAACGCTCTATTGAGTTGCGTCGCCAGTGGCACTTTATTACATTTTTGTGAAATAGAAATGTGCCATTTCGAAGTATGATCATTTGTAGCCCTTATCTTGGACATTTGAGATTAATTTTGCGTTTGATTGCTAAGTCTAGACTCTTTTCATTGAAGCTCAAACCTTTTTGAAACAGAAATAGCTTGAAAATAAAGTCTATCCAACAATAATTAAGATGTTAATAATTTTGTTTTCAAACAAAACATATCAGTAACGCCCACATAGTAATACCTGAGTTTAGAATAACTGTTAGAATTTATGTTATTGTGATTATAAACATCAGGTTAACAGTGCTGTGGCTGAAATGATGATTAATGATAAGGATAAGTACTAATAACAACATTTTCTCAAAACAGGACTCGAACTGCCACCCCACCATGGCATTTGAAGTCCATGAAATACCAACAAATGGGGTAGACAACCATCATAATCTTTATACTGTGTCATAAAAAAGCTTTTAAAGTCGCTTTTACACGTCCTATTCAATACCTACCACCACTTCAGGACGATAACATGGGCCAATGCTAAGAAGTCGTCGGCATGATCCTTTTACACCCGTATTCACAAAATGATGCTTGCTTAAGTGAAGCAGCAAATCGAACGCACAGCGTTGAATAGAGCTCTGTGATTGGCTCGTTTGTCGCCCTGTGCGTCCACGCGCACTGTGAGACCTCATAGTGATGTTTGTGAATACGGGCGTTAAAATCGGTGTGCAGAGTCCTTTATGGCGGATTTACACTACGCGGAAATTAGCCGAGTCAAGTCAAAAAAACAGTGGGGTGGGGATGAAAAATGAATGAATTTCATCCCCACTCCACTGTTTTTTTGACGTGTAAATCCGCCATTAGAGTCGCAATCTAAGCTAGGCTTCGGTCGCCCAACCCATTCCCAAAACGAATTAGAAACAAAACAAAAACGCGCGCGTCTATCGGCCATTTTTCTCCGCAATTTTTTGTCCTACCCCCAAAAGAGCGACGTTGTCCTTTTGTGTTCCAGTAATAAAATCTGGTGCGACGCCACTCCGCGGCCCTTTAGGTGTTGTAACTTTTCTTTCTTGTCTACAGTACTTTATTCGACCATATTTTACGGGCAAGAAAATCCTTTGTTTCATTAAATTTCGGGGCCAAGTAGTTTTATGGTGGTCGTAACTAAGTGTGAATGGGCAGCTGGGGAGGATTGTTTTGTTGGATATCATGATGCTAATAGATTTATGAAAAGCGCGGTAAAGTTGGTGGTTAAAGTTGCCGTTCTATGTTGTTTATGGATGCTTAAAGCGATATAGCGATGATAAAGTTGGAGAACTTTATGCATAAGTTAAACTGGATTAAATATTTTGAAAATACAAAATCATGCTAGTTTTGATGTCATAACCTTAATATAATTTATTTCATCATCATCATTTCAGCCACAGGACGTCCACTGCTGAACATAGGCCTCATCTAATGCTTTATTTATTTAGATAATTTATTCATATTGATATAACATTACGATTTTCAAAAGCAAGTTGATAGATTTTAATATTACTTACCTACATGTTCATAATTTACTGTCTACATTATCAAGACTAAGAAGATGATTATTTAATTTATTTATAAAGATATCGTAAATATTGATTTGTAGCGCAAACAATAAATTAAACCAACCCAGGAAACGGACTAAATATCTTTATATATCATGCCACTTCATGAACTTGGACTTTAATGAAACTCGTATCAATTCCAGTTCATCAAATGGAGTTCTAATCTCTCTAATTCTAAGTTACCGACTCAAACACAAACACAAATCAGCTCCAAGAAGCTGTAAGCTGAGTCGAGGTTCCGAACGTCTTTCGACTCGGCTGGTCGAACGCTTGTCATTGAATTAAACAAGACGATGTCCCCAAACTAGGATTCGTTGAGACTCGATAGGCTGGGATCACATTGGTAGTAAAATAGGACAATGATACAGCTGTCATAAAAAATCTCATACTAACGATCGTATTCACCAACATTAGATACTATGAGGTCTCACGACGCACAGGGTCACACACGAACCGCTGTGCGTTCGATTTTCTGCTTTACTTATGCAAGCATCATTTGTGAATACGGGCGTAAATTCATTCGTAATCATATACTTAGTCAGGATATTCAGTCGTTACCATGTATACCAATTCCAAACACCTNGTCATGGGTCGTACAGACCGGACGAATTATTTATATTATTATTATTATATTATTTATAATGAAATAAAAATCTTCAATTGCGAGTTGATAAAAATTTTATTTTAATAAGTAGGTATTACAATTAATTTACAATGCATACATACCTACATAGCTAGGCAAAGAAAATTTACATAGATTAATTTATTTTTAAATACGTGCTCGAGCCTATCCTCAAATTAAAGATAAATTTTAAATGTTTTCACAGCGCAAACAATTTTATATTAAAAATAAGTTTATCTAAATATTTTTGCATTTAATGGAATGGCATTTAAGAAACTTGGACTTTAATGAAACTCGTATCAATTCCAGTTCTGTTCATCAAATGGAGTTCTAAACTCTCTAATTCTACGTCACCGACTCAAACACAAACACAAATCAGCTCCAAGCAAGACGCTGTAAGCTGAGTCAAGGCTTCGAACGTCTTTCGACTCCGCTGGTCGAACGCTTGTCATTGAATTAAACAAGACGATGTCCCCAAACTACGATTCGTTGGGACTCTATAGGCTGGGGCCACATTGGTAGTTAAATAGGTTAATGATCAACTGTCTTAAAAATTTCATACTAACGCCCGTATTCTCAAACGATGCTTGCTTAAGTGAAGCAGCAAATAGAACGCACAGCGTTGAATTCAGCTCTGTGATTGTTTCGTGTGTCACCCTGTGCGTCCACGCGCACTGTGAGACCTCATAGTAATGTTTCTGAATACGGGCGTAAATGCGTTTTATGTGACTCTTATCAAAAACATAAAATTGAATATTTTTCACAATTTATGATTTTTTTCAGAACCACAAATTTTATTTTAAATAATTCTGATAATTATATTGATAAAAAGTACCTTACGTTTAAGATGTAAATTTTAGGTAAGGAAATTTTCGTCCTCAGCAACATGTCAATGTTCATGAAGTAATTAATTAAATAAATTAAAGTTTGGGAAAGACTATTTTCCCTTTATAAATGTATTTTGTTAGGTTCCTACTTAAATACTCGTAATTTGATAACCTGCCGCAAAGATTTCTACGAACTTATTATCGTATCGCTGTCGTAGATAAATGAGTAAACGTGTTTCATCTAAATATTCTTGTCTTTATTATGAAAGATGTAAGCAAACATAAAGTACTAATAATGTAAGTAATTACGGTATTTTGTAATTTTCCTCGTAATTAACTTAGTAGGCAGGGCTGATATTTTTTCAACCGCCGGATAACTGAAGAATAAGTTTGGCACATTGATAGTTTTAGTATGGGAAATATGTCAAAATGGTTAAGGTTATTCTTTACTTAAAATATATCTGACAATTGAAAAATCAGCCCTTAATTGAAAAATATTGCTTAGTTAAAAAATCATAGGTCAACTTATATGATTAGATACTTATTGGCATAGCTTTTGTGAGGTTTAAGATATCTTGAAACTCATATCATATACTTAGTCAGCATATTTTATTCAGTCGTTACCATGTTTACCAATCCCAAACACCTGTTCGAACGTACACACTAGTACACAGGTCCATAAGCCATTACATGATTCGAAGCTCGAAAACTGTTTTCGTGGAAACCTGGATTGCAACATTTGCAACACAGGTATCAGTGTGTACCCAGCTTTGCCTCAAGATCCGCTCGTGTACACATTGAAAGGGTGCACTCCAGACGATATTGGAACAGCAATTCGGCTGTTTAGATTACAGTGCAAACACGAGCAGATGAGGCTTTACAAATTAGGTCATTGACATGATGAATGATTTGAAAGTAATTGGACGATAGGTGCTATCGCTGCGAGTCAGTGAGAAGGTCTATGTTAGGTTTAAAGACTTTTATCTCTCATAAGAACTCATAATTAATACAACAGTTCATTTAAAATGAGATTTTCTTAAAATGTTATGTTCGATTGTAGATATAAATAAGTTTAATTCTAACATAGCATAGATAATAATAATGACAATGCATTTTTTTTCAAAATAGCACAAAAAATACAAAAGGTGCCTCAGTATATTTAGCTTAACGTGATGCGGTTTATGAACTGAATTTTGATGTAACTTTACAATTTTATACCTAACTCATCAGAATACAAAATAATTAGACAGCCTTTTCACAGAAAAGTTCACAGCAGAAGTCGCAAGAAAATGCTGGTTGATTAAATTACATCAACTATATTTCAAATACTACAGCCGCAAACTAAGCTGTGTTTGAACTATGGTCTCTGGATAGGATTAACATACTGGAATACATTTCCATGAATAGGTATACAAATACATTTGCCATTAATTTGGATTTGGATAGTCTAAATGCTTGCATTCATCACTAACATCTGCTCTTAACATTCTTTACCTGCAACCGTTAACAATTTAATACTATACCTAAAGATGTCAGGATTACTAAATACAAAAAATAACCTGTAGCAACATAACCACAGGTGGACCCATTTTATCGGACTTTTTAAATTTCAAAAACAGCATCCGGCAACTCGGAAACGTGGCCTCTCACTATAGGCCTTATACAGAAGCTCAAAGTTGCACAGCGTGCTATGGAGAGGGCTATGCTTGGTGTTTCTTTGCGACATCGAATCAGAAATGAGCAGATCCGTAAACGAACCAAAGTCGCTGACATAGCCCGACGGATTAGCAAGCTGAAGTGGCAATGGNCGCAGAACTGACGGCCGATGGGGCAGAAAGGTTCTGGAATGGAGGCCGCGTACCGGAAAACGCAGCGTGGGACGTCCACCTACAAGATGGACCGACGACATCGTTAAGGTAGCAGGGAAGCGCTGGACGCAGGCCGCTACCAATCGATCAACATGGAAAGCATTGGGGGAGGCCTATGTTCAGCAGTGGACGTCCTATGGCTGAAATGATGATGATGATGATGATCCGGCAACAAGCTGAAATAAACTGGGTGTAAGTGGTCAGGGACAGAAGTCGATGGAAGGTTGAAGAGGAGGCCTATCTTCGAAGACGAACAATAACCAAAGGCTTTTATAGATAGATAGATAGGTGTCAAAAGGTCCATTATGAGTCCACATAAATAGGTAGTAAAGTGTAATCAGGAAACAAATTTAACTTCTAACATTAGTTAACTTGCAGGTAGCAAGTTTACAAACCTAATTAAATCCTAGCAATCCTACACTCAAAAAGTTACGCAAAGGACTAAGTAAAATTGCATAACTTACTTAGGCTGGGTTGCACCATCTTACTTTAACTTTGACAAACGTCAAAAATCTGTCAAACTCCATACAAAAAGCACCGGTTATCGTTATATTTACGGTCAAAGTTAGGTGGCGCAACTGAGCCTTAGTATTTTGTCAAACATCCCATGACTTAGTTTCTGCCTGGAATATTAAGCTAAACTTAATAATAAAGTACGCGGCATCTTAATCAACTAATGAAATAAGTATGAGCCAACTTTAATACTTCTGCGGAAATTGGGAGGATGTAGTTACACGATTGTATATTTTATGGAATAGACATTATCAATAATAGTTGTTATTATTGTGTGCATTTAAATTATTTTCAATGGATATGATCCTTGCACACTACAAATACCTATGTGTGTTCTATGTAGGCACAATAATATTATGTAAAAAGTGTCCAAGTTCGAATCTGTTGTCTTCATTGTAGCCTCAGTAAAATTCAAAAAAGTTCTTTCTTATTCTTTACTTGATTTAATTTTTAAGCAAACAATTATTAAGACTAAGTGGCTATTTCATGCTTATAGAGTAAACACTTCTTTAATGCAGAACTAACATTATCTTTTTATCGCCCCGTTAAACTTGTAAACAAGCATAATAATATAATGGCTGAGTAAGTAAATTGTGCTAAGAAAACATTGTCATCCTTGTTCATCCTACAATAGAGTAAAATGTTCGTGTAAACACGAAATATCATATTTTCTTTATGTGAATAATACATTACTGGGTTTCATTTTTGCTTTCCTCTTTTTTCATCTTTCACGGTTTAGGACAGTCTGTGGTTGCGGGTTTGATTCTTCCAAAGGGCAAATTATTTTTAGCACGTTATTAAGTTAAGCAAAAGATTTTCACAATTAACGTGTTTTGTTAATTGATAGTAAATAAAAAATATATTTCTATTATTTCGCCTACAAAAATTAACAAAGACATGAAATTTTGGACATATTGCAAGCCAGATACCTAAGTAAGAATGCGTTCTTTGAAGTAAATAGAGCGATAGTACGGTTAAATTCAGAATTGTATATTTTTTTCGTGTTCGTTAATTTCCCGTGTGGGGACGGCCGTAAAAGAATACTTTTCCCCACCGCCGACAGGAGGCGTGTCGTAAGAGGCGACAAACTCCTGTAGCACCGGACGGACAGCAGCGTCTGCGTGCGAAATCAAACAAAAAACTGCGATCGCCAAGCCGCCTGCCAAGCGTGGCGTAATCGCAAAAGGGCAAAACCCTCCTAAATGATACCTTGGAGGACTTTGTCCAGCAGTGGACGTCATTTGGCTGAAACGAACGAACGATATTTTTTTCTAATTTGTCACTTCCAGATAAACGAATTCTTTATCAATATCGGAACTCAGTTTTGTCGAGTGAAAGCAGAACTTGGCCCCCTGATTACCGACATCCACCGCGCCGTAGCTACGAGTATAATCCGCCGAACGCGGTTACGTAGCAGTTCGTAGCATTCTAGGCTGAGTTGCACCATCTTAATTTAACTTTGACAAACGTCAAACGTGGGCAGGGCACATAGTACGCAGAACTGACGGCCGATGGGGCAGCAAGGTTCTGGAATGGAGGCCGCGTACCGGAAAACGCAGCGTGCTACGTGCACCCACAAGGTGGACCGACGACCTGATAAAGGTAGCAGGAAAGCGCTGGATGCAGGCCGCTACCAACCGTGTGATGTGGAAGTCATTGGGGGAGGCCTATGTTCAGCAGTAGACGTCCTGTGGCTGAAATGATGATGATGATGAAACGTCAAAAATCTGTCAAACTCCATTTAAGAAGCACCGGTTATCGTTAAAGTTACGGTCAAAGTTAGGTGGTGCAACTCGGCTTTAGCTACGAACGTTACAGGTGCTACGAAACTTTGTGTTGTGTTCGAAGTTTCGTAGTTACTGACATGCACTTATGATTTTGATATACGTAGGCAGATTATAATATTATGCTATTATAGTATGGTAGCTTTTTGTTTAACTTCTCGTATAACAGAATAATGTGTGAAGCTCGTGTATGATTGAAGTGATACCCAGGTGTCTGAAAAGTTTATAGACGTAGCAATTTGCAAAATTCTCATGGTTACTTTGTTGTTGTTGCCAATATTCCTTATTCGCAGGTGCCTAACGTCATAGAGTAGCTCTAACATCTTTATTTTTCGATATCCACAGACATGCCGTAATAAAAAATACCAATAATTAAAATATTTGAAAAATATTTAACTTCACGTGAGCACCTTTGTCCAGCAGTGGACGTCTTTCGGCTGAAACGAACGAACGAGCATCAGTTGACTGGTCGAGAATGCCTTATGGCATTAAGTTCGCCTAATGTTCAAATTTTGGCATTGAAGTATAAATTAATTAATTTAATTTTGTCATTAATTTTCAACTGAAACTACAACAATACGTCATTATTCGCGGTCATGACTCTAGGCCACATTCCCCGATCCATGATGTTAATGAACTGTCACAGTAGATGTACTTGCTATCTGCTAAATTATGCGCTTAAGGCGAGTAGGTACTGACGCGAAAATGAGTTCGTTTCCAATTCGTTTATATTTCTGGTGAACAATTTACAGAAGAGAAGTTGTTGATCTTTTGTGTCGTATTTGAATTTCATGCCTTCAAAATATGTAACACACCATCTGGTGGTCACCAAAATCTGTACAATGCTATAAGGAATTGTGTTCGCCTTTCGTACTGCATTTTTTGTGTGCCATAATGTTTTTTAATTAATAATAATAATTATCTGAAATGAAGAAAATCGTTTTGAAAAGCATCACAGTATAGGTGATCCGAATTGATTTCCGGTTCATTTAATTGAGTTTTTTTTTATGCAGCAAAGTTAAAGATCCATAGTCTAGTAGATCGTTACATATCGCATTGACAGACGCATACCTACATACATACATACATACATATACAGGGTGTTTCTTGTAAGGTGTCAAGCCGAAGGCAGGTGATAGGTGAGGACTAGACCTATCGATTTCACCCCCATGTATGTTCTACGATTTTTCATAGTTTAGAAGTTATCGTTAATTTTGTGATTTTTTCAAATTGTATGACCCAGTAGGCTTTAAATTTTTTTATCTTTTTTTTGNGTCTGCAGTTAGAAAACTGTTTGGTTTCCGCATCTCTGTGGTCATTCTTGGCGTTTCTGAACGTCAAGCTTTGACACACTTCACCGTAAGAACTTAAACGCAACGCATATCTTCGCAGTCTCGCGAGTGAAAAAACCGCACTTTTATCTCCCGCAAATCGCATCATAACGCACAACGCATTCGCAGCAAGCGCATCTACGCATTCAAAGCTCAAATTGCTCGTGACCCGAACCCCCTGCAGGGGAAGTGAAGCCGATCCATCTTCATCCCGGAGTGTCCCGGTGCCTAGCAGTGGTCGAGCTGACGGAAGGGGACCCGAGATTGGCTCAGAGGTTAGTGGGACCAACTATTTCTCCTCTGCAGGCAAAATTATTTTGGGAAACGTAATTTGGACTTCCGATTAAGATCCCGCCTGGTGTGGCTATTTACACGCCACACCACTTTATGTGAATACATTACTATGTTATATTTTTGGTTTCCTCTTTTTTCATCTTTCACGGTTTAGGACAGTCTGTGGTTGCGGTTTTGATTCTTTCAAAGGGCAAATTATTTTTAGCATCGTTATTAACTTTATGCAAACGATTTTCACAATTAACGTGTTCTGTTAATTGATAGTAAATATACAAAATATTTTTATTATTTCGCCTACAAAAATTAATAAAGATATTTTTGACCTATCGCAAGCAAACAATATCTGCCCGATACCTGAGTAAGAAATAAGAATGCGTTCTTTGGAATAAATAGAGCGATAATACGGTTGTATTAAGTGTTCAATATTTTTTTCAATTTGTCACTTCCAGATATACGAATTCTTTATCAATATCGGAATTCAGTTTTGTCGAGTGAAAGCAGAACTTGGCCCTCCGATTACCGACATCCACCGCGCCGTAGCTACGAGTATAATCCGCCGAACGCGGTTACGTAGCAGGTCGTAGCACTCTAGGATGAGTTGCGCCATCTTAATTTAACTTTGACAAACGTCAAAAACGTGGGCAGGGCACATAGTACGCAGAACTGACGGCCGATGGGGCAGCAAGGTTCTGGAATGGAGGCCGCGTACCGGAAAACGCAGCGTGGAACGTCCACCCACAAGGTGGACCGACGACCCGATAAAGGTAGCAGGAAAGCGCTGGATGCAGGCCGCTACCAACCGTGCGATGGTTTGGGGAGGCCTATGTTCAGCAGTAGACGTCCTGTGGCTGAAATGATGATGATGATGAAACGTCAAAAATCTGTCAAACTCCATACAAAAAGCACCGGTTATCGTTAAAGTTACGGTCAAAGTTAGGTGGTGCAACTCAGCCTTAGCTACGAACGTTACAGGTGCTACGAAACTTTGTGTTGTGTTCGAAGTTTCGTAGTTACTGACATGCACTTATGATTTTGATATACGTAGGCAGATTATATTATTATGCTATTATAGTATGGTAGCTTTTTGTTTAACTTCTCGTATAACAGAATAATGTGTGAAGCTCGTGTATGATTGAAGTGATACCCAGGTGTCTGAAAAGTTTATAGACGTAGCAATTTGCTAAATTGTCCTGGTTACTTTGTAGTTGTTGCGAATATTCCTTATTTATTCGCAGGTTCATAACGCCATAGAGTAGCTCTAACATCTTTATTTTTCGATATCCACAGACATGCCATAATAAAAAATACCAATAATTAAAATATTTGAAAAATATTTAACTTCACGTGAGCACCTTTGTCCAGCAGTGGACGTCTTTCGGCTGAAACGAACGAACGAACGAGCATCAATTGACTGGTCGAGAATGCCTTATGGCATTAAGTTCGCCTTATGTTCAAATTTTGGCATTGAAGTATAAATAAATTAATTTAATTTTGTCATTAATTTTCAACTGAAACTACAACAATACGTCATTATTCGCGGTCATGACTCTAGGCCACATTCCCCGATCCATGATGTTAATGAACTGTCACAGTAGATGTACTTCCTATCTGCTAAATTATGCGCTTAAGGCGACTACAGATTCGTTTATATTTCTAGTAAATAGCCCAAGAGCTTCCTCGTTGTGGATAAAAAAACGATTTACAGAGGAGAACTTGTTGATACTTGTCTTGCATTGTGTGTGTGTTGAAATTACAAATATTTATCACACCGTCTGATAGTCATCAAAATCTATACAATAGTAAAGAAGAAAATCGTTTGAGACACTGCAGCAAAATGTAACACACAAGATTTGTAATTGAATTTTAAATCAGGTAATTAAGTTTTTTTTATTTCTCACTATGGCACGAACAGTCAAGTTACATGCCTGATTTTTTTTATTATTTTATTAATTAGATGAATACTAGACCTAGCTGATTCAGAAGTATTTACATCCATAGCACGAATGTAAATTAAAATCCTGTAAGTTGTAAAAAAAACATAACTCAAAAACTATAAAAAGTCACAGTGATTTGGGTAGCCATAGTGATGCTCTACCTCTGGGTTTCGGCTTGAAACTAGTTTTTGGGACACCCTGTATAAAAATAAATCATTATGGCCACACTATCGCCGAAGCATTCGCCTTAAATGTTCGCCTCGATAAATCACTGCACGCGAGTTATTGAGAAGCACCTTAATAACTCAACTTGAGCTCACGCCACGCTCCAACTTTGCGATATAATTAAATTGCACGAGATACTTGAACAAGATTATTTCGTTCTTTTTTATCTATAGAAATCTCACGCGGGTATATCTCATACCGAATCCTGTGTAACTTATTTTATCAGGAACTTTTTATATGGTCTTTTGCTTATACTTCATCATCATCATCATTTCAGCCACAGGACGTCCACTGCTGAACATAGGCCTCCCCCAATGACTTCCACATCGCACGGTTGGTAGCGGCCTGCATCCAACGCCTTCCTGCTACCTTTATCAGGTCGTCGGTTCACCTTGTGGGTGGACGTCCCACGCTGCGTTTTCCGGTACGTGGCCTCCATTCCAGAACCTTGCTGCCCCATCGGCCTTATACTTACTTTGCTTTAATATCAGAGTTTTGTTATTGCTCTTCGTTAAATATTGTAAGATTTGAAGGTTTTGATCCATCATCATTAGATGACCGTTTAATTTAGGGTACCTATATAAAGAGACAAAACTTTTTTTTATACTCGATTACACTACGTTAAGTTTTGTTGCTAACCAATTTCAGTTTAATGAAGTTTAATGGCTCTTTACCACCATTAACTTGATGTTGATAAGAGAATTTATGTTTAACACTATACAAATTAAGTCATAGAGATAAAACTAAGATGAATGAGTAATTTCTGATTTAAATACTTATAATAGTTACCTTAGTTACGTTACAATGTTATTAACATTAACGCCCGTATTCACAAACGATACTTGCTTAAGTGAAGCAGCAAATCGAACGCACAGCGTTGAATAGAGCTCTGTATAAAAGTCACATACGCAACTGTAGGTAGGTAATAGAGCATTACCGAGAAAAAAAAATCACATTGATTATCTCTAAAAGATATATTCCGAATTACATTCAGGCCGCTTTACAAATTCATCCAGCCGCAGATAGGGCAGGATTAGCAAACAAGATTGCCAAGGCCCTCAACTTTTAACCCAAATAGCATCGGCGTTTCCCCGAAATCGGAAACGTCGTCCTATCGGAGAGGGAATCGTGACTTGCGTGAGAACCGAACTATATTAGACAAGTAAATAATTTCACTGCGAGTAAGGGATTTTCATGCGAGAAAATGGTGAAAAAGCATACGTTGTCACCGTGAAATACTCGCAAGAACTCGCGGAGACACCGCGCACGAAAATCGACGCGACGTGACTCGATTGGTTATTGGTGACGTTAAGATTGGTGCATACTGTGGCAATGTAAAGCCGTTTGGATTTGCATGAGAAATGAGTTTTTAAACCTGTCTACGTATTTGAATTCGTGGAGTCAGCCAAAAGTCGTTTTAAACCCTGCGTCTTCCGTCTTTAATACATATACAGTAGAATCCCGATTATCCGGATCAATGAAAACCAGGGGTGTTCCGGATAATCGAAAATCCGGATAATCGATTTCAAAGTAAAATCAAACAATAATCAACTTTTTACAATAAAAAGGGTTTTCAATACATCATTTTAGAGTCTAAAAATCTAAATTTTAGACCATTGGTCATCCATTTCTTTTAACAATCAACTAAGAAGACGTCCGTACCATGTTACGGTGGCGGCACCTTCGGTTTTTATGGGTCCAGACCCGGAATCGGTAATTAGAAACTGTGAAGAATGAGTCCGGATAATCGGATATCCGGATAATCGAAGTCCGGATAATCGAGATTCTACTGTAGGTTCAAATAAAACGTAATATATTTTTCTAATATTTTTCTTTCTTTCTTTCAAATGTCAACAATGTTCTTCTCCGTGAATATAGCACACATAATTAGTGTGATGATGTGTTTCCACATCTCTATACTTTACACTTTTAGAGTCTACTAGAGTTCTAAGTAACTATAATCAACAGTTTTAGTCATGAAAAACAGAAAATAATATTATAAATGATTTCTTTCCATAATATTATCTAGTTTAAATCTACAGTGAGTAACAAGCTTAAGATAAATACCTACTTGAATGTAAAGGAAAACAGCGAATTTTTACTGTTTGCCGCGATTGCCCTGAATTTTGATGTGAGTGCGTATTGATGGATAGCGACGAACGCCACAAAAATTACCACTATGTCTCGTAAAACTGGGGAGCTGGGGAAGTGGGGAGGTGGGGAGATGGGGAGATGCTGAATTGAGCATCGAACGTTTCATGGGTATTTTTATGGCTGTTAACGTCCCCTGAGTTTGATGGCCAGACGTTTTCTCAATGAAGCATGAGGTTTAAATAACATTATCCGAACTTTTATGTACATTGTTCTAGTATCAATAAATTTATTATGGCCTTTATGGCAATTAGATAAAGCGCTTAGCATTATTATAGGATTAAAAGAAGATAAACACTTTATAAAATAACCTCTTTCGTGTCTTGTGATAATGACGTCACAGATTTATTAGACCCTATTATTTTAGAAATAATAGTTCAGATATTATGATGTAACTTTATACTTACTGTGTCGAACAGGAAAATATTCATCCTTTGTAATGAGATATGTAAGTTTCCTAATTTCAATTCCACTTGCGTGATCTAGACACGTAAGTAATCAGTGAGCATCTACTTGGTAATTGATATTGACTCTATAAATGTCTCTTTCACTCATATCATAATACATGGATAATTGAAAGAGACAAATGAAGGCGTCGTCAAGTTAGTTGTCTTAATTAGAACATAAGACTGAATTGGCTTTAAATCTTATTGTGTAAGCTCAAAATTAGCGTCATTAAGCCTGGTTAAACGAATTTTGTAAATTAAAAAAATCGATTGCTTCAGTTGGAAATTAAACCCACAATCTTTACTTGCCACGCAACTACTGATATCACTGAGTGCAAGTGTGAGCTCCAATAGGGAAGATGCATCGATTTAAAAGTTAATCATAGAATGTCTGATTAAGCTAGTACGAGTATTGAAATCGGACTGGAAACAAAAAAGTTATAAGTGTTTAAACTTTGTATGCAAATAGCTGAGCGTGACGTCAAATGTCACCCGCCCATAGTAACTAGTATGAGACTCTGCGTGTCGTTCTAACATAACCAATGACGTCATGAGATCTCTAACGTATATAGGTATCTTTTGAAATTTTTGTTTAAGAAAAGCACTGATTGAATTGATAATTATCAAATCTAAGGCTACTGAAATGTGAGAAATAAAAAAACCTTAAATATTCCTATTACTGATCACAATTTAAAAATTAAACATTGTACGCAATTAATGTTTAAATCCATTTATTACTTTAACATGCACTTTCATTTGTTTGTTTTAACGCGTGCTCTTTGCATCACAAGGATGTGCAAATTAAATGAAACCTTAACTGCAGTTCATTAAGGTGCATGTGCGGAATCCGAAAATTTCCAATTAAGGTCCGTTATATATTTACTTCATTCAACACCTCCTCACAAAGGAGATTGGGACAGAGTTTTCGTTCGTATAAAAAACAATCAACTTCTCGTTTAAATAAAAAAATACGGTATAGCGAACTAAAACTGTTATCACTAGTTTAAATAATAAAAGAATGTAACCGTCTTAGGAGATTATAAAACTGTCGGTTGGGTGTTGATCATCATCATTTCAGTCATAGGACGTCCACTGGTGAACATTAGGTGTCTCCCAATGATTTCCATAATGACCGGTTGGTAGCGGCCTGCATCCAGCGCCTTCCTGCTACCTTTATGAGGTCGTCGGTCCACCTTGTCGGTGAACGTCTCACGCTGCATTTTCCGGAACATGGCCTCCACTCCAGAGCCGCTGCCCCATCGGCCGTCAGTTCTGCGTACTATGTGCCCTGCCCATGCCACTTCAGCTTGTTAGTCCGTCAGGCTATGTCAGCGACTTTTTAGGGATTTACAGTTAGTTTACGATCTCCTCATTTCAGATACTTATTAACTAGTAATTTAAGAGCATTGCTTTCAGTCAATTTTGATCTTAAACATAGTTTTAGAACTAATAAGTATTCAAGTAGTAGGCCTACGGTCTCTCTGTGGATTGTGCTTACTCTCTCCTGTAAAGCGTTATTGGCGTCTTTCTGATAAATTGATGCTGTTTCCGTAATTTTGAGTTCCACACGTTTTTCGAGTAAATTGGTAATATTGTGTGAATATGCGTTAAATTGCCGCAATTGGTTCTGATTAAAGAAAATTATAATGTGCATGTTGAAGCTTCTTACCATGACTTTACCTGGGCGATGCCCTTTATAGTTTAACAAATTTCTTTTCTGCTCAACCCAAAGGTAAACTGGTCGAGAATACTTTAGAGCATTAAGTTCGCCTTATGTACAAATTTATTTTGGCATTAAAGTTTAAATAAATAAATAGTCTGTGAGTACTTTTTTCCTGGTTGTGTGCGTGCAGCCCGCGTAATAGGAAAAATATAGTAATGAATGCGTATTACAGGAATAAGGCAGTTTACAGAAAATATTTAAAAATGCTTATAATTATTTACTCGTATTTTGATCTCTCAATTTTATTGTCAAACAAATAAGTCTCAATTTTTTACGAAAATTATATTAAGTTTCACATTCCCTATTTGAGAAATAATTACTAAAACAAACTTTTATCTGCAACTAGCTTAGGGTTGCNTTTATATTTATTTATTTATTTTATTTATTTATTTATTGTGTAAGCTCAAATTAGCACCTGGTTAAACCAATTATGTGAATTAAAAATATCGATTGCTTCAGTTGGAAATTAAACCCACAATCTTTACTTGCCACGCAACTACTGATATCACTGAGTCCAAGTGTGAGCTCCAATAGGGAAGATGCATCGATTTAAAAGTTAATCATAGAATGTCTGATTAAGCTAGTACGAGTATTGAAATCGGACTGGAAACAAAAAAGTTACAAGTGTTTAAACTTTGTATGGAAATAGCTGAACGTGACGTCAAAATGTCACCCGCTCATAGTAAATTATATGAGACTCTGCGTGTCGTTCTAACATGACCAATGACGTCATGAGATCTCTAACGTATATAGGTATCTTTTGAAATTTTTGTTTAAGAAAAGCACTGATTGAATTGATAATTATCAAATCTAAGGCTACTGAAATGTGAGAAATAAAAAGACCTTAAATATTCCTATTACTGATCACAATTTAAAAATTAAACATTGTACGCAATTAATGTTTAAATCCATTTTTCATTTCATTTGTTTGTTTTAACGTGTGCTCTTTGCATCACAGGGATGTGCAAATTAAATGAAACCTTAACTGCAGTTCATTAAGGTGCATGTGCGGAATCCGAAAATTTCCAATTAAGGTCCGTTATATATTTACTTCATTCAACACCTCCTCACAAAGGAGATTGGGACAGAGTTTTCGTTCGTATAAAAAACAATCAACTTCTCGTATTAAAAAATACGGTATAGCAAACTAAAAGTGGGATGGACTTTGGGACGTGTAAAAGCGCTTTTTAAAAGCCTATTTGCAAAAATAAATGAATTTTATGAATTTTAATTTTATTTTATTTTATTTTAAAACTGTTATCACTAGTTTAAATAATAAAAGATTGTTGAGTGTTGATCATCATCATCATTTCAGTCATAGGACGTCCGCTGCTGAACACAGGTCTCTCCCAATAATTTCCATAATGACCGGTTGGTAGCGGCCTTCATCCAGCGCCTTCCTGCTACCTTTATGAGGTCGTCGGTCCACCTTGTCGGTGAACCGGTGAACGTCTCACGCTGCATTTTCCGGAACATGGCCTCCACTCCAGAGCCGCTGCCCCATCGGCCGTCAGTTCTGCGTACTATGTGCCCTGCCCATGCCACTTCAGCTTGCTAATCCGTCGGGCTATGTCAGCGACTTTTTAGGGATTTACAGTTAGTTTACGATCTCCTCATTTCAGATACTTTTTAACTAGTAATTTAAGAGCATTGTTTTCAGTCAATTTTGATCTTAAACATAGTTTTAGAACTAATAAGTACCTATTTAAGTAGTAGGCCAACTGTCTCTATGTGTATTGTGCTTACTCTCTCCTGTAAAGCGTTATTGGCGTCTTTCTGATAAATTGATGCTGTTTCCGTAATTTTGAGTTCCACACGTTTTTCGAGTAAATTGGTAATATCGTGTGAATATGCGTTAAATTGCCGCAATTGGTTCTGATTAAAGAAAATTATAATGTGCATGAAGCTTCTTACCGCGCCTTTACCTGGGCGATGCCCTTTATAGTTTAACAAATTTCTTTTCTGCTCAACCTAAAGGTAAACTGGTCGAGAATGCTTTAGAGCATTAAGTTCGCCGTATGTACAAATTTATTTTGACACTAAAGTTTAAATAAATAAACAGTCTGTGAGTACTTTTTCCTGGTTGTGTGCGTGCAGCTCGCGTATTAGAAAAAACATAATAATGAAATGCGCGCAGCCCGTATGCGTATTACAGGAATAAGACAGTTTACAGAAAGTATTTAAAAAAGCTCATAATTTATCTACTCGTATTTTGATCTCTCAATTTTTTTATTCTCAAAGAAATAAGTCTCCATTTTTTACGATAATTATATTAAATTTCACATTCCCTATTTGAGAAATGATTACTAAAACCAACTTTTATCCGCAACTAGCTCCAAGTTTTATTTCGCGCCAAAGTACCTACCTTCTTCAAGGTTGATTTATCTCTCTAACAAACTTGTTTCAATGGCGGTTTAATTGATTAGGCGTGATTTATGAATTCCATATAATAAATTCTATCAAAAACGAAACTTATGTGGTACACGAAACGTGGAACGTGAAATTGGAAAAAATATTTGTAAACTCTTGTTTGCCTAAAACATTGCAATTGTCAACTTTAAATATAAACCGTGCAGAGTTGGATACTAACTTTAGTTTATCCATCTAGCTCGAACGTATGGAGTTGGATAGAGACAACACTGCCATCGGGGCTTGATTGTCCACGCGCGTTAGTTGCTACAGATGTGGTACCAACTTTGTGATCGGAGGTGTATTCGCAACTCGTATAAAGATCGCTCGGTCGCTATGAATATAATGTACTTTTCAAAACTAAATAAAGGGTTTCTTTGTTTTTAAATCAGAATTCAAAAATTTTAATTTATGTGATTGCTACGAAAAAATTCGCAAAGATTCACATCAATAATGCATTTTTCCATATTTATTACTTTTATTAATCTGTGTCAATTAGATTGACATTGAAAACACAAAACAAGTTACCTACATACCATAATCGATCCAAGACTGAATCACAATAATATCCCGAAAGTTGGTATTCCATCCCCTGATTACCAACTCTTGCTGACTGGATCCCGAACAAAGCCTCTTGATTGTAATTTCGGACGATAATAACGACCGGAAACGGAAACGTGTCAGATATTTCATTCAGACCAGTTTAATATGGCCGCTTTCAAAAACAATGGTCGCCGAGGCATTGTTCCGACGCAGATGTGTGTTGTTCCACCAATTTATTTATTAAGGAATTTATCATTATTATGGCGACTGGGCTTTACAAATGTGATTTAATTTGATCGGATTGCGGATAAGTTTTTTAATGGTGTCGTTCCGTTTTGCGGAATTCAACTGGAAAATCTGATAGCAATGTTTTTGGCAGCAACTATACAGACTGATAGAGTTCTCTTTGGTGAGTTGTTTCTGCAAATTCAATCGCTAATGGAAAGTTTTGCTATTTCCGAGTGTCAAGCTTTCTGATTCCTTGAATATTTACAGTTGCTGAAGACTGTTTGATAGTTTTTCTATGATAAATTGAATCTAAAGCTAGCGATGCTCGTTTAGATTTGAAGATAATGTTCGTGTGATGTAAATGAATAGTTGTATAAGGAGTAGGTTAGTATTTAAGTTACATTTTATGAGTATTAATGTATGCGTGAGTCGCTTTAGTAAGTTCTGTGTAATTTGGGGCCAAGTTATCGGTTTTACTATTAGTAATATTTATCAAATGTTATTTGGAAATTTACACTGTAAATTAGAAAATACATTCACAAACTTTTGAACAGGCCTAACGAGTTTCCTGTGGACGCTACAAAAACTTAAGTGAAATGCAAAAATATGCAAACAGATTAAGAATTGAAAGAATTAAAAAAGCTCTACGGTGGATGCTAACGATAATTGCCTGAAAGCTCATTTAGGAACACTTCTTTCGCTTTCAAGTGGGAATTTTTATGTACAATTACTTTCGGTGTTGGTTATTTTTCTTAAATACACTTTTAATGAACTCGAGGATTATGGCCGCTTGGTGAGTAAGGGGCCTAATTTAGATGATTGTTTGTTATTTTGTAGGTAATATAGCTTAATTACCTGTATAATCCACTGAAAATTTTGTATTTCAGTAGGTAGGTAAGCAGACGGTTCATTAATTATAATATTTAACATTTCAGTGTTTTATTTTTAATTTACTAAACGTTTAATTTAATTCCCAAATAATTTACTGAAATAAACTTAATACCTACCTATAACTTATACATAAAATTACTTTAAATTTTCATGTTATTGTGTGTCTAGGTAATCCTATGTTTTGTCCATTCCTACTACTTGATATTATTTAGCAAAAGTACTCACTTATGTTTGATACGCGGAATCAATTTCGATTAAGCACGTGTAGGTACGTGTAAATAAAGTTTAAAGATGAAACTGTTACATCAAGAGTGAAAACATGTTTCTAAATATACGAAAATATGACCTGTAAGTGCAAAATTCTCCAAAGCCCCAGTCATTTTCCAATCAAACTCCAAGCCGCCTGCACGTATCGGAACCAAGACTTTACGAAGAATCCTGAGCTATTTTTAAATTATGAAGTCGGGGAGTGCGCGCGAACGATTCTGTCACCCCGGGGATGAGTCCCGGCGGGAAGAGATTTATTTCACACATAGGTACCCCACCACATGTCGTGGGGATGTGGCCACAGCTGGGAAAGAACAGACAGCTCTTATTTGTTTACTTCTGCAACGAATGTTGATGAAAGCGTAACGCACTGAAGCACCAGGGTTTTTCCTGGTCATACGTCGTAATTTTTCCGGTCATTTTATTTTAAAAATACGTTAAGACATCTTAAGTTAGATAAAGCTAAAACAAGACTAAAAGCGTTGAGGTGTCTCACTCGATTCGACTTCGTCCTGCGACAAAGCATGAAATTATCTACCTTACAAGGTAAAATCAGCACGCTAAGTACCTACTATCAATCATGTCGTGTTTTTCATCAACATCTTGTGTATGTATGGACCTTGTTGTCCATTACTTTTTAAATTGAACCCACCTCCAAAATTTAGTAAAGTAATGCAGCGCACGCGCAGACGTTGAATAATAAAATATTGCACGAGACTAAGTAGAGTAGAGAGCATTTATTCGTAAATTGTTTGATACCCTAGGCTAAACAATTAAATACAAAGAGAAGATAATAATAACAAACTTTTCTATAAAACTGTTTAACTTGCATTGGACTGGCTGTTGTCCTCCAGCTACACCCCAGAGGCCACATCGCCTGCCCTCTGGACACAGTTGATAAGTAGTTGTATTTCTGCGCCTTTGTAACTATGCCTTTTGTTTGCTGGCGTTTTTATTTGCCGACGTAAATAATGCCCTTTCATATTGCCTAAAATTACGATTTTCGTGACCGAGCCATTGTTTATTAGGATAAACTTTTTTATTTTGAACCTAAGTTTTATTTTCCCTTTTATTATATGGATTGTGAACTGTAATGACTACGATAGATTTCTTAAGAATTTGACTTTTACAGCCTGAGTGGTTTATAGCCAAGTTCAATCCATAAAACAATAAATAACTCTCCGTTTCACTTTATTTTTTATTTAGACTAGGCGCTGACCATCGATTTTTAGTTGGCCGATAGTTGTGCCCGATTTTAAATTGTATGAAGAATCGGCCAAATCGAATCGGCGTAATGTGCGCACTTCCATACATGCCCATACTGATCAACTGCTCGACTAAACTATTGGCCGACGAAAAATCGATGGTCTGCGCCTAGGCTTACTCTGCGAAATTTGTTATAATGTATTTATTTACCCGGGCTCTAAACAAATATTGTCTGCTTAAACAAATAATAAAATTGAATATTGTGGATCCAACCTCGTTGAAACCGTTCCTAAATATTTTATTTTAATCACACGGAGTTTATTAAAGATTAATTCCATCTAGCAGACCTAATTAGAACATCTTAAGACAGAATTCAATTTCATTAATAAATTGTGCGTGGGTTTAGTTTGTATGAAAGTGGTATGTACCTAAGTTACGAGCAATTTATTTATAGAAACCAACAAAATTTTCCAAATTAAAACATGATGTTAATAGTACTGGGGGTAAATGTTGCTTACATTAAAAATAAAGAAAACAAGCAATGCACATGTAAATTTTAACCACGAGACCGAAAAAAGATCTTGCTTCTACAAACGCACGTAATTTCAGTAGCGTAATATCCCCAAAAATACGTAATTCTACTGCTGTTTAAAGTTTAAAGCGCCCGGCGACTTACAATGCTGGCCGTGCAATTATTCTAAATAAAATATAGGCTGCTGTCCCTTTCGCGCACATAGCGTGCAGTGTTTATGTCTCTCTCTGTCACGGCTTTCCTCTCGTGTACGGTTAACATAAACGGTTTATCACCGGCCAACCGTTCGTTTGATGTCGACGGTTATTTTACTTGTTGTGCACTGTTTTCCAAATGTTAACTCTACGTCTTTGTAAAAAAACTCATAAAGCTCATTTGTTTTTGCAAATAGGCTTCTAAAAAGCACTTTTCCACGTCCCAGTATTAACCCTACCACTGCTTCGGGACAATAAATGGGCCAGTGCTGTGAAGAAGCAGCACAAGAAACTCTGTCACTATTGTCAGCCTCCTTTTCAAGGGTTTACAGTCTTTGACAAACGATACATCTAATTTGTCGCATGTATTCCATTTAATTTGATAG
Source organism: Ostrinia furnacalis (assembly GCF_004193835.3). Taxonomy (NCBI): domain Eukaryota; kingdom Metazoa; phylum Arthropoda; class Insecta; order Lepidoptera; family Crambidae; genus Ostrinia; species Ostrinia furnacalis. Next base: position 193,507 of record NW_021131892.1, read on the forward strand.
GATGAACAAATTAGATAAATTTTCTTGACAAGCAAACTTCCTGGATGAGTTGACACTTGAAATTAAACTCTTTAATAATAAAATATGCAATTCCTCTTTCTAGGGCACTTTGTTCACATTTTAAATGCATGGTTTGTCCTACCAGCACTTATGTAAAGTGATGGCAAAATCAGTCGATTTTGTTTATTACGAGAAAATACAGTTTGAAAAATAAGTAAGTATACCTATTCTTATTACAATGACATAAAGTAATTGATTAGTCCATTTATGTCCATTTCATTTTCTTTAGAACATTACTTGAAAATAAGCCTTAGGCCTATTGTTTACAAGAGCAGTGACGTCGCGTTTGCATTAAGCTCCATATTTAAGCTGCTAAAGTCGGGTCGCCGAGCACGTAAAATTTCGTCCAATGACCCCAAGCTACCCATCTTTATCGCTCGCGCGTTATTATATTACTGTCGCGACTGTGCGACGAGCGGCCGCAGTGAGTGTACGTGCAATATAATTACGCGACCGGACTTTATCAGGCAAACATCTAACGTAAAATGACGAACTCGCTTTTATGAAGTATGCTTCTATGAAAGCAGCCCTATAAATACTATTGAGCGTTTACCTACGAAAACGCATATTTTCCCGTATGCATAAACCAAGTCAGTGAAACCATAGAATAAGTTCAGTACTGTGAAACTCGAACTCAGACAAAGCTACAGTATTCATTACAATAGCGAGCTGGGTTTTGGCAGCGGTCCCGCGGCTGCACTGCATCAAAGACTTCGTATACAAGTTATTTCACGGACAGCGGCTTGTGTTCTTCGAAGTTTGCATCCACTGGTATAGTTTAATATCGCAGACTTTTTTATATTACTTACTTATTTTATTTTATTTGTTTAACAATGTTTCAACAGCATTAAATTGTACATAAATGTGCAGGAAGATACAACTTGAACATAAGCCAATTAAAGAAACACATTCTATTACTAAAAAATTTTTAAATAAGTTAACATGGGTAGGTAAGTGAACACTAAAATTATGTATCTTTTACAATTTGTATTTTAATGAAAAAGAGGCTGACAATGGTGACTGAGTTTCTTCCGCCACTTCTTCTCAACATCAGACCATATGTTGTCCCGAATGGTGGTAGGGCAAGCTATGTACATTAAGGACGTGTATAAGTGCCCTGGAAAGGGCCTATGTACTGAATAAAATATTTGAATTTGACTCAGCCGTAAATTCAGATGCAAACTATGATGCCTTTTGGTTATTTAGCGCGCGCGAACACGTGTAAGCAGAGAAGTCATTTGGTGAAAAAGGAATCAGCGAGCGCTTCAAATTACGAGTTGGTCAGTCCGACACCATCACCGTTCGGCTATTCATTTGGACGAATTAACCAGCTATTCATCATCATCATCATTTCAGCCACTGCTGAAAGGCGTAGGCGTCCCCCAAATTGGGGGGCCCAATGATTTCCATAATGACCAATTAGTACTTGGTAGCGGCCTACATCCAGCGCCTTCCGACGATTTTCGCCTAAAAAATGGGCTCTTGTCACCTAAGAATGGGCTATTATCGCCTAAAAAGGGCTATTATCGCCTAAAAAAGGGCTACTATCGCCTAAAAATGGGCTATATCGCCTAAAATTTTCTTGATCTTGAAGAAATAGTCACAAAAGTATATTAGTTGCTGGAACACTATCACAAAGACAGCGTCCTCGGTATCCGCGCATTAGCAGTCCGCGCACGGGGCCAATCGCTGCACTCACACGGGCCAGAATAAATACAGGGAATCCGGGATATCTCACTTCGATTCCCTGCCACAGCGTGTCTGGTCTAAGGAATTGAAGCGAATAATACGTATTTGTAAAGAGATTTAGGGGTGCGTGACAGTTTATATAAGTTTATATGATATAAAATTCATTTCAATAACGTTCATATTATATAATACTAGCTTTCCGCCCGCGGCATCGCGCGCGTGGACTACATTATCTACATATTTTACGGAACCCTATTTTTTCCAAAATAAAATTTAGCCTATGTTACTCGTGGATAATGTAGCTTTCGAATGGTGAAAGAATTTTTAAAAACGGTCCAGTAGTTTTTGAGCCTATTCATTACAACCAAACAAACAAACAAAGTTTTCCTCTTTATAATATTAGTGTAGAAACGTATGTTATAATAACACTTGATATACTTTTTTAACATATAATGTTTACTTCATATAATAAATCATTTCTAATAATATCATTTCAGATACCAATCACATTTGATATAAACCTTACTTAATCTAAGACTCATTTGATGTAATTTTGTTTAATATAAATATTATTTCACATAACCATTACTTGTTATAATAAATATTATTTGTTATACTCTTTAATTGATATAATTTATGATAGATATAGATAACTTTAAGTATGTTCTTTTTTAGCTTGACTTATAAATGACTTTAGTGGCAAAAACGAATCGCCGTAAAACCGACTCCACGTAGTCTTGTCTGCCCTACCCCTAGAGTGTAATTTAGAAGCGCGTAGGCACGGAGGGGCGAGGCGGCCCGCGGGCTAAGGAGCGGTGTCGAGCGAAAGCCATCTGCGACGATTAGCACGCGAGGGACCGCCAGAGCCCCGCAGTGCCGGAGCCGTGACAGAAGTCTCAAGTTTTTAGTCAAATTTGCATGCTGCATGCCTGCATGCCTGCTTGCCTGCTTGCTTGCTTGCTTGCCTGATTGCTTGCTTGCCTGCTTGCTTGCTTGCTTGCTTGCCTGCTTGCTTGCCTGCTTGCTAGCTTGCTTGCCTGCTTGCTAGCTTGCTTGCCTGCATGCTAGCTTGCTTGCTCGCTTGCTTGCTTGCTGCATGCAATGCTTATTATAACAAAATGAAATTTATATAAAATTATTATTGTTATATGATTTAAGTTTTATAGGAAAAGAATTTTATCTCATTTGATTGTTCGACATTTTATTTTTATATGATTTGAATGTTATTTGTTTTAAATAGTATACATTGTAAGTTTTATAGAAAATATTCATTATATCAAACCATTTTATATCAGCTAATAGTTATTTGTCTTAAAATTATTCGTTTTAAAATTATATTATTCGTTTATTATAGTAAATAATTATTATATTAAACGATTTTATATAATTTGATGTTATATCCTCTAAGTATTATATGATATGTAGTTATATCATACATTACACACCCGAGATTTAGTTATGATGTTATTGCAAATGGAAACTTTATTGAGACACAAAAAATAAAGCTTCCACAAAGCTCCTCCTCCAATTTTTCTTTGATTAATTTCGTTGCGGGTCCTATGACAGTTTACCTTTCCCAGGATACATTTGACTTTCACTGGTTGGGTTTTTATTGACGGTCAAGTTGTAGAGCCTGGGTACACAGGAGTTGCAGCGCGGCGGTGGGAAAAAGAGGTGGGAATAGTCCCCGTTTCCCCATAGCTGTCTTTTGTTGAGAAAGCTACATGGTTCATTTCCTATTAGGCCTATTTATCATTGCTGTTAAATGATGATTTAGACTAGGCACTTAAGAGCGACGGTTGACCGACGACCTGATAAAGGTAGCAGGAAGGCGCTTGATGCAGGCCGCTACCAACCGTGTGATATGGAAGTCATTGGGTGAGGCCTATGTTCAGCAGTGGACGTACTATTTCTGAAATGATGATGATGATGACTTAAGAGCGTCGATCCTTAACTTCAAACTCTTCCTATTTTCGTCATTTGGTTGCAAGTTCAGCGTCAGGGTAATTTTTCCTTAAGACAACTAACTTTTTTGTTAAAGTTGTATATCCTGGTGACATAGGAGTTGAAGTATGGAAAAGAGAGCTGCGAGTGGTCCCATATCAGATTCATCACGATAATTTTAAGATATTTGATCAAGTTGCAAAATCACTTTGTTACCCCGTTCATCACTTCAGGCTTTGATAAAAAGTAAATTATCTACTTTTTTATTGATTTTGTAAATTTTATATTGTATTTGCTTGATATTGTAAAGATTCATCAAATCAAATCAAATATATTTATTTGCATAAAACAGGGTTACAGGTAGGTCTTTTATACATTTTCATGTTTCGAAGTGTCAGTGCCTGTTCAGACATAAGTCATAGCATGCAAATATTGAGAATAGCAATTAAATTACATTTTAATTAATTGTTTCTTTCATAATAAATGTCAGCATTCAAAATAAATTATAATAAAACAGAATACAATGATTAAATTCCAGATGGTCGTCACTAATACTAAAATTAGATAAATTCAAAGTCAGTCAATCTGTGTCCAACTTCAAATTTCAAAGTCAAAATTCCATTTATAAATTTTCCACGAAAGCAATCCTTCCGACCACCCACATACTTTCGCGTATATAAGTAAGTGTAGATTTATTTATACAGGGTGTTAGGTAAATAGTATATCAAGTCGATACTAGCCTATATTAACATATTATGCATAATAGTATAGTGAAGTAAGGTTATCATCATTTAAATTGTTAAAAATTTCACACAAAACAATTATTTTAGTATCAGAAAAATGATGATATCACCTAACAGCCTGTTTTAGAAAGAACCCAGGGAAAGTTCCAAGGAATAAGAAACACGATTTCATATTCATCTTGTACTCGTATAATATAGACAGGCAGCTAACCTGTGAGAAGGCGTACGGAAAATAAACCCGGCCTTTAGTATTCATCTATTGTAATATTTAGCAATTTATGTTTTACGAGTCCAGCAATGAATTACATCGCACTCGCTCTTTACAATGAAATTGCATTAAATATTTATAAGCCTCAACATTTTAATATCAAAAGCTCCTGAATAAAAGCTCACATATTCTTTGCAACCGCATTTCCAGACTTCGTGCCTTGAAACGTAAGAGTAGCCAGTAATAAAGTTATAATGTTTGCCTTCGCCCGCAGTTATGCTCGGAAATTGATTTTGCACGGTTTTTTGATGCATTGGATGCATTTTGAGGGCAGTTGAATATACAAACGATATAAAAAAATACCTAGAAAAATGTTAGGGTGGCTACGAAATAAAATGACTTTTCACAATCTAAATATATAAAAGGAGAAACTGACTGACTGACTGACAGATCAACGCACAGCCTAAACGGCTAAACGTAGGCACTTGAAATTTGGAAGGGACGTAGCTTAGGTACCGTAGAGGTGTACTAAGAAAGGAATTCCCGAAATTCCCACGGGAACGGGAATTATCGGGAAAAACGGGATTCACGCGTACGAAGTCGCGGGCAACCGCTAGTCCATACCTACATTTATTACAGTACTGACAAAGCATACCCACACAAAAAATATTGTTATTGAAACTGTATTTTAGACTTTTATGTTTATGTAGCTTATTTACTGAATTTCACAACGATACCTACTTAAACATACTTTATTACGAAGCACAATAAAAACTTTAACACAAAAGTTCATATCGTTTATTCAATTCTGAAATTATTTCAAAATAAACTGGGAGTTCCAGCACGCATTCACAGAGGCTTCAAATAAGTAGCAGATTATAATTGAGACACGAACAGTAGGATCTGGTCACCATGTCTGAGGTGATTTTTATCGAGATTGTCAGGTTTCCTCTACATAGAGTTGACCCTTACATTTTGATGCGAACATCCCGGAAAAATAAAACTTTTACAAAGCAAATTGGCATATTATAATGTAGAGAAATATTTTTAATAGTACGCCACACAAAAATAATAATGGCTAACTACATAGATCAGCTGTGTATCACAGTGATTTTTGCTGTAAATCAAGGCCAAGCGCGGAAATTGCTTGAATTGATAGGATTTTGTCGTCGCATCTCTTAGAAGTGACGTCATATATTTTTATGCGATATCTATCTTTAGGCCTTATAGTTCGATTGAGGTTAAGTTCAAATGTGAACCACGTCACTCAATTCACGCCCGTATTCACAAACGATGCTTGCTTAAGTGAAGTAGCAAATCGAATGCACAGCGTTGAGTAGAGCTGTGTGATTGGTTCGTGTTTCATCCTGTGTCCACGCGCACTGTGAGACCTCATAGTAATGCTTGTGAATATGGGCGTAAGTCTCTAGTTAAAAAGTTAAGTGAGACTACTAAATTAAACTCTATTATGTAAGTTGTCTCAGTCTTTTAAAGCTGCTTATCGTATGCTGCTGCCCCTATTGTTTCATTCCAACTGCATTTTAAATGTTTTAATGTCCTTACTAAAATATTTTTCACAGAAGTAGGTAAGAGAATAACTGGTTCGTAGAATTACTCTTAAACCGTTTTTGAATTTATTTAATTTTAATACTACATACCTACTATTTCTTGATGTGCGAAGTTTTTGTTTGAATTTTGTAAGTTTGTTTTGTATTTATTAGAGAATTGAGACCAAAGAATATTTAAATGTTTACGAAGAATTGTTCGATGTTATAAATACAGGTAAATAACTAAAGTATTTGTATAAAAACTTATTTTATAATTTGCAAACAAATCAGAAAAGTAATTACATTATAGCCCTGTTTGTTCCATTATTAAACAACTCACCCTGAACAAAAGTTTTTCAGAGGCGTCATTTTCTAACCAAACGCAATTTTGAGCTTAGAAAAAGTCCGCACACCCCATACCTGAATTATTTCCGTCCGGAACCTCCAATTTGTCAAAAAGATAAAAAGGGAACGTGAGATATCTTTAACAGCATTCGTCTTGCTGAATAATTACTGACGTCTCATTTTGCATTAAAAATATTATACTAAACCCAGCGGTTTAGGTGAAAAAGTACCTTCAGTTTTATTGTGTTTCATTTGTTACTTTAATTGAGCTTGCTAAGTTGGTTACTGAGTAAATACAGAGCCCTCGTAATGGACTAATTATTTTTACAGCCGTTTGAGTACACTATGTTGAGAATGGATATTTTTATTTACAGTTTCAAAATCGTACCCGTCTATTACATCTGTTTAAGGTGACACAAAATGATTGACCTTAATATAGCGTTTTGCACTAGGATAATCTATCGAAGTGAAGTGAAACTAAAAAAGTGAATACCTATTATATACTTTACTGTTCACTTGCTGACAGTGGGAATCAAATTCAAAAGCCATGAAGCACTGATCGTCTAATAATTTAGATTGAATATGAAAGAAAGTTAAGGAAGCAAAAGAAAGGAAATATTTAAGTCACTGTAAGCTTCTACTGGAGTCTATAGGTACCTACTTATTTATGAATAGTTCCTAGAAAACGTAGTAGATGGAAACCTCTATAAATATTACATAAAATGTAAAGTGAACAAACAACCCGCCCGAGCGGTGTCAAACGAATTTGCATAGAAAATAATGTCCCCATAATTATTGTTTCTGAATCTAAGATGAGCTGAAATCAAAACGAAATTCCGATTGTATAGCCCGGCGCGCATTTACAGCGGCGGTGGAGGCTATGAATAAATTTCCGACTTCGTTACTATGAGGATTGCCTCTGACTTGGTAGGGATCCTCCCAGGCTTCCGATGCAAATTATTTTATAGACTGACACCGCGCCTGTTGCTCGACTGACATAATACGGCTAGAGCTAGAGTCGTGAGCAACCTTGCTTTGACAGAAATGTTAATTATATTAAAATCTTAGGTTATCTGTCTTTTTACATAAGCAGGGCTAGGATTACTCTTATCGACGTCAAAATGTATGGGTAAAATCGATAAAATGGCGTGAAAACCGCTTATCGCGTTGCGAATCCTAAGCCTACAGGAAATGCATTGGGTTTTATATGTAGGACTTTCCCCGACAGAAGGTCGGGCCTCTAAGGCTTGATTAATCTATCTGAAACCAGTAAGGATGGAAGTAACGAGTGAATGTCCTTGATTACCAAGATATTCTTGAAAACTTCGCTCCAGACACGATTTGGCGTAGGGTGCTACGATTCGGCGTAGGATGCTACGATTCGGTGTAGAATGCTACGATTCGGCGTAGCGTGCTAAGATTCGTTGTAGCACGTTACGAAGTAGCAGCATTGGTGTATTAAAACTGTAAAAACATATCGAGTATCCTGAACTTTTAAGTCTTTTAGTCTCTATAACAATACACCGATGTTGTAATTTTGAATTTAAGTCAGAATAGTATTTTTGAATTTACTTTCCTGTCTGCGTAATTAACTCAATCCATAATAATGTATTTAAATCTCAACATTCAGTTCCATAATATTTGGCAAAATCCAAAATAATGTCGATTTCTGATTCTGACATCTGACACTCAAAAGCTTAATTTAATTACATCCGCGTGCTGTGACGGACGAGGGATAATACTGAAACGTTCTGAATTTTTTATTTTGCTCAGAAATACGTAATTTTCGGTCATTTCTACGGACTCAATGGACTTTGTGGTTAAAAATATGATTCACTGTATAAATCATTTATTCACAAAGGTACGCACAAAGTAATATTGAAATTTTCAGTTGCAAAAATAAGTTTATTAAAAAGGTTTCGTTTTCAAAAACATTGGAATAAGTGTAGGTAGTTAGAACGAGTAGGTTATAGAAAGGATTTTTTTTCTTCTTTTTTCGCGAGGGTTGTAATACTCATATTAGTCTCACCTGAAGTCACAATCTGGGATGGAACAACTACTATATTCCACCTGAAGTTTTAAGGTCCTCTTAAGGGTTGAACTCTATAATCACTTGGCAACGAAGAGGACCAAGCTAATACCCATTTACTTCCTTCTTAAGCCATTTAGAGAAAATATGATTTTAAAATGTTTATATTTATTTATTTACATTAACCGGCAGACAGTGGTGACTGAGTTTGATGCGGCGCTTCTTCTCAGCACTTGCCAAATGTTGCTGGTAGGGTAAAAAGATTATGAGAATGTAGAGGCTCCCTAATAGTCTATACAAATAAAGATATTTTGACTTTGACTTTGAAAATATAAGGCACACTAAGCTTCACTGATAAGTACACAAAACTATTTCAATGCTATATAAGTTTCCTTTACCAAACCAAGGGGCACTAAACGAATACCGAATCAAACGGAAACTTATCTTAATACATAAAGCCATACATCGATAAAGTAATTTGGAAGTAAATGATTTCAATCCGGTTTGGACGAGAGTTTGGTCTCAAACTTGGGGAGTGGCCAATACAATCTCATCGAAACTTCGTCGTTTGTGGGGCGACCATGGCTTAAGCCATTATTTTCTAAAAAACAGGATAATATTTTAAATACAGAGGAAATCGGATTCAATATTTGAACTGACGGCCGATGGGGCAGCAAAGTTCTGGAGTGGAGGCCGCGTACCGGAAAACGCAGCGTGGGACGCGCACGACAAGCTGGACCGACGACATCATAAAGGTAGCAGGAAAGCGCTGGACGCAGGCCGCTACCAACCGGGTAACATGGAAAGCATTGGGGGAGGCCTATGTTCAGCAGTGGACGTCCTATGGCTGAGATGATGATGATGATTTGTACATAAACTTTGTTGGTCACCAATTTTTACAGACAGCTATTATAGAAAGAAAGAAAACCTTGAATTGATTCATAAAATGTTAAGGATAATAATAATTTAAAAAAAACAGATAATAGACCATACTGGACTGCATCTCATTCAATATCAGGTGTGATTGCAGTGAAACACCTGCATTTTTCTGCAAAAAAACATCGAGTAAAATTAAATAATTTTGTTTCAGAAAGGAAAGAATTAATACGTCTCTTCTCCTGCACAAAATACTCGGGTTACTACGCAGTCAGGACAACATAATTTAAGAGGTAGGTGTTTATGTAATCCTAAGTTAAACTAAATATACAATATCACATTCGATATGACAAAGGTGATTCCAATATTCAACAAATTAGCAACTTCATTGTTGTTAAAGTCAATATGAAAAAAGGTACTATAGTCTGGTTTGTGAGCACGTAGAATTTTGTCCAATGACCCCAAGCTATCCAATACCCATCCTTATCGCTCGCGCGTAATTATGTTGCTATCGCGCTCGCACACTCACTGCGGGTGCCAGTCGCACAGTCGCGACAGCAATATAATTACGCGCGAGCGATAAGGATGGGTAGCTAGGGGTCATTGGACAAAATTCTACCTGCTCACAGACCGGGCTTTAAATCATTTCCACATTTTACGTTCATACACATCGTCACCCTAGTCGTCGAAGAGTATTCAGTCACGGGACTATCTTTAAATAAAACAATTTGAAAGTAAGTGGTGATTGATCATCTAACTTCGCGATTCGGTTACGGTGCGCTTATCAAATGTGAAACAAACTCAAGTTTCTTTGTTCTGACAGAGAAAATAATATGGTACAGAAACTCCATTTTAACATTTAAGGGCTGGAGCGAAGGCTATTTGAAAAATAGCAGTTACAAAAGTGATTCGTGGTCTTACAACAGGTCTAAAATTTTCGTGAAGTGATAAAGATGAATTATTTGGTAAATAACGATGAGGATGGTTAAATAAAACTAGCGTTTTCCCTAGCTTTGTTTGCGTTCATCTGGAGTCCCCCGTTTCATCCCCTTAGAGGGTGAGTTTTGGAAAATCCTATCCTAGCCGATACCTACCTCATAATAACTATTTATGCTAAACGTTTAGTGGTTTGAGTTGTTGTGCTTGAATCCCGGTCTGTTACCACAGAATAATAATAAGTACTTCGTACAGAAGATTTTCTTCGCGAAGGTATTTAAAAAAATGTATGCTCAATGTCGTTAGCAATATGGTGTAATTTAGCTTGTCTCAAGAGTCGAGCACCATTTTGTTGACAAACGTCAGTGATCGGTACTGCGCCGAAGCCATAGGGTGTGTGACGTGAGGTGCCAAGCTGCAGAAAATAAATGATTTAGCATGAATTATCATGAATAATATTAACCACTTATTTACCTCTCAGTGTCTTCAGGCAACTTAAAGAAGTACATTCTGTGTTTTTATTATTATTTAGGCAGTTAAATACTACACAGTATTTAGTACACCATTTTCTTTATTTTTTCCATTATACACAAGAATACGCGTGCGTGAGTCAATGCTCGCTCATATGTGAGGCCTTGTCGAATAGTAATCCTGTAGGGTGCCATCGTGCTTGTTTTGTTTTCGATGTAAACTCGCGGAGATGAACAGGCCTGCTGTTACAGAAAGACTTAAATATAAATGAAGGTAAAAATATCAAAAATGAATAAAAACTATCCTATATTTTTTTCCTCGGGTCTTAACATACCAAGTTAGTCTATACCAAGTTTCATCTAAATCGGAGTGAGTTAAGTGTGAAAGATAGACAGACGTAAAATGAAGTTATAATACTTTAACTCGACATTTACTATGAACTACAGACTCTACTCCATTCCTTTAGCTCGTGATTCTATTGCTCTTCAAGATTCATTGTAAGTAGGTACTAAAGTACCGTCTTTTAAAATTCCATCTGGCCCCTAATGCTTCTATCCTCAGACAGACTTGTAATGGCTATTCTTTTAATAGAACCGCATCATTCTAAAAGTTGGAACTATCTCGGTTAAAGCATGTTGGTTCATTTTATTTTAAAGTAAACGGTATTGGATATTATGAAGACTCAGGAGTAACATTATGGACTTACTTTGGCTTAAATTCCGTTGCTGAAATATAGCAAATCTAAATATAAAAAAGCACTTGAAATTTGGAAGGGACATAGCTTAGGTACCGTAGAGATGCACTAAGAAAGGAATTCCCGAAATTCCCACGGGAACGGGAATTAGCGGGAAAATCCTTTTGTATGAAAAATCTAAACCGCTTAAGTTAGACGCTTGAAATTTGGCATGCAGGTACCTTAGTAAACTTAAAGCTTAGTTACAACAGGATATTGCAAAATTCCCACGGGAACAGGAGTTAGCGGGAAAAAACATTTGTATGAAAAAGTCTAAACCGCGTAAGATAGATGAACGGGAACGGGCGGCCGCTAGTATATCAATATAAGCGTAGTATACCAGCAGGTATCTATAGGCCTTTTAACAGATAAGTAACTACTTATGATTATTATACATTCATTCACTCACATGTTGTATTATGCGGGAATCGAACCCGTGACCTCTGGCTCTAGCCTTTTCACCACGCAAATAAACTATTTGTATTCCAATTTGCATTTAAGGCGCTTAAAATTTCAGAGTCCTGAAACAACACTTTGTTAACATAAAAAGGTAACAATGTTGAATGTTTATTGTTAGCGGGACCCAGATCAACTCAAGTATTGATGGCGTGCACAAATTATTATCGGTTGGAGCTATAATGGAGGAAGGCACAGCAGATTTAATTTACCATGCTATGCATTTTTAGAGGCAAGTAATGGAGAAACGGACTTGGAAAGATATTGTAGGCAGGACCGACGAGAGGTCCATCTGGCCAGCGTGAGGAGTGTAGATGAAATCCTCCATTTCATCATCATCATCATCAACATAGGCCTCCACCAATGCTTTCCATGTTGCCCGGTTGGTAGCGGCCTGCGTCCAGCGCCTTCCTTTATGATATGCTACCTTTATGATGTCGTCGGTCCACCTCGTGGGTGTCCACGGAATCATGTTCCTGCAGTGGAGACTAAATGAAAGCTTCGGCCAAACCAACGCGTTCAGTCTACGTCCGAGATAGATATAGCGTTGAGTATGATGATTATCAGATGATTAATTATGATGACTGTTTGTGTAAATCTCTAACAGTTTCTAAATGCATTTTGAGTCTTCGTTTCCCACGTCTATTGTAGAATGGAGCAGCGTATAAAACTCGTAGCAGCAGCCTGTAAAACCCGGAGGAATGTTAATATTTAATTACGCGAATAAACGACTGAAGACACCTTCTCTTGGTGTGAAGTAAAGGGGTAAAAAGAGAACTTTGATGGCAATTTATATTATGCAACTAACTACAAAAGAATTCCGTTTAAAATTTTAAATTTTTCTTATAAATGAAGAGTATTTTTTTGGAAAAATCTTCAATTTCAAGTGCATATTCGGAGAAACCAAAAAAAGGGTCCCGTTGCCGTCCTCTTTAGAATTACTTACTCGTAACTGTAAAAATGTTTTGCTCCAGCAGATCTCAAAAATAAAATTAACTTAATTTAAATTACTTAATTATGATACATTATAATAGATCCCAAATATAAAATTCACTTCATTTAAGTTACTTATGTACTCCTACTAGGTGGACCGACGATCTGGTGAAGGTCGCGGGAAGAGCCTGGATGCGGGCAGCGCAGGACCGTTCATTGTGGAAAACCTTGGGGGAGGCCTTTGTCCAGCAGTGGACGTCATTTGGCTGAAACGAACGAAGTTACTTATGATAAATCATAACATGTACGAGTAAGCTACATCGTTCCTTAACGAGTATAACATTACTGGCTGTACCCGTCACTTCGTACACGTGAAAATGGTTTGAATATTTTTCCCGTTTTTGCAACATGTTTCATTGATACTCCACTAATGGTCGTAGTCGTGATGTTATAGCCATAGCCTTCCTGGATCCAACACAAAAAGATTTTTCCAAATCGAACTAATAGTTCCTGAGATCAGCGCGTTACCAAACGAACAAATTCTTCAACTCTATAATATTAGTGGAGATTGCAAAGCTGAGTTGCACCACCTAACTTTGACCGTAAGTTTGACGATAACCGTTGTTTTTGTACAGTGGCGGGGCAAGNTTTAGATAATAACGTTAAAACATTTAAAAATAATCGTATGAGAACGTTTTCGACTTCTCCACGGACGAAGTCGCGGGCAAAAGCTATTTGTAAAATAATTAGACTAAATTATTAAAAGTGCCTACCCAAAGTCATTATTCCACGCGGACGAAGTCGCGGGCACAGCTAGTAAGTTATAAAATAAACTGGATCTATCCGAAAATTAAATGTTTCCAGCTTTCATACATTTAGTACGGCCACAGTCATGGCACGCATGTCTTGATAATATTATAGCCAGTAAAGCCTAACCAATGTTTTCCATGAATAATTTTAAACTGGAATGCAATTTACGAGTTAATTTTAAGTGTTTATTATTTAATTTAAAAAAATTAACACTTCCAATATTGTGTGACTGGCATACATTTAGTATGGAGGCTGAAAACATTGAATTTTCGGATAGATCCAGTTAATTCTGTATTCTATTACTAATATCGTTTGAAAGAGCTCGTGAAGAACTTTCAGGATCAGTAATCAGTTTTTCGATATCTTGTATAGTTTAGAATTAACCGCGTGAGATCACTTATCGTTTCCACCCTGTATAAGTTTCCTTTAACAAACCAAGGGGCACTAAACGAATACCGAATCAAACGGAAAGTTATCTTAATACATAAAGCCATACATCGATAAAGTAATTTGGAAGTAAATGATTTCAATCCGGTTTGGACGAGAGTTTGGTCTCAAACTTGGGGAGTGGCCAATACAATCTCATCGAAACTTCGTCGTTTGTGGGGTGACCATGGCCTAAGCCATTATTTTCTAAAAATCAGGGTAATATTTTAGTTCGTTTACGGATCTCCTCATTTCTGATTCGATCTCGTAAAGAAACACCGAGCATAGCCCTCTCCATAGCACGTTGTGCAACTTTGAGCTTTCTGTATAAAGCCTCTAGTGAGAGGCCACGTTTCCGAGCCATACGTTATCACTGGTAACACACATTGGTTGTAGACTTTCGACTTCAGGCACTGACATAGCCCGACGGATTAGCAAGTTAAAGTGGCAGTGGGCAGGGAAAATAGTACGCAGAACTGACGGCCGATGGGGCAGCAAGGTTCTGGAGAGGAGGCCGCGTACCGGAAAACGCAGTGTGCGTCCACCCACAAGGTGGATCGAAGACATCATAAAGGTAGCAGGAAAGCGCTGGACGCAGGCCGTTACCAACCGGGTAACATGGAAAGCATAGGGAGGCCTATATTCAGCAGTGGACGTCCTATGGCTGAGATGATGATGATGATTTGTACATAAATCTTTGTTGGTCACCAATTTTTACAGACAGCTATAGAAAGAAAGAAAGAAAACCTTGAATTGATTCATAAAATGCTTAGGATAATAATAAAAAATAAAAAACAGACTATACACCATACTAGACTGCATCTCATTCAACATCAGATGTGAATGCATTGAAACACCTGCTTATTTCTGCAAAAAAACATTGAGTAAAATTAAATAATTTTGTTTCAGAAAGGAGAGAAATATACGTCTCTTCTCCAGCACAAAATACTCGGGCTACTACGCAGTCAACACAATTTAAGAGGTAAGGTTTTTATTTTATTTTTTTATCCACAACGAGGAAGCTCTGTGCGACTGTGTGAGTGTGCGAGCGCGATAGCAACATAATTACGCGCGAGCGATAAGGATGGGTAGCTAGGGGTCATTGGACAAAATTCTACGTGCTCACAGACCGGGCTTTAGATCATTTCCACATTTCACGTTCATACACATGGCCACCCTAGTCGCCGAACAGTATTCAGTCACGGGACTATCTTTAAATAAAACAATTTGAAAGTAAGTGGTGATTGATCATCTAACTTCGCGATTCGGTTACGGTGCGCTTATCAAATGTGAAACAAACTCAAGTTTCTTTGTTCTGACAGAGAATGAATAATACGGTACAGAAACTCCATTTTAACATTTTAAGGGCTGGGACGAAGGCTATTTGTAAAATAGCAGTTACCTACAGAAGTGATTCGTGGTCTCACAACAAGTCTACAATTTTCGTGAAGTGGTAAAAGATGAATTAGATATCTGGTAGTGAATGACGATGATGATGGTTATATAAAACTAGCGTTTTCCCGTAACTTTGCTTGCGTTCATCTGGAGTTCCCCGTTTCATCCCTTTAGAGGGTGAGTTTTGGAAAATCCTTTCTTAACCGATACCTACCTCATAATAACTATCTATGCTAAACGTTTGGTGGTTTGAGTTGTTGTGCTTGAATTTCGGTCTGTTACCACAGAATAATAATAAGTATTTCGTACAGAAGATTTTCTTCGCGAAGGTATTTAAAAAAATGTATGCTCAATGTCGTTGTCCTCTCCATTGTTGTTGTGCCCGACAGGGTTCATGGTGATCCAATTATATATTTAAGACCTAATGTACACTGTGAAATGCAATAAAGATTTGAGTATTGAGTATTGAGTATTGAGTTAGCAATATGGTGTAATTTAGCTTGTCTCAAGAGTCGAGCACCATTTTGTTGACAAACGTCAGTGATCGGTACTGCGCCGAAGCCATAGGGTAAATATATGATGTGTGACGTGAGGTGCCAAACTGCAGAAAATGGCGGAGGAAATACATGATTTAGCATGAATTATCATGAATAATATTAACCACTTATTTACCTCTCAGTGTCTTCAGGCAACTTAAAAAAGTAAATTCTGTGTTTTTATTATTATTTAGGCAGTTAAATACTGCACAGTATTTAGTACACTATTTTCTTTATTTTTTCCATCATACACTAGAATCGTGAGTCACTGCTCGCTCGTATGTGAGGCCTTGTCGAATAGTAATCCTGTAGGGTGCCATCGTGCTTGTTTTGTTTTCGATGTAAAGTCGCGGAGATGAACAGGCCTGCTGTTACAGAAAGACTTAAATATAAATGAAGGTAAAAATATCAAAAATGAATAAAAACTATCCTATATTTTTTCCTTGGGTCTTAACATACCAAGTTAGTCTATACCAAGTTTCATCTAAATCGGAGCTAGTTAAGCGTGAAAGGGTAATAGACAGACAGACAGACGTAAAATGAAGTTATAATACTTTAACTCGACATTTACTATGAACTACAGACTCTACTCCATTCCTTTAGCTCATGATTCTATTGCTCTTCAAGATTCATTGTAAGTAGGTACTAAAGTACGGTCTTTTAAAATTCCATCTGGCCCCTAATGCTTCTATCCTCAGACAGACTTGTAATGGCTATTCTTTTAATAGAACCGCATCATTCTTGCGAAGCTGAAACTATCTCGGTTAAAGCATGTTAGTTCATTTTATTTTAAAGTAAACGGTATTGGAAAATGAAGACTCAGGAGTAACATTATGAATTTACTTTTGCTTAAATTCCGTTGCTGAAATATAGCAAATATCAATAGAAGCGTAGTATACCAGCAGGTATCTATAGGCCTTTTAACATATAGGTAACCTATGATTATTATACATTCATTCACTCATATGTTGTGTTATGCGGGAATCGAACCCGTGACCTCTGGATCTAACCTTTTCACCACGCAAATAAACTATTTGTATTCCGATTTGCATTTAAGGCGCTTAAAATTTCAGAGTCCTGAAACAACACTTTGTTAACATAAAAAGGTAACAATGTTGAATGTTTATTGTTAGCGAGACCCAGATCAACTCAAGTATTGATGGCGTGCACAAATTATTATCGGTTGGAGCTATAATGGAGGAAGGCACAGCAGATTTACTTTATCATGCTATGCATTTTTAGAGGCAACTAATGGAAAAACGGACTGGGAAAGATATTGTAGGCAGGCCTACTCGAAGGACCTACGTGAGGTCCATCTGGCCAGCGTGAGGAGTGTAGATGAAATCCTCCATTACATCATCATCATCATCATCATCATCATCATCATCTCAGCCATAGGACGTCCACTGCGGAACATAGGCCTCCCCCAATGCTTTCCATGTTGCCCGGTTGGTAGCGGCCTGCGTCTACCTTTATGATGTCGTCGGTCCACCTTGTGGATGCACCATCCTCCATTTACCTCTGGTAAATTAGAGAGTTATGTTCCTGCAATAGAGACTAAATGACTGAAGTTTCCGCCAAACCCTCGCGTTCAGCCTGCGTCCGAGATAGTTAAAGCGATGATCATGATGAATTATCTTAGAGTAAATACCTAACAACTAGTAAATGCATTTTGAGTCTTCTTTTCCCACGTCTATTGTAGAATGGAGCAGCGTAAAACTCGTAGCAGCAGCCTGTAAAACCCGGAGGAATGTTAATATTTAATTATGCGAATAAACGACTGAAGACACCTTCTCTTGGTGTGAAGCAAAGGGGTTAGTGAGAACTATTTATATTATGCAACTACAAAAGAACTCCGTTTAAAATTTTAACTTTTTCTTATAAATGAAGAGTAATTATTTTGGAAAAATCTCCAATTTCAAGTGCATATTCGGAGAAACCAAAAAAAGGATCCCGTTGCCCTTGGTCCTCTTTAGAATAACTTACTCGTAACTGTAAAAATGTTTCGCTCCAGCAGATCTCAAAAGTAAAATTAACTTAATTTAAATTACTTTTATGATACATTATAACAGATCTCAAATACAAAATTAACTTCATTTAAGTTACTTATGTACTCCTACTAGGTGGACCGACGATCTGGTAAAGGTCGCGGGAAGAGCCTGGATGCGGGCAGCGCAGGACCGTTCATTGTGGAAAACCTTGGGGGAGGCCTTTGTCCAGCAGTGGACGTCATTTGGCTGAAACGAACGAAGTTACCTACTTATGATAAATTATAACATATAAGCTACATCGTTCCTTAACGAGTATAACATTACTAGCTGTACCCGTCACTTCGTACACGTGAAAATGGTTTGAATATTTTTCCCGTTTTTGCAACATGTTTCATTGATGCTCCACTAATGGTCGTAGTCGTGATGTTATAGCCATAGCCTTCCTGGATTCAAAGACAAAAAGATTTTTCCAAATTGAACTATGTAACAGTTCCTGAGATCAGCGCGTTACCAAACGAACAAATTCTACAACTCTATAATATTAGTAGAGATTGTAAAGCTGATTTGCACCACCTAACTTTGACCGTAAGGTTGACGATAACCGTTGTTTTTGTATAAAGTTTGACAAATTTTTGACGTTTGTTAAAGATAAAATAAGATTATGCAACTGAGCCCAAGTACCTATTTACCAGCTTTCAACGATAAATCCTTGTTCGTTAGAATAACTTATTCTCGTGTATCTTTCACAGTTCTGTTGAACTTTACATTTATGTTTACTTCGATGTTTATCGTGTATGGTATAATAATCATGTTTATAGTTCGCAACACGTTCGGGGCGAAGTTATCGAACCAGCAAACAGCGAACTTAGTGCCAGCAACTTGTAACAGCAGCACATCAAACTAAACTCTGGTGTCTTATGCTAGTTGTAATACGTGCTATTTTGCAACGGATTTGTAATGTATAATGTGATGGGTAACTATTGACTGATACTTTACGTAAGGTGCTTAGTGTTTAGTACTTTGGTACTGATGGGTACGAAATCAGTGAAACCAGGCAGGTATTTAAAGATTCAGTGAACTATAAAAACCTCAGTGTTCCAGTGGCTTGAGAGCGAGACTCTAGATTCGAAATGTTCTGGGTTCTATTTCTAGTTCCTTCTTATGTAATTCTGTTTAGTCATTGGAGGTTTCATTCAATCATCATCAAAAAGAAATAACATCCAGTGTTTCGGAGGGTACGTTAGTTAAGCTATCAAAGGTTTGAAAGCCTTAGTTTATTTTTAACCAGCTTTTGCCCGCGGCTTTACCCGCGTGAAATTTAGTTTGTCACATATCGTCATAAATTATAGCCTATAATAATATGTTATTCTGGGTTATAAACAATAATACTGTTAAGTTTCATCAAAATCCGTTCAGTAGTTTTTACGTGAAAGAGTAACAAACATCCATCCAGACGTCCAAACTTTCGCATTTATAATATTAGTAGGACTTGTAGGATAGGAAGTCATAAATAGTTATTTATTTTTTACAATTAGGCTTTTAAAAAGCCCTTGTCCACTTCCTAGTAACTCACTTTAAATTACTTAAACCTACCAATTAATTAAAAAACAAAACATACTGTGACTCTTTTACATCTTTATTAACCCTAACCTCAATGTTCGGTCTCTTACCACAACACTATTAACTTGCAATTTTTCTCATTCCGTATGCACCCTAAGTGCCTTCGCATTAACACCCCAGTGGTCGTATGGTCATTAGCGACCAACTACGCGTAAAGGTACAAGGGGTCCATGCAAATATTGTGGTTTCGACGATGGTCCCCTTAGGATGGGTTTAAAAATATATGATAATTTATACCACAGTAGATTAGGGTTAAATAGGCTACATTTCAAAAAGTATTGGAACTTTTTTGTTATTTATTTCGTGTTTAGAAACGACGCGAATAGGTCCGTTTGCATTGATTGGTTACCTATGTCATATTATGAGTTTGGGCTGAGTTGCACCTCCTAACTTTGACCGTAACCGTAACTATTATAATGATAACCGGTGCTTTTTGTATGGAGTTAGTTTGACAAATTTTTGACGTTTGTCAAAGCTAAAATAAAATGCAAAATAAAGAGCTGGACGCAGGCCGCTACCAACCGGGTAACATGGAAAGCATTGGGGGAGGTCTATGTTCAGCAGTGGACGTCCTATGGCTGAGATGATGATGATGATGATGAATGTAAGATGCAACCCAGCCTAAATGTAGTAAAGTAAGTAGGTACAGAGGCTGTTTCATACATAAATACAGGTATGTACCTACTGTTTATTAGGTAATTAATAAAGAAAGTTTCACACATCAAACAGAGAACGGGCAGCAGCGCTCTCTGAAAAACATCAATCTTTTAAACTGCGATCTCCAACCCGCCTGCCAAGCGTGGGGATTATGGCAAAACCCTCCACTATATTGGAGGAGGCTCATAGTCCAGCAGTGGACTGTAAAGGGCTGTTGATGATGATGATGATGAAAGAAAGTTTATTAATATAAATAATGTAATTGTAAATATTATCTATTTCAGGGGCAATACAATCTAAAAGCTACTCGAGCTGATAAGATTATTAGGTCATTCTCAGAAGTAACGTAGTTAATCCGGTGTCTATAATTATAACATCGTATTAATAAGTAAAATGAACCTCAACCACTAGGTATTGATTGATTTATAAAAGACAAAAATTGCCATAGTAGCCAAAGTAGCCAAAAAATTCGCAACACGTCTTTGTTACAATTTGAATAAGGTTGTGTTATCAACTTTTTGGCCACTTTGGGTGTCACGAACTATATGGCGTTGACTGTACTATTATCCCTACAAAGCTGTCTGATTGTTATATAAATAACTCTGTTCACTTGGAAAATTCCAATTGAAATGATTTGTGGGAATGAATACAGGTATCCGTGGCCGTGGGCTCCACTGATTGTTCTGTTCATTTCCATAAATCAGCTAGTAGTGCAAAGAAGCAAAGCATGTTTGTAAGATGGGGATAGCGGTGCGGGTTGTACAATAACTAAATGTCGATGTTTAACTTTACTGCATATCTGAATTGTACAATTGTTTGTTATCCTAAATAAAATAAAATAAAAATAAAATAAAAATAAAAGCGCACAAAACGAAAACACGCCCAGTATTCGGTCAGTATCAAAACGCACAAAAACGAACCCTAAAAACTATTCTCCACACTACGTAAATTGTCATGCCTATTTCATACAATGCGAGCTGCGTTTCAAAAACATATTGAACGAACATAGCTATTGAAGCCTCTATGGAAGCGTCCGTGCTCGATTGGACGGATCAGAACTGTTTGTAACGTCCGATTCACGTTCTACGTCGACAGCACAAGCTAAACACAGGCATCCTATGTCTTTGTAATACGGTTGATACTGCTACAAAAATGTACGTACTATAGNTTACTATATATAGTCTAGTGCTGTCGGCCGTACTATGTCGCTCTCAGCGTTTCAACGGATATCTCTGAAACTGATGGACTCTGACTGACGGATGAGTTCGGTATATCTAGTTTGCGAACTGGTATTTCGGATTTTAGGTTGTTTGGATTTAGTTTTTCTTTCTGTCAGATACTAGTTTTCTATTCTATTCTTTGTTTCTCAGATAATTGAATAATTTCAACCTTTTTACTTGGCAAGTTTTACGAAATTGTTCGGATCTGAAACTTATTAAATTTTACTTTTACATGAAAATTAGAGATAACTTTGAAAAGTCGGTTAAAAAACGTTTACTTATCTAATTTTTACATTAGAAAAATTCGCCCCCGCTGTTTGTGCGGTTAGATCTTTTAAACTACACAACGGATAATAAGATACAGTTTTTAACAATAGATAGAGTCAAATAGAGTGATTGATAATGTAAACCACCCATTCGTAGCAGGGGCGGGTGGCTACGAGGGCGGCACTGAAAATTTCGGGAATCAAGGAAGTGAAACAACATTACTATTTAAAAATGTATTTATTGCTTTTTAAAGTATTCTCCGCGAAATTTGACACATTTTTTCCATACACGAAACCAATCATTGAAGCAACCATTGCATTCGGAAGTTTGGGTCTCCAAAATGACCGTTTTGTAGGCGTCCACAGCTTCTTCAGGTGATNTACTATAGTCTAGTGCTGTCGGCCGTACTATGTCGCTCTCAGCGTTTCAACGGATATCTCTGAAACTGATGGACTCTGACTGACGGATGAGTTCGGTATATCTAGTTTGCGAACTTGTATTTCGGATTTTGGTCTGTTTGAATTTAGTTTTTCTTTCTGTCAAATAAAAGTTTTCTATTCTATTCTTTGTTTTTCAGATAATTGAATAATTTTGACTTTTTTACTTGGTAGGTTTTACGAAATTGTTCGAGTCTGAAACTTATTAAACTAACTTATTATTACATAAACATTACAGATAACTTTGAGAAGTCTGTTAAAAAACGTTTACATATCTAATTTTTACATTGGACAAAGTCGTCCCCACTGTTTGTGCGATTAGAGCTTTTAAACACGTAACGGATTTTAATGCAGTTTTTAGCAAAAGATAACTTGAAAAAATCGAACTGCCTAAGGCGGGAATTGAGCCCACGGCGACCTTTTGCTTGCAATAGATAGAGTGATTCATAATGTTTACCACCCATGCAAAGCTGAGGCGCTAGTGGTACCTACATAAAAACTATTTGTATGATTCATTAACAACGAATTAACATAAACTTGAAACATTAAAAACTCAACATTACAACAATTAAAAGCTCGCACACACATTCCGCTCGCTCGATTGGCTCAGCTCCAAAACCCGAGCTTATCCTAGAATGGAAATTACAAAGTTCGTCTTCCCATAAATTCCAGCGAGGAAAACTCTGATGAAACTCGTACACCTAAGAAAAGTCGATAAAATTAAATAACGCACCGATGCAGGCAGCTATTGCACTGTACGCGGCGATATATTATCCGGGGCTAAGACACGAGTGCAAGCGGGGAAGGTTTATAAAATAGGGCCTTATAACAAAAAAGTTGTAACACTGGTTTAAAATAACACTTACATACAAATAGGTGTTCAACAAGCGTTTCAGTTTTTGTAATAAGCTGTCGGCTATAAGTGCGGATTACACTCTTTCGATTTTCCGACAAAGAATTTTCCGTTCCTTGTAAAGTTAGACCTTCTTTTGACAATTTTAAAAAGTACGTCATTTTCCATATTTTATATACATTGTAGGTTTGTATCAAATGCTTTTTATTTATCACTAGCTTTCCGCCCGCGGCTTCGCCCGCGTGGAATTTTGTCTGTCACAGAAAAACTTTATCGCGCGCGTCCCTGTTTCAAAAACCGGGATAAAAACTATCCTATGTTCTTTCCCGGGACTCAAACTATCTCTATGCCAAATTTCATCAAAATCGGTTGCGAGGTTTAAGCGGGAAAGCGTAACAGACAGACAGACAGACAGACAGACAGACAGACAGACAGACAGACAGACAGACAGACAGACAGACAGACAGACAGACAGACAGACAGAGTTACTTTCGCATTTATAATATTAGTTGGGATAAGCTCTTATGTCGAAGTATGTAATAAGTTTTTAAATTTTAAGGTTGTTAATTATGCTTTCATATACGTACCATAGCCAAATTGAAAGCAACATTTTTTCTAATTATAAGTTTTACCTTGAAATCTACTCGTAACCCAAAATCTAATCTCGACCACTAGACGTTGTAAAATAAATTACATAATGTTTTTCTTATAACTTGAACCCGGTACCACATGAACACTGGCTGTAGAACTGATAGGTAACAAGCATTACGGACGCAATAACCAACGGAGCGCATGCAATATGCTGCAAAAAGTGTACGAGTATCACATTACTTCTAAGCAGTTACATGTGCTAGCTTATTTAAAATTTGTATCTTTATTTTGTACTGTTTTATGGGACTACAATTTTTCTACATATTTTTGTCGGCGATTTGGATTATTACAGAGATATCGCAAAGGAAGAGTAGTTCGTTTGTTTGAGTCAAAAGATGTCAGGTGCCTCCTGTAACCTTTACCAGATTATCGCTCCACTGAGTGGGAGGTCTGCCTACTACTATGTCTTCCAGATTTTGCCACTCTAAAAAGGAAGTGTACTCGTAGTACTTTTAACATTAACGTTATTTGTGCAATAAAGTAATTAAATTAAAAAAAAATACTTTTAATGTCATTCATGTCTTAGAGTTTCTGAGGATATCAAATAAACAAATACATAACATTATTCGAATAGCTCATAGACTCGACTCTTCGAAACATCGATCACTATATAAATAATCTTTTTTTGAAACACAATAATTTTATTAAATAAAGTTGAATTTTGAAACGTAAGGTATGAATTTTATACCTTAAATTTCAAAATCTATTTTGTTGTAGGATCAACTTTTGGCGAGACATTACGCAACCTAACCTAGGTTACACTACATGCCATGTAGTTAAATAAACATTTCCTATTTACGAGACCATATACCCACCGGATTCCATGGCAAACGATGTTTATTTGTATCCATTGTCTATGGATGCCTGCTGTTTCATACGTCACGGTTTGTAATTTCCGATCCTGGACTCCAAGCCCTCACAGCAGGAGGCGCAATAACTCGTGTTGACTGGACTACGCTGGAGCGTCTTGGAATAACTGCCTTTGTGGTATTATTAATGTTGGAGGTTACAGTATATTTGTGACCGTAAAGAATTAGATTAGTTGCTATGTTTTTCGAATTTTGTGATAAGACATTTCATTAGCTATAAACTAGCGACTGAGGTCAAATGACAAGGAATAATTATTTAACCTATTTTTTTTTCGTCAGGAAATGCATGAAATTGCATACCCACTGGCCCGGGGGAACCAGTGGGTTATGTAAGGCTCTCCCTGCCATTTGACCGTAACTATGACGCTAACTGGTGTTTTTTGTATGGAGATTGGCAGATTTTTGACGTTTGTCAAAGTTAAAGTAAGATTAAGACTAAGGCTGAGTAAAACAATTTATAGTCACTTACATATTAAATAGGCACTTACAAGGCAATATGCATCATCCTAGAATGCATCTCACTTAACATCAGGTGCGATTGCGGTCAAATGCCTGCCTTGTTCTGCATAAAAAAATGAGTTTTTGTAATAAAATTATTTATGGCTTAGTGGCTCAGTATTTTAACAGTCACTTGGCAGGCAGATATGCCTAATGCTGCTTTTGATTGTATATACCTACTGAAAAAGTTTTAGATACTGATGCTTGTTGTGACATTATGGCGAATTCAGAGAAACCATTACGGAATAAGTAAGAAAGGGGATTTCCCAAATTCTCTGAAAATATGATTTCCCGTCACACATTAGTACCATGTAATTCTGTACATACCTACCTACATGGGTATCTACTTAAACGAGTTAAATTCGCGAACTCAAAGTTTCCAATTTCTCAACTTTCTGGACCAGTGTATTGAACAGCATCGGGAACACGGTAAATCCATTAGAAGACGACCTTTTTCCTGCACTGCTGCCGTTAATGGACATACTGTGCGACATAACCGCAGTTCTGTGCGCCCTGTCAGACCTTACACACAGTGGGCGTGCCCTACAACTCTTTGCTGAAGACCAAAGGTTTTTTGGTTGATATGTGTTACATTTGTAAAATTACGCTGCTACACTTACGCCCGTATTCACAAACGATGCTTGATTAAGTGAAGCAGCTTATCGAATAGAATAGAGCTCTGTGATTGGTTCGTGTGTGACCCTGTGTGTCCATGAGTACTCTGAAACCTCATAGTAGGTAATGTTTGTGAATACGGGTGTTATTCCCAATACTTTTGGTACACTGTGCAACTTTCTATTGTATTAACCGTGTCTTACACCGCACGTACGCGGCTCCGAGTCAATATACCAGCACGTACGGCTCACGATCGGCAAGTGGTGTATTAATATCGCACGGTCGTGACGCTCGGATCGTGTTGTATTGGATAACTAATAATCTGTGCTGGGTGTACCTTCTGTGAAATTCCAGCGTGCAATCTGTGTTACATTATTTAGTAAATGCAAAAGCGAGATGCAGTACATAAATAAAAATAATTTATGAGAGTAAACACAGTTGTTTTTACACGCCTCAACATAACTTTTTTAGGCTAACTTGCACCATCTTACTTTAACAAACTGAAAGCACTGGTTATTGTTATAGTTACGGTTAAAGTTAGGTGGTGCAACTTAGCCTAAATATTTGATCTACATATTTACATCTTTATACGAAGTGCAAAAAATTCATCCTTCTACTATACAAACTCATTTGCCATAAGTTGATACTTGATACACCAATAGTAAGATAGTCTAATGTCCGTTTTCACCATCAATCCCTAATTTTTAAGTGACCCCTATGATAACAAATAACAGGAATTGTGTTTAATAAGGGGTCACTAAATATATAAATAATAATAATAAATTAGGGATTAATGTTGAAAACGGGCATAATATAACTCTATTGTCAATGGATCAAGGAGACTCAGTCCATACGTAAACTTATTGCACTACTAAGTTGGTTATTATAGTTGAAATGGGATTGCTGAAAAGTGGAAGGTGAAGGTGGAGGCCGAGAGTATAACGGCTATTATCAACTTTTTATAAATGAAATTATACACCACTAAATTTTAATCACCGAAAAAAAAAATTCTGGGTAATGAGTTATTGATACTGATCCCATTTGTGCAAAAAAAAGAGTAAAATAAAGTGACTCAAAATATCCTCCTAAAATTGGTAATTTATTGACACACGCGTCGCTAGCACTATTTAAGTACGATAATGTAACACTTATTAGAATTACAAATGATCTAAGTTAGCTAAGTATGTAATAATAACACTGGAAGCTTGGTCGAGGCGTGAGCTAGACAGACAGATCGATGCAACGTGCGAGCGCGTACGACTACTCTAGCGAGCAGCGGAGTGACCCAGCTGTGACGCGTAAAATACGGACTAACGAAAATTTAATAAAAAAGTTAACTTCATGAAAACCATTTCTTTTTCTTTTGCTTTCAATATTTCACACGTTTCTACATAACCTGTTAAAATTTTTTCGGTGATAAAAATTTAGTGGTGTATAAGCCACGCATACTCGAGTTACTCGTACATTCTCCCAGACTGTCAAATCCCAAGAGTCTTTGTTTTCAACCGGCCAAATTCAGCTCTAGCAGCAAAGTTATTAGGTACCGGAATTCACTGCAGACAGGATTGTTCCTGTGTCAATTCCCGGTTTATTCGGATGGGATTCAGTACGAATCACTCCAAATCCTGCCTCCAGGACTTCCGGGAGTATAAAGAAGCGTGTTGCCAAAATTGCAAGGTGTATAGGCGAGCCAACATTTGATAAGGCGTCGAAGAAAAGTAGTTTTTGTATTTGTAGAGACACGAGTTTTAATTAAGTGTACACTGTGCTGGATTAAGATACTTGATCGGTCTTTATCAAAAATTATTTATTACACATTGAAATGCAACTTGCAACTTTGACGGGTCTTGAATTCACAGAAAGAGAGAGATATAATTATTATTTATATGCTTTTGACGTGATACCCTCTAAGCAATTGCTTAAGTTGTTTACTTATGAGTTAATCCGGCACTAAGTGTAATTGAAAAACCAATAAAATTACTCACTAAAATACCACATTTAAGCAATTCCTATTGTTAGTAAATATCAGCATTTTTAGATGAATTATAAAACCAGAACTAAACCATAGAAGAGTCCCATCAAAACTTGCCATATACGAGAGACAGCAATGCTTTTCCTCTTATTCATTTGTAACCGAAGCATCACTCGCTGTAAAAACTTCATGCGCCCATAAACTGCTTGAAATAGTCCACACTCGTATAAAAGTAAATGGAAAAGTCATAGAAGGATCTTACTCTGCCTTTTCGCCTGTCATGCCGTGTCAGCTGATTACAGCTGGATCTGAAATTAATTAGATCCTTGACTTAGGCATCTTTCACTGTTATTATACCTTATTGTTATCCATATAAGCAGAATGTATGTTTTAAAGTACTTGCTATTCTTTAAAATATTATTTTAAAAAGTTCGTAGTTCGGACTAGAGAAGAAGCTATTTTAAAACAAAACTTTGTCTCCAATCATTTACCCAATCGGATAGCCAATATCAACGTATTTAAATAAAAATAACCGTAAAATTAAATAGAGTTAACATATCGGGGCAGAGCACCGACGAGATGTTCAGACGCGGTGAGGAAGACGGTGGGCGGAAGTTTGTTTCGTGCGGTTCACACAGCTTATGACCGCTGTCTGTGGAGGAACACTATATTATGTGGTCGCGATCCTCATCAGTGAGAGACCGAGGAGGAAGAAGAACATACTCTTTTCTCAAAAAGTTGCTTCTAAGCTTTTCCTTTTCACCACAAGACTCGTATAACGACCGTTCGGAGAGCCTTTGCACTCAAACCGTAAAGGTTTTTATGCAAAAATAATATTGCCACAATTACTCTGTCGTCAAGTCTGCGTTACTTGTCTTCGGGCCGTAACCCGAACGAGCTGTAAAGTGCAACTAGCGAAGGGATTTAAACCAAGTCTCTTGTTGGTTGACAGTAAACATAAATGACTAGCTTTTGCCCGCGGCTACGCTCACGTGAATAGTCAGATATAGATCGTTACACCCACGAAGACGCGTCCCACCAATTTTGGTCGAGGGAAGCGTCATTATTGTAGTGTCCATGAGTGTACTCATGGATATTTAGCTCGTACCGATAACACTCAAACATTAGCGGAAGAATAGTGGGGCGAATAGTGAAACGATCTATACTTTAAGTCATAGTTAGTCCCCTTCCAAAACCATTGAGTTATAATAGAATTTGTTTTTGACCATGTTTTTCAGTGGGGGGAAAACTACATATCATTTTTCAGCGTTCAGTGGGTTGACTCTGAAAGAAAGAAAATACTAGCAAACTGCCCCGGCTTCGCACGGGCGCAAATTATAAACATAACCTTCTTCTTAATCTCTATCTATTACTGAAAACTGCATCAAAATCGGTTGCGTTTAAAGATCTAAGCGTACAGACAACGTGAGTGACTTTGTTTTATACTATGTAAAGTTTTTTTTAATATGATCTTTTTGTTATGCTTTGCAAAAGGTTCTATTGGATTACTTCAGTTGCAAGACGGTGTGCTATTTTTGGGATGAGTTGGATTACATTCTATTTATTATTTATTATTATTATTTCTTTTGGTCTCTTCTTTTTTTATTAAATCTGTAAGATGGAGAAACATTGAGCATTAGGGTGGAGCGAAATATTTTTTTTTACATTTGCGTTTGTGAATACCTCTTAAAAGTTGCATCTTGTTGCAACGGTTACGAGAAAAATAAATAAAAAAATATTGCGACCATTTTTTAGCCCTCTACTGGCTTTTGAATATTTCATAAAAATGAAAAAATAGGACTTTATTGCAAAAATCATAAATTACCTTAGAATAGGTTTTATTTGATAAAAAATATTTTTTTGTAACTTTAAATATAATATACATCGTAAAAAATAATTGTATATCATTATAAGCTTGTCATAAACTTAAAACAATACATTATTAAAAGCGCCGATTATAAGCAAAACTCACAGTCAGCGCGTAACTTTGCAACTTGAACTGTTGACATCAGAATTAGTCCAGTTACCTATTTTCTTCTTTCTATCTTTGTCTTATGTCTATCTTTAGTCGACTGATATGAATCAAGTAGATAGTTGGTAATTGCGTTGTCTAATTTTATTGTTCCAAAGTCAAAATAAAATCGAAATTAAGCACTCGTAGAGACCTATTTTAGGATCTCCTTATTTGTTTTGTACCTTAATCAGTGTTACCATTGACACCTGTTTTTTTAAATTAGATAGAGTAATTCAAGAGGAAGATTTTTAAGTATAATACATTACGTTGTACCTACCTATGCGAAGCAGGGGCGGGTCGCTAATCTATATAAATAAAAATGAATTGCTGTTCGTTAGTATGATTAAAACTCGAGAACGGCTGGGCCGATTGAGCTAATTTTGGTTTTAAAATGTTTGTTGTAGTCCAGGGTAGGTCTAAACGGTCAAAATTTGCTTATTTACTGACTTTAATGCGGATCAGAGTTCGCCGGGTCAGCTAGTCGGAAATAAAATAAAAAAAAGGTAAACAGCCCGTTGTATTTTTCAAAAGTCGAAACTAAGAGGAAAACTTCTTAGCCTGTTGTTACGATACAATGAATAAAACACTTGTTAAAGTGTTGTTCTAATAAGTATTTACATTTTATTCGCTTTCCAAAACCAAAACAATCAGATAAACTACAGCAATGGAAAAAAATCATACAAGAACTATTAGATAGTAACATTATTAGAAAGAGCATTTTCACTAGATCAGAAAAATTTAGAAAAATAGCAACAGGAAGTTTAGATCAGATCAAGCAAAGCAAGACTGAAATTGATTACATGATTAAAGTCTTTTGAATCAAATGTTAATAAAATTAATAATTTATTTTAATAATTTATTAAACGAGTTAATCAAAAAGTCACGTTTTTTGCATACCCTAAGGATCTTTTGTTAGCTTTGATGTACCTACTATGAAAAACAATTATGTATATCAGAGAGCTTGAGACAAATAATGACAGCAAGAAAAGACAACTAAATACCTGGAGCAATAGAGCATTCAAAAATCCGAAGTTAACCTTTCATTGATATGAATTAATTATTTTAAAATAGTGAATGTTTCTAAAGCAAAAGATGGATTTGGAAACAATTGAACGAGCAATATAATGGCACCTTTCAATACCAATAGAATTGCAATGTTCCAAATAAAAATTTAAAAAAATCTAAATTTTGTGATTTTTTCATATATTTTTTAATTATTTCTAATAGTGTTTTTTCGAAAAAAACTTTTTAATTCATAAGTTTATTTATTTATTTACAAAACACATTTAAATTAATTATATTTTCATTGTTCTGTTTAATAATAGGCAGATTTTAGAAAATTGCCATACAATAAAAAAGTATTAAATTAAAACGACGGTAGAGGGCTAAAAAATACATTTTAAAAATAAAATAAAAATATCCTTGTTATTATCTTGCTCTCATGCAACTTTTAGCAGGTATTCAAGTTCGTTTACATAACTTTTTTTTTTAACCATACAATGACGCTCCACCCTATTGAGCATGGAAGAAGTAATTTCGTGATTTTGTCGTTGTAGGTTAATATTAGGATTAATGTTTATGTAAGTAAGTCTCTTCACATTTTCTATTTAGTTACTATCAGTATCGGTACGGAACGTACATAGATATTTACTGCGTATGTACGGTAAATAGATATTTACTGAGCAAACGTGTTCCATCTCAGACCTTACCATCAAATACTATTAGGAGAAAATAAGGTCAAACGCCAGACTCAGTTCGAAGTAAAAATTATCTCCCTTTAAGGCTGAATTGCACCACTTAACTTTAACCGTAACTACATATGCTTATGCTTACTGCTTATTATGATCGGTGTTTCTTTACGAGATCGAATCAGAAATGAGGAGATTCGTATACAAAATAAAGTCGCTGACATAGCCCGACGAAGTAAGCTGATAGTACGCAGAACCGACGGCTGATGGGGCAGCAAGGTTATAGAGTGGAGGCCACGTACCGGAAAGTGCAGCGTAGGACGTCCACCCACAAGGTAGACCGACGACCTCATAATGGTAGCAGAAAGGCGCTGCATGCAGGCCGCTACCAACCGGCCTTTGTGGAAATCATTGGGGGTGGTAATGATGATGATAATGATGAGTGCAGTGCGGTTTCCGGAAAAATGTTACATATTAATCTATATCTATACTTATAATAAATCTGTAGAGAGGTCAATTCTGTACATAAAATATATTTTCAAAATAACTATCAGGGGGAGATTAGTGATCGATACTGATGCCAAAAATGCAATCAGTAAAATTTTTGTCTGTCTGTCCGTCTGTATGTTCCTTATAGAAACAAAAACTACTCGACGGATTTTAACGAAACTTTGTACAATTTTTCATACTCCTGGGCAGGTTATAGTATACTTAGAAGCAGAGTAGTGAAGGGAAATTTTAGGAAAAGAAACTGACTGACTACTTAACTGACTGACTGACATATCAAACCCGCAGCCTAAACGGCTAAACGTAGGTACTTGAAATTTGGAAGTGACTTAGCTTAGGTACCGTAGAGGTGCACTAAGAAAGGAATTCACGAAATTCCCACGGGAACGGGAATTAGCGGGAAAATCCTTTTGTATGAAAAATCTAAACCACTTAAGTTAGACGCTTGAAATTTGGCATGCAGGTACCTTAGTAAACTTAAAGCTTAGTTACAACAGGATATTGCAAAATTCCCACGGGAACGGGAGTTAGCGGGAAAAAACATTTGTATGAAAAAATCTAAACCGCGTAACATAGATGAAGGGGGTAAAACGGGATCCACGCGTACGAAGTCGCGGGCGGCCGCTAGTTAGAAAATAATATCCTTTTCCTACACAGCAAGCTAAAAAAGAACCCTCTTTTTTATCCGATCCCTTTCCTTGGGAGAGATTCTAAAAATGTCACCGTGATAAAAGTTAAATCGCTGTCAAAGTCCGCTAATTTTAGTTCACCTACTGGAATGTTGGTGGAACGCGGAACGCGGGTGGCACGCCCGGCGCGCGGGATCCGCCGGCTTTGATACCGCCTAGGCGCCTATTGACCTGACCTACTGAACAGTTTAAGTATCAATTTAGATTATAGTAACTTGCTTCTGAATATTGAAAGTACTTTTTCTATCTTAAACCGGTAATGGTAGCTGACGCCCGTATTCACAATCGATGCTTGCTTATGTGAAGCAGCTAGTCGAACGCACAGCGTTGAATAGAGCTCTGTGATTGGTTCTTGTGTCACTCTGTGCGTCCACGCGCACTGTGAGACCTCATAATAATGTTTGTGAATACGGGCGTGAGTATGTTGCGAGTGCGGCGCTTCCTCAGCATTAGCCAAGTTGGTCTCGAAGCGCTGCTAAAAGAAATGTTTGTAAATTTTATTTTAAGTGAAATCATTTTCCCTTGTAAATCTGCACATTATGTATCTACAGATAAAACACAAAAACGCCCAGGCCAAAACATTCAAATTCTTATGTACTTTTAGCTATAAATTATTGAAGCCTTGGTTTATGAACTTACGTAGATTCGTGGTAGGTAATTCAAAATGATTAATGAATTGCTTCATGTTGTTGTTAATAAGTACCTAGCTGTTAAACATAAAGTGAGGGTAACGTATCAATCTTAATTTAACGTTGTCTATTAAACAAAATTAAATTAAGATTGATCACCCAACGGAGTGCAATAAACTTGTGATATTAAAATTTGAAATTAAGATACAAAAGCTGAAATTTGAATAATAAGTAATAATTCATGCACTTAAATTTATGGCGCGACAAAATTTAAATGACAGAACTAAGGCTGTTTTTACACGAAGACTATTGTACTCACAAGTTCGAAATTTTTATTTTTATTTTTACATAGAACGAAACTAAAAAAACCGGCCAAGTGCGAGTCGGACTCGCGCACCGAGGGTTCCGTACAAACCTGCAAGGTTTACAAATTTCGTTCATTACGACAATCGAGTCATAACTATGGTATTTTTATTGCAAAATGAAATTCATAACATTACAATGGGGAAAGATGGAGGAGCATAAATTTAAGACGGATTAACTTAGAAGTTTGATTTTTTTACTTCTTAAAAAGGGACAATAGATTTAGGTATTTGGTATAAATTTCAATTTGATACCTTTATTCGTTCGTGAGAAATAAGGTAGTAAGTTTCATTTTATTAAAATATTTTTATTATATGTAATTTTCGCAATTTNCGCAAAACAATCATTCGTAAATTTACAAAAGCTTCTTGCATTCTAATGTGGTTTATCATCAAAATTTTCATATTCCCTTTTGTATACCACATGAAGAGCAAAAGCTTCCACGTTGTGGATAAAAAAAATCTTTTCAGTTACTGTCTCTAAATGTGTTCTACATAACGTAAACTTAGGGGATTGAAAATATTACTTAGTCCTAAGGAAGTCAAAAACATGTAACGGAATCTCCGACTTTCCACTTTAGTGGAGCGATTACAGAAAATAATGGCCTATTAAGTACATGTTTTTTTGTGTTATTATGAAAGTTTAGAAAACTGCCCAGTTTTTAAAATTATTTTGGACCTATGGAAATTCTTTTTTTTTCTCATACATTTCAATTGAAAATTTTAGAATGTTCTGCTAAAAGCATATTTTTTATGTTTCTAGAAAAAAATTTGTATCTTGCATCAAAGATGGGAAGGTGATTATTTTTTTCAAATATCTGCACTTAATAGGCAATCTGTCAAAAAAAAGAAATCTGAGAAAAGTCAACCCAAAAAAAAGATTAAAAAAAAATTAAGCCACTAGGTCCTGAAATTTGAAAAAATCACAAAATTAACGATAACTTATAAACTACGAAAAATCGTAGAACATACATGGGGGTGAAATCGATAGGTCTAGTCCTCACCTATCACCTGCCTTCGGCTTGACACCTTACAAGAAACACCCTGTATTATCCGGGCCCGAGACACGAGAGCAAGCGGGGAAGGTTTATAAAATAGGGCTTTATTACAAAAAAGTTGTAACACTGGTTTAAAATAACATTTACATACAAATAGGTGTTCAACAAGCGTTTCAGTTTTTGTAATAAGCTGTCGGCTATAAGTGCGGATTACACTCTTTCGATTTTCCGACAAAGAATTTTCCGTTTCTTGTAAAGTTAGACCTTTTTTTAACAGTTTTAAAAAGTACGTCAATTTTCATTATTTTATTTAACTGTGATCATTGTAAAGGCGCTTTTACACTGCGCGGAAATTAGCCAAGTCAAAAAAACAGTGGGGTGGGGATGAAAAATGAATGAATTCCCACCCTGCTACTGCTGCTGCTGACTCGGCTAATTTCCGTGCAGTGTAAATCCGGCACAAAGTTTACAATTTTAGGTTTGCATCAAATGCTTTTTATTTATCATAAGCTCTTATGTCGAAGTATGTAATAAGTTTTTAAATTTTAAGGTTGTTAATTATGCTTTCATATACGTACCATAGCCAAATTGAAAGCAATATTTTTTCAAATTATAAGTTTTTTACCTTGAAATCTAACCCAAAATCTAATCTCTACCACTAGACGTTGTAAAATAAATTACATAATGTTTTTCTTATAACTTGAACCCAATACCACATGAACACTGGCTGTAGAACTGATAGGTAACAAGCATTACGGACGCAATAACCAACGGAGCGCATGCAATATGCTGCAAAAAGTGTACGAGTATCACATTACTTCTAAGCAGTTACATGTGCTAGCTTATTTAAAATTTGTATCTTTATTTTGTACTGTTTTATGGGACTAGAAATTTTCTGCATATTTGTCGGCGTAGATTTTATAACACAAAGACTGATATCGTGAAAGAAGTGTACCCAGTTTGTTTGTTTGAGGCAAAAGACGTCCACTGCTGGACAAAGGCCCTTTTCAAGATTTTTCACAACGACCTACCCTACGCTATTAACCAGATAGTCGATGCACTGAGTGTGAGGTGATAGTAGTACATAGTACTACGTCTTTCGGTTCGTAGTCGCCTGCCATTTAGGAAAATAAGACTCGTTTTCACCATCTTATTTTAACCAGTTTAACGATTAACAAAACTCTAAAATCTGACAAACTCCATACTAAAAACACCGTTGTCGATAAAGATACATTAAAATAATATCATGAGAAGACTCGACTCTCCTAAATGTAGATCACTAAATAATATTCTTTGAAGAACAATAACTGTATCTACATATACATTTCAAAATTAATGTAGTTGTAAGATCAATTTTTTACGTGACGTAGGTACATTACGCAACTTAACCTACGTTACACTACGAGTACATGCCATGTAGTTACATAAACATTTCCTATTTACGAGACCATATACCCACCGGATTCCATGGCAAACGATGTTTATTTGTATCCATTGTCCATGGATGCCTGCTGTTTCATACGTCACGGTTTGTAATTTCCGATCCTGAACTCCAAGCTCTCACAGCAGGAGGCGCAATAACTCGTGTTGACTGGACTACGCTGGAGCGTCTTGGAATAACTGCCTTTGTGGTATTATTAATGTTGGAGGTTACAGTATATTTGTGACCGTAAATAGTAGTAGCTATGTTTTTCGAATTTTGTGATAAGACATTTCATTAGCTATAAACTAGCGACTGAGGTCAAATAACAAGGATAAATTATTTAGGCTAAGTTGCACCACCTAACTTTGACCGTAACTATGACGCTAACTAGTGTTTTTTGTATGGAGATTGGCAAATTTTTGACGTTTGTCAAATTTTAAAGTAAGATTAAGACTAAGGCTGAGTAAAACAATTTATAGTCACTTACATATTAAATAGGCACTTACAAGGCAATATGCATCATCCTAGAATGCATCTCACTTAACATCAGGTGCGATTGCGGTCAAATGCCTGCCTTGAAATTATTTATGGCTTAGTGGCTCAGTATTTTAACAGTCACTTGGCAGGCAGATATGCCTAATGCTGCTTTTGATTGTATATACCTACTGAAAAAGTTTTAGATACTGATGCTTGTTGTGACATTATGGCGAATTCAGAGAAACCATTACGGAAAAAGTAAGAAAGGGGATTTCCCAAATTCTCTGAAAATATGATTTCCCGTCACACATTAGTACCATGTAATTCTGTACATTTTTTTTTTTTTTTTTTTATCCACAACGAGGAAGCTCTTGACCTGTATCTCACCTGATGGTAAGTGACGATCAGGCCGAAGGTGGAAGCGAGCTTCACCCGGAATCCTCAACCACGGAGGAACTGGCTACCTTACCTCTAA
This sequence comes from Ostrinia furnacalis, assembly GCF_004193835.3. Taxonomy (NCBI): domain Eukaryota; kingdom Metazoa; phylum Arthropoda; class Insecta; order Lepidoptera; family Crambidae; genus Ostrinia; species Ostrinia furnacalis. The sequence goes on from NW_021131892.1 coordinate 230,556, forward strand.
CTGTCGGAACACAATAATGCTGTTAACATTGTTGTTATGGCGACAGACTTAGGTAAGATGGTGGTAGCTAGCCAGGCGGACTTAGAACAAGCCCTACCACCAACCAAACCGAACAGAAAAATCTGCCCCCACTGGGAATCGAACCCGGGACCTCTGCGTCTGAAGCAGGTGGTCTAACCACTAGACCACAGAGGCGGTTAATAAAAAACATACCTACCTACATGGGTATCTACTTAAACGAGTTAAATTCGCGAACTCAAAGTTTCCAATTTCTCAACTTTCTGGACCAGTGTATTGAACAGCATCGGGAACACGGTAAATCCATTAGACTACAACCTTTTTCCTGCACTGCTGCCGTTAATGGACCCACTGTGCGACATAACCGCAGTTCTGTGCGCCCTGTCAGACCTTACACACAGTGGGCGTGCCCTACAACTCTTTGCTGAAGACCAAAGGTTTTTGGTTGATGTGTTACATTTCGTCGGCGTCGTCGAACAACGTCGTATGATCGCAACCGTCAAAATCTGTTTTTTTGCATTAAACTACTTAAAAATAGCTCCTTTATAAACTATTTTTTTAATTTTTCAAAATTCGTAATAATCTTCGAGATACAGAATCGAACATCGACGGATGTGATTATTCTAACACAGTACAAAGACGTGTTTGTGCAAGCGTCATTGTACTTCGGAAAACTGCACATCGTTTGTTGGAATAGCTTATACATTTGTATTCGTATTAATATTGAATGTGATGCAGAATTTCATTTTCCGTATTAGTGTTAAGTTAAATAGTTTTCAAAAAAGTTAAAACAAATACTGAATTTAGTAAAAAATAAAAATAATGGGAATATTATTTCTAACGAGGACCTCACTAAAAGTGATGTTACAATAATAACTGATCAAAATACTAGTGTACCACTTCAGATAAGCATTGGCTATAACATTATTATTATTTTTTACCTAGAATTTCGTCTTTATATCTATAAGTTTGGATACTTTATCGTTTTGATGACTGAAAGTCACAACCATCTCTTTACTAGGGAAGTCAGAGAAAAAAAACTGTGACGTACGTACACACCCGTCGTTGTACTAGGAAGTTCGAAAATAAAAGAAACAGTGTCCTTTTGTTTTTATTTTATGGTATTTGTAGGTTGTTTGATGAGTATAAACATTAAGAATGTTTGGTACAAAATAATGGTTTTTGGTGGCGGATGTACTGAACTTACATTGTTCTAAGGATTTTTGTTTGACGTTTGATCAGAACCATCGTTGTACTTCGGTAAAGTTTGGTAATTTTGGCGTCGGATATACACAACCGACTTTGTACTAGGGACGGGTATTCCAATTGCGTCTTTGTTCGATTTTTAAATTGCTCAAAAAACAAAATAAAATATTGAGACTACAATAATTTGATTTTAATGTGTTTCTTTTTGACGATTTGTTACTAAAAATAAACATTGTGTTAAAAATAAAGTTTTTATTTGCGTATACAGGATGACATCTTGTAATGAGTGAACATCCTTGTAAAGTATTATAGTACATGTCATTTGCAATCAAATTAGATAAGTATTTGCCTACGCAAAACACAATGTAATTTTTCCATACAAAAAATCAAAATAATAATATTAATATCCCGTAGCTAATCTTAAATTTTCCAGCTTTTAAGCTAAGATATAAAAAGCACAAACTATAAACAATAAAAATAAAGGGCGCCCGCTCAGTTTTAATCGGGACACCATGTTAGGATGTTTCGATTAAATGCTTGACTTTTGCCTAGGCATATACCAATATAAATAAATTGGTTACAAAATAAATGACCTGTTATTCACTTATTATACGTCACCCTGTAAGTATTAGGCATGCTTAGAAAGCTTTTCGTCTAAGTTAAATTTTATACTTATTTATTTTTTTCATTTCTAAGTAGCACTTACACCGTCAAATCAATGCCCCCTTTACCCTTTCGAACAGATCCCAACATTATTAAAAAAATGCAAGATCTTATAGGTGATAGTGTTTTTTCAGAATCAGATACCCGGTTGGTAGCAGTCTGCATCCAGTGCCTTCCTGCTACCTTTATGAGATCATCGTTCCGCCTTGGTTTGTGGGTGGATGTCGCACGCTTCGTTTTTCGGTATGCAGCCTACTCCAGAACCTTGGTGCCCCATTGGCCGCAAATTTTGCGTACTATGTGTCCTGCCTATCGTCACTCAGCATGAAAATCTGTCGGGATAAGTCATCGACTTTAGTTTGTTTATGGACCTCCCTCATTTATGATTTGATCTCGTAAAGAAATACTGAACATAACCATTGCTATAGCACGTCGTGCAACTTTGAGCTTCTTTGAGAGCCAACGTTTTGGACCTATAATATCACTGGTAACACACACTGATGGTAGACTCTCCTCTTTAGGCACTTAAGGATTTTGGACGAAAAGATGTGTAGTTTTCCGGATACTACCCAGTCGAGATAGATTCGTCGATTGACCTCTTCCTCGAAATTGGACCTACCTAGCTAAATTGTTTGTCCAAGGTCCTACTTGTCAACAATCTCAAGAATCGAAATCCCAACCGAAGTTGGGTAGGGTGCAACATGGACATTCGACATAAGCTCATTTTGTCCATGTTCATCCAAAGGCCCCGTTGGGATACTCGAATAAGGTCTTAAGTATTGTGTCGAGGTCTTTCAAAGATTCTGCCATGACCATAATATTATTGTCAGCATACCTAAGGTGAGTGTTGTACACATCGTTGATATTTATGCCGAATCCTTTCATTCCAGGAGTTGGACAGGTGAACAGTTTTGGAGATAGGTATAACATATCCCAGCCTTACGCCTCGCTGTAGGGGAATCGCGCTCGTACTCTGCTCCTGTATTCGGGTCGAATTGGTGCGTTCATGTAGAAGTACTTCAGTACCTCAATGTAACGAGAGTCGATACGGCCGCGGTGCAGGGAGAGATTGCAGCACTGCCCAAATCTCGATCGAATCGAAGGCCTTCTCATAGTCCATGAACTCCAAGCATAGTGGTAAGTTATACTCTTCGATCTTTTGCATAACCTGCCGCATTATATGGATGTGGTCTATCTATTCTTGATTTTTGTTAATTTTCTTTGATACTTATTGTCTTTATTTATAAATTAACTAGCTGACCCGGCGAACTTCGTACCGCCTTAGCGTAGAGATTTTCTTAATATTTTTTTCCGTAAGAACCATCCTTGGACTTCCACAAACATTTAAAAAAAAGAATTATCGAAATCGGTTCAGCCGTTCACACGTGATGCCGTGACAACGCGAAACGGGTTTCATTTTTATATATATATAGATTAATAATGAAACCTAACAAACAATGTTTTTTATTTATTTCCTCCAACTTTCTTCAACATCCGACGGGTACTCATGGCAGAAGTTCCGTAGAATACTGACTAAAAGTGACATACGTCATATATTTGATAAAAAAAATTCGCAGAACAACGACGGATTATCACATACATCCTCAAATTGTCCATAAAACAATGACGCATGTGATTTTTACAAAAAACTAAGTATTTCTGGAGATGGGTTCATAGTTTATATAAAATAACATCTTTATGTTTATAACATCCCCAAATTTGAAATCGATCAGCCAAGTAGTTTTTTTTGTAGACACAAAAAACCGGTTCCAAAACTTCAAAACGCTCTCCTGGAAACTTAACATTTTGCAGATACGTCGTTGTTCGACGACGCCGACGATTTGTAAAATTACGCTGCTACACTTACGCCCGTATTCACAAACGATGCTTGATTAAGTGAAGCAGCTAATCGAATAGATTAGAGCTCTGTGATTGGTTCGTGTGTGACCCTGTGCGTCCATGAGTACTCGGAGACCTCAAAGTAATGTTTGTTAAGCAAGCATCGTTTGTGAATACGGGTGTTATTCCCAATACTTTTGGTACACTGTGCAACTTTCTATTGTATTAACCGTGTCTTACACCGCACGTACGCGGCACCGAGTCAATATACCAGCACGTACGGCGCACGATCGGCAAGTGGTGTATTAATATCGCACGGTCGTGACGCTCGGATCGTGTTGTATTGGATAACTAATAATCTGTGCTGGGTGTACCTTCTGTGAAATTCCAGCGTGCAATCTGTGCTACATTATTTAGTAAATGCAAAAGCGAGATGCAGTACTTAAATAAGAATCATTCATAAGACTAAACACAGTTGTTTTTACACGCCTCAACTTTTTTAGGCTAACTTGCACCATCTTACTTTAACAACCTGAAAGCACTGGTTATTGTTATAGTTACGGTTAAAGTTAGGTTATCTTTATACGAAGTGCAAAAAATTCATCCTTCTGCTATACAAACTCATTTTCCATAAGTTGATACTTGATACACCAATAGTAAGAGAGTCTAATGCCCGTATTCACCATCAATCCCTAATTTTTAAGTGACCCCTATGATAAGGAATTGTGTTTAATAAGGGGTCACTAAATAAATAAATAATAATAATAAATTAGGGAATTAATGTTGAAAACGGGCATAATATAACTCTTTTGTCAATGGATCAAGGAGACTCAGTCCATACGTAAACTTATTGCACTACTAAGTTGGTTATTATAGTTGAAATGGGATTGCTGAAAGTGGAAGGTGAAGGTGCAGGCCGAGAGTATAACGGCTATTATCAACTTTTTATAAATTAAATTATATTATAAGCCTCTCATACTCGAGTTAGGTACTCGTACATTCTCCCAGACTGTCAAATCCCAAGAGTCTTTGTTTTCAACCGGCCAAATTCAGCTCTTGCAGCAAAGTTATTTAGTGCCGGAATTCCCTGCAGACAGGATTGTTCCTGTGTCAATTCCCACTGTATTCGGATGGGATTCAGTACGAATCACTCCAAATCCTGCCTCCAGGACTTCCAGGAGTATAAAGAAGCGTGTTGCCAAAATTGCAAGGTGTATAGGCGAGCCAACATTTGATAAGGCGTCGAAGAAAATAAGTTTTTGTGTACGCAATTTTTGTAGAGACACGAGTAATAATTAGAAATAAAGAAAGAAAGAAAGATACATTTATTAATTAAGTGTACACAGTGTCGGATTAAGATACTTGAACGGTCTTTAGCAAACATTAACGTAGGTATTTATTACACATTGAAATGCAACTTGCAACTTTGACGGGTCTTGAATTCGCAGAGGGAGAGAGATGGTATTTATATGCTTGTTTGCACCCTTTTTGGTGCCACCCAAGACGTGATACCCTCTAAGCAATTACTTAACTTGTTTAGGTACTTATGAGTTAATCCGGCACTGAGTGTAATTGAAAAACCAATAAAATTACTCACTAAAATACCACATTTAAGCAATTCCTATTGTTAGTAAATATCAGCATTTTTAGATGAATTATAAAACCAGAACTAAAACATAGAAGGCCCCATCAAAACTTACCATGCACGAGCGACAGCAATGCCTTCCTCTCATTCATTTGTAACCGAAGCATCACTCGCTGTAAAAACTTCATGCGCCCATAAACTGCTTGAAATAGTCCACACTCGTATAAAAGTGAATGGAAAAGTCATAGAAGGATCTTATTTTGCTTTTTCGCCTGTCATGCCGTCTGATCTGTAAGTAATGATTCTAGTGACTTGAAACCTAAGCTGCCGTGGGCATCCTTGGTACATAATATACCAAGGATGCCTAAGTTAAACATATTATTTTTATCCTACTAATATTATAAATGCGAAAGTTTGGATGTCTGGATGTTTGTTACTCTTTCACGCAAAAACTACTGAACGGATTTTGTTGAAACTTTACAGTATTATTGTTTATAACCCAGAATAACATATTATAGGTTATAATTTACGACGATCCGTGACACACTGAATTTCACGTGGGTGAAGCCGCGGGTAACAGCTAGTATTTCTATGATTATGAACCGTAAAGAGGGTATGAAAAATATTTGAAGAAGGTTCCTTGTAGTTTGACTTCAGGCGAAGATAATAATATTTTTTAACAATACTTTGTCTTCAATTCCCCCCTCATCCCTTTAGCTTATCCCATGTCTTTCTATGAATAAAAAACGCAAAATTAAATAGAGTTAACACATCTTTTCTCAAAAAGTTGCTTCTAAGCTTTTCCTTTTCACCACAACACTCGTATAACGACCGTTCGGAGAGCCTTTGCACTCAAACCGTAAAGATTTTATGCAAAAATAATATTGCCACAATTACTCTGTCGTCAAGTCTGCATTACTTGTCTACGGGCCGTAACCCGAACGAGCTGTAAAGTGCAACTAGCGAAGGGATTTAAACCAAGTCTCTTGTTGTCAGTATACATAAATGACTAGCTTTTGCCCGCGGCTACGCTCACGTGAATAGTCAGATAACGATTACATCCACGAAGACGCGTCCCACCAATTTTTGGTCGAGGGAAGCGTGGGTGCGGCGAGTTTGATCCGAGCAATCCGAGCGTCATTATTGTAGTGTGCATGTGTACTCATGGATATTTAGCGTGTACCGATAACACTCAGACATTAGCGGAAGAATGGTGGGGCGCGTCTTCGTGGATGAAACGATCTATACTTTAAGTCATATATGTATAGTCCCCCTTCCAAAACTAGAATTGTTTTTCACTATGTTTTCCAGTGGGGGGAAAACTACATATCATTTTTCAGCGTTCAGTGGGTTGACTCTGAAAGAAATAAAATACTAGCAAACTGCCCCGGTATCGCACGGGCGCAAATTATACACATAACCTTCTTCTTAATCTGAAAAAACTGGATCAAAATTCGTTGCGTTTAAAGATCTAAGCGTACAGACAACGTGAGTGACTTTGTTTTATACACACTCACACGATCCCAAGATCTACATCGCACCGCTCTCTCTTTCTTTCTTTCCTTCTCTCTCTCTCACACACACTCTACACACACACACACACACTCACACACACACACACACACACACACACACACACGACACTCACACACATACACACAAGTAGGTACCTATTTACCAAAGCTATAGTACTTAATTAAAATTGTGTTTGGCACTATCAACTAAATTACAACTGTTAAATTAAATTGGCGGAAGAATTAGCGTCTGTCACAAGTTTAAATGTAACTAGTATAAACTCCTATTATTAAATGTAATTTTTTCGTGAAGATACCATGAGCATTGTTAAAGACACAATAAAGTTATTTATTTTTATTTATTTATTTATTATACTATGTAAAGTTTTTTTTTAATATGATCTTTTTGTTATGCCTTGCAAAAGGTTCTATTAGATTACTCCAGTTGCAAGACGGTGTGCTATTTTTTTGGGATGAGTTGGATTACATTCTATTTATTATTTATTATTATTATTTCTTTTGGTCTCTTCTTTTTTTATTAAATCTGTAAGATGGAGGAACTGTAGGAGGAAGAAGTAATTTCGTGATTTTGTCGTTGTAGGTTAATATTAGGATTAATGTTTATGTAAGTAAATCTCTTCACATTTTCTATTCAGTTACTATCAGTATCGGTACGGAACGTACATAGATATTTAACTGCGTATGTACGGTAATCTGGGCGCACGGCAGTGCCCCCACCAAGTCGAGCAAAAAAGCGGCACGGCCGTACCATCCTTTTCTCGAAGCAATTCAGGTCATTTTCGACTGCCTGCAACTTCGTTGTGAATAAAACTAGAAGGCTGAATTTTCATTAGCTATGCAGGCATTGTAAAGACACGGTATATTTAAAATTTCATTCAATTTGAACCAGTAGTTTAGGAATTATAACGGGTCAAAGTTACTTAATTTTGTCACTCACTGACTCACTGACTCACCGATCATCAAAATTCTAAGGCACTTCTAGCAGACCTAGAAGCTTCAAATTTGGAATATAAGTAGTGTTTGGTGTATGAATTAAGGAAAAACTAAAATATTTGGGGGCACGGTAGTGCAACCGCCAAGTCGAGTAAAATTTTTCAATTTCGGTCCAGTTTTCTAGATACATAACTGCTGTCTACAAAATACAAAAAGAAATGAGATCCCATCAAAAACAATACTTGTCAAAAAAACCAAGTCTCGCAACTCAGTTGTTCTACGGTTTTTTGACAAGTATTGTTTTTGATGGGATTAGATATTTACTGAGCAAATGTGCTTCATCTCAGACCTTACCATCAAATAGGAACTACCTATTAGGAGAAAATAAGGTCAAACGCCAGACTCAGTTCGAAGTAAAAATTATCTCCTACTCTAAGGCTGAGTTGCACCACTTAACCTTAACCGTAACTATGCTTATGCTTACTGCTTATTATGATCGGTGTTTCTTTACGAGATCGAATCAGAAATGAGGAGATTCGTATACGAATTAAAGTACGAACGAACTAGCAAGCTGATAGTACGCAGAACCGACAGCTAATGGGGCAGCAAGGTTATAGAGTGGAGGCCACGTACCGGAAAGTGCAGCGTAGGACGTCCACCCACAAGGTGGACCGACGACCTCATAAAGGTAGCAGAAAGGCGCTGCATGCAGGCCGCTACCAACCGTCCTTTATGGAAATCATTGGGGGAGGTAATGATGATGATAATGATGAGTGCAGTGCGGTTTCCGGAAAAATGTAAGCGATTAATTAGAAAATAATATATTTTTCCTTCACAGTAAGATAAAAAAGAACCCTCTTTTTTATCCGATCCCTTTCCTCGGGAGAGATTCTAAAAATGTCACCGTGAAAAAATTAAATCGCTGTCAAAGTCCGCTAATTTTAGTTTACCTTCTGGAATGTGGGTGGAACGCGGAACGCGGGTGGCACGCCCGGCGCGCGGGATCCGCCGGCTTTGATACCGCCTAGGCGCCTATTGACCTAACCTACTGAACAGTTTAAGTATCAATTTAGATTATAGTAACTTGCTTATGAATTTTGCAACCCCTACTTTTCTATTTTTAAACCGGCAGGGAGAAGTGATCGAGTAAGTTTGTTGCAAAAAATGTAACCACAACAAATGAAAAAAGTGCGGCTGAAAAAAATGTCCTTGAAAATTTCCAAATTAAATTTTTAATACTTTTTCTTCAAAATACATACCTACCTACTTATCTCTACAGATAACACTCAAGAACACCCGTATCTAATAACAGTTTTACCAAAACATTCAAATTCTTCCTGTAGTTTCAGCTATAACCATTACATACGACCTATTCACCATAAGTAATGAGTAATGACCAATGAAGCCTTGAATAGATTCAAGGTAATGTCTTTATAAATTGCTTCATGTTGTTGTAAATAGCTAGGTGCCTTGTTAAACATAAAGTAACAGTAACGTGCTAGCAAAAGTAAATTATGATTCTGAATTTATTGTTCCGAAGCAGTGGTAGGGTTAATACTGGGACGTGTAAAAGTGCTTTTTAAAAGCCTATTTGCAAAAATCAACGAGATATTTTTAATCACCCATTAACAAAATTAGATTAAGATTGATCACCCAACGGAGTGCAATAAACTTGTGATATTAAAATTTGAAATTAAGATACAAAAGCTGAAATTTGAATAATAAGTAATAATTCATGCACTTAAACTTATGGCACCACAAAATTCAAATGACAGAACTAAGGCTGTTTTTAGACGAAGACAATAATCGGACTCACAAGTTCGAAGATATTTTTTTTATTTTTACATACTTAGAACGAAACTAAAAAACGAAAACGGCCTCAAAAAAGTGCACCAAAAAGTTAAATCACAGTTACGTTTTTTATTAGCAGAGGTTGATTGATATTTTTTACCTCTATTTTGAATTAATCCCATCACAATTATTTAACAGCGGCCATGTTTCAGTTTTACACTCGCAAAGTTTCACACGGGAAAATGTCCTGAAAGGCTTCGAGAAAAGTGTGCTTTTCCCGTGTTCCAAGTTAGTTGAACGCCGCACTAGTTCGGTAATTTCGTCAGTTCTCTCACCGGGGGCGTAGCTCAGATGGTAGAGCGCTCGCTTAGCATGCGAGAGGTACCGGGATCGATACCCGGCGCCTCCAATCATTCGGAGTAGGAGTCAGCTAACGTTTTGAAGCGATAAATCAATGTTAGTTTTTAAATCAGATTTAAAGTAACAATTTTTTTTTTATCATTTTTTACCACTTGAGTCTTTGACTCGCGACCTACGCCAATTTAATACAGACCGTATTAAAGAGGCGATTGAGCGAAACAAGGGCTCTAAAGTGTTCGCAAGAGATCTGTCTGTTGGCCAAAGTCAACTGACCAAGCTGAAGACAGAGGATGGCAGAGCCATTTCGTCGGGGCCGGAGATATTGGAAGAGGTCGAGAAGTTCTACGGACAATTATACACGAGTGTACGTGCACCTGTCACAAATCTAGCCGAAGACCCAAGAGCTAGACTGACCCGACACTATACCGAAGATATCCCGGACGTCAGTCTGTACGAGATTAGAATGGCTCTCAAACAGCTGAAGAACAACAAGGCACCGGGTGATGATGGAATCACGGCTGAGCTTTTGAAGGCAGGCGGAACGCCGGTACTGAGGGCTCTTCAGAAGCTGTTCAATTCCGTCATCCTCGAAGGGAAAACGCCTACGACATGGCACAGAAGTGTGGTGGTACTCTTCTTCAAAAAAGGTGACAAAACCTTATTGAAGAATTATAGACCCATCTCACTTCTGAGCCATGTCTACAAGCTGTTTTCAAGAGTCATTACGAATCGTCTCGCTCGCAGGCTCGACGACTTCCAGCCTCCCGAACAAGCCGGTTTCCGAAAAGGCTTTAGTACCATAGACCACATACATACGCTAAGGCAGATTATACAGAAGACCGAGGAGTATAATCAACCACTTTGCCTGGCGTTTGTGGATTATGAGAAAGCCTTCGATTCGGTCGAGACCTGGGCAGTGCTACAGTCTCTCCAAAGGTGCCAAATTGACTATCGATATATCGAAGTGTTGAGGGATTTGTACAAAAACGCCACAATGTCGGTCCGCCTCCAGGATCGGGATTCGAAACCTATCCAGTTGCAGCGAGGGGTAAGACAGGGAGACGTCATATCTCCAAAACTGTTTACCACCGCCCTGGAAGATGTCTTCAAGCTTCTGGACTGGAACGGATTTGGCATAAATATCAACGGCGAGTACATCACCCACCTTCGATTCGCGGACGATATCGTAGTCATGGCTGAGACCTTGGAGGATCTAGGCACAATGCTCGATGGCCTCAGTAGAGCCTCTCAACAAGTGGGCCTCAGAATGAACATGGACAAGACAAAAATCATGTCTAATGTCCGTGTTGCACCCACTCCTCTGAAGGTTGGAGACTCTACACTCGAAGTTGTCGACAATTATGTATACCTGGGACAAACAGTCCAGTTAGGTAGGTCCAACTTCGAGAAAGAGGTCAATCGTCGAATCCAACTCGGATGGGCAGCGTTCGGGAAGCTTCGCCATATACTCATGTCCGAAATACCGCAGTGTCTCAAGACGAAAGTCTTCGAGCAGTGTGTGTTGCCAGTGTTGACATATGGATCCGAAACGTGGTCGCTTACTATGGGCCTCATAAGAAGGCTCAAGGTCACCCAAAGGGCGATGGAGCGGGCTATGCTCGGAGTTTCCCTGCGTGATCGAATCAGAAATGAGGAGATCCGTAGGAGAACCAAAGTAACCGACATAGCTCGCAGAATTGCTAAAATCAAGTGGCAGTGGGCGGGGCACATAGCTCGTAGAGACGATGGCCGTTGGGGCAGGAAAGTTCTCGAGTGGCGACCACGGGCTGGAAAACGTAGCGTGGGCAGGCCTCCTACTAGGTGGACCGACGATCTGGTAAAGGTCGCGGGAAGAGCCTGGATGCGGGCGGCGCAGGACCGTTCATTGTGGAAAACCTTGGGGGAGGCCTTTGTCCAGCAGTGGACGTCATTTGGCTGAAACGAACGAACGAACCACTTGAAAAATAAATCAATAAAAAATTTAAACAAATTAAATTAACGTAAAAATTAATAAATAAAAATGATTTACATAATATTTTATTCTTCTTTTAATAATTTGCACCAATCTAATGTGTCATAGGTATAAATAAGTTACCGACTACAAAAAACTTCAATCAAAAATTTTTTACCTAGAAAGTGTATGAAAAAGTGTGTGTTAGCCAAAGATGAATTTTGCATTTTTTAGGTAGTTGCTGCGATTCTTGTTTGTTAGTTAAGTTGCAAGTGTGCAAGTGCCTTTATACCAAATTAAGTTAACAATAATTACGTTTAATTAAGTAAGCAGTCGCTATTAAGTGCTCTGTAACAATTCGAGTGTAATAATAATTCACTTGTAATTTTGAAGGCAGACTATTCATTAAGCGAAGTGGAATTATTACAATAGTTAATTTTAACCTTTGATTAAATTAATCGATGCTTCAGAGAATCCGTTTCATTAGGCTACCAGCGAGAATTGCTTTTAAGATCGACTATAGTTTTTAGTTCGATGAATTTTCAAAGAAATATTTTAATCAATTAGCTGAATGGCAACTGCGTGACTTGGTCATGACCTATAACTATGACTTTCTTCAAAACAGCGATTTGAGAGTAGTTCGAATTGCCAATGAGTAAAATACTTTTTGATTCGATTATGCCGCGAAATAAAATAAAAATATTTTTCTTACAATATCTATTTTTTTTAGCAATTACAGCAATTACGAAGTCTGTAACTAAACAAAAGTGCTATGGTGACAAGACAAAGGGTTAACCATCTAAGTACATAATTATAAATTATAAACACCCAGAAGACGTAATATATATATAAATAATTATAAATAAACAACTTAAAAAATCGAACTGCTTAAGGCGGGAATCGAACCCACGACGTCGGGCGACTGCTCTTCCATCTGCCGGCAAGCGAAAGGTCGTGGGTTCGATTCCCGCCTTAGGCAGTTTAATTTTTTCAAGTTGTTTATTTATTATACAACTAGCGGCCGCCCGCGACTTCGTATGCGTGGATCTTGTTTTACCCCCTTCATCTATTTTACGCGGTTTAGATTTTTTCATACAAATGTTTTTTCCCGCTAAGTCCCGTTCCCGTGAGAATTTTGCAATATCCTGTTGTAACTAAGCTTTAAGTTTACTAAGGTACCTGCATGCCAAATTTCAAGCGTATAACTTAAGCGGTTTAGATTTTTCATACAAAAGGATTTTCCCGCTAATTCCCGTTCCCGTAGGAAATTCGGGAATTTCTTTCTTAGTACACCTCTACGGTACCTAAGCTACCAAATTTAACCATTGAGGCTGCACACGCGTCGGAAGCTTAAAAATGGAGTAACTTCTCCCGTTTTCCCAAAAATTCCCTTCACTACTCTGCTCCTAAGTATACTATAACCTGCCCAGCCCAGGAGTATGAAGAATAATTGTACCAAGTTTCGTTAAAATCCATCGAGTAGTTTTTGTTTCTTTAAGGAACATACAGACAGACAAAAATTTTACTGATTGCATATTTGGCATCAGTATCGATCACTAATCACCCCTTGATAGTTATTTTGAAAATATATTTCATGTACAGAATTGTACTTATACTTATTTGAACCCATTGAGATTTTAACCTATAACTTTATAGTCCGTTACGAGAACCACGAAGCAAAGTGTGTAACCTATATCAAGTTACATACAATTAGGATCTCCCAACGTAGTTTTAGGTCAACCGCAGCGTTTCCCAAAATTGTACATACCAAGTTTAGACCAATTTGGGATGAAATTATCCTATCGCCAGGCCTATCCTTGCCCTAAGCAACTCATAACATAAGTCTAGAGCCCCATAAATAATGACCAGGGCCGAATAATCGTATTTCTCAGTAGAACAGCGATACGCTTAGGGTTGGAGTGGTTACTGGGTATCGATGGTTTAATTGGTTTACTATCGATAAATAACTTTGAGGCTCGATTTCTGAAGTAGGTACTGAAAATTTAATTCAGATTCGAGCATAGAAACCTAGAGTGTTGCTGAATTTCAATATAATAATATTGTTAAATCACAGGCTTAACTCTATATCTGTTTCAATAGATTTGTCGATAACCTGGAAACTTTTTATTCAAATAACTTTATAATTAAAGCTACTCGTAGATATTACATCATAATATGAAATAACAAATTATTTTTTAGTCTGTACCTACCGTAGCGTAAATATAAATTGAATTATTTTGTCTAAAAGTTTAGTGAGCTTTCTCTCTTCAAGTTCTTGTGTTGCGTGTCTGACAGGGTCCATTAGTGGTTTGGAGTTTCAAAGTAGGTACATAGTTCCAAAATAGAACTAATGACCAACACTAGTAGAAACTTATATTGCTAGGTATTTTTAACGTCACATTACTATCGATGAAGAATATACTTAATTATTTTTATTACTATCGCTATTTTTGATATCAAGCTAAGTATCGATTGGTGTAGTTTATTGCAGCATTACAACACTAGTGTGGACCCCCGGACTCTTTCCTTATTTATGGTTATTTATGCAAGAGTTATCCGATTCCGTGAAATAATAAAGTTATGTATGTGATTGTTTTTATTCTTAATATCTATTAAGCTGTAATTATTTCTGAGTGACTACTTCTTGTTCTGTATTAATTAACAGAAGTTAATTATTCATATTAGCGTAGGTGTTCCTTACGTAAGCATTAAAGGTTATACGAGTAGAATATGCGAAAATAGAATTGGCTAGACTGACTGTCTAGAATAATAAATTTATGAGTGTCTACTTCGTTCAGGTTAACGATAAAATTGTATATTTTACGTTACTAACAATATCAGCCTCGAAGGACCATTTGAATAAAAAAGGTATGTTTTAGGAATGTAGCCAGCTCTTTTCAAAAATAAAAATACGTGAAAATTTATTTATTTTAATTAACTTTGGTTACAATCTTCAAATCGTAACTGAGTTAATTTTGATGTAAAAAGAAGCATAAAAAGTACATTGTAATTCAATTAAAGAATACCATTGCTTGTAAGAGAAAAAACCCTTGCTATTATCAAAAATCAAAATATCTTATACTTGAAGTGACTTCTCTCAATAATAACTAAATGCGACTCTTAGGCTGAGTTGCACCACCTAACTTTAACGGTAACTATTACGATAACCGGTGTATTTTGTATGGAGTTTGACAGATTTTTGACGTTTGTCACAGTTAAAGTAAGATGGTGCAACACACCCTTAGAAACTTATTATTAAATTACTAAGAACTAGTACTGGCATATAAAAAGCATGCCCACTCATCGAAAATCGACCTATTACCATAGATTTTTCTCTTACAGTCGCTGATAACCATCAACTCAGGGCTGGGTTTGACGAGTGCATAGAAATAGGCGGATTGCGCCTCATCTTTTGCCACTTTCTATGCCTTATCTTGGACTCTATTAATACTAGTTTTAGCATCCGGTTTCGCGTTGATTTGTTTTTGTAGGTTATGAATGTGAATAGCATAACAGATTTTAAAGTTACAGTTGCCAGCAAATCAGACTAAGTACATTTTATTGCAAAATCGCCATAATCTCAACACCCACAATGTAAAGCATGAAAATGCCGTTATCTGTCTATTCGAAATTCAAAGAATTCGACATTGGTCCTAGGAAGGTCCTAGAGTGATAAGGCACTAAAAATGCCGAACTGGACTGAAATGTGAACAGTAAATTAATTTGGAACTATCATATTATTATTAAGTTAATGTTTTCAAGGTTTACCTACTCTGAATTGAAACAATATTATGCTACGTCACAAAATTTTCCTTAAGATACTTTTGTATTTTGTAACGTTAAAATTATATAAAGCAATAACAAATATGGCTCGACAAACAGATTCTAGAGTTACTTAGTCATGATAACCAACGTTTCTAAGGACTATGCCATAAATCGCAGTAACCCAGCAAATACCAATTCGCATAGCTGATATACTGCGGAAGAATCCGATATTGCAAGATATTACTTACGATAAAGGGACTCCTAGATATTTGCCATCTGAAATTGAAAGTTAGTAGCCTAGTAAGTACTCAGTAGTAGAGTTAGGTAGGTAGATACGGTCCCTAGCACGCACACAGTACAGATTTGTTCCAAGATGGTAGGTACCTATTGTACAAAACCTCTTTTTGTGTTTGTCTATGGACGAATGATTTTGTATTTTTATTTGTTTGACAAGTGATTAAGCTGTCAATAAAATGTCCGCATAAAGTAAACATCTCTTTCTTTACAATCCCAATTTATTTTCTACATCTGGCGACCCTGTGAAGTAAAAATGAATTTAGAAGCCGTAAAAAAGGAGCGCACACGGTTGCGCAAATTATTTACAAGGAGGACAAATGATATCCATCGTATGTTGGAAACGAGTGAGCCCGACGTGGATTCCATAGCTGCGGCAATAGATACATTGGAACCACGAGTTCAAGAGCTATTCGACCATGACGTACAGATATATAAATACCTTGTGGATAGCGGCGATGAAAAAGAGATTGATGATGAGATGGACCAGGCGGATAACTATAGAATGAAATGGACCGCTTTAAAGAGAAAAGTTGACCGTTTAGTGTCACACGATGTGGCCGATTCACAGAGTTTACGGGCATATAAATCGCTTGACGGATGCAGCTGCGAGAGTGCTGGTTATAAGCGACACACACACACACACACACACACACATAGGAAACAGCAAACTAATTTAAAACGAACTTTAACTTTAGTTAGTCAAACAAAAATACCTATTTACACTACCTATTTTACGTGGCTTCCTTCAGTAGACTATCAGACATGATAAGCGAGCGATCCGCGTAGCTCGATGGGTGCCGCAGTTGAAACGTATTGCAGTATTACGAGCCACAGTACAGTTGATGTCGCACGGAAAATATTCGCTAAAAATTCTACTTTAGTTTGTAATTTTTTTTTTGGTGGATAATGCGTTTATATGGGCATTTCTCCACTAAATGGAAAATCGCTGTCCCAAGCTAAATTTATGTAGTAAACCTTAAAATTTGTCAGGTTTTTGTATCAATACCGACATAGAATTAGGTATTCTTAGCATCACATAGCATATTTAGTAATTTAATCATGGAATATTCGAATAAATAACCTCAAACGTCTCAAATCACAGTCCCCTGGTACGTCCCTTTTCCAGAATTACACATATTGTTACAAATGTTTATTATATTGCTGTTGATATTTGAATAAAAAATATCCAAATACATTAACAATAACAGTTAGCATCTTAATACATCACAAACAATGTTTATAATATAATTTTAATCAAAATATCCTTCTGAGAATGCTGTCCTCAAATTATTAAAACATTCCCCTGTTAAAATTTTAAAACCGGTTTAAAGTCATATTTAGTTTTGGCGCAAAGCACTTAGATCGCAAAACGGAACGCAATAGGTGTTAAGGTTGTTCAGTTGTGTAGCTAGTGGGCAGCCGCTATTTTGTTTAATGCTACTACTGCGTCATCTGGTGAACCACGCGTCTCGGCCGTCAGTGAAAACATTCCCCTGGTGAGCCTTTTTTTTACTATTTTAAGAGTTTTAATAACGACAATTTGTTTAAATTAATTAATCTTCTAGTATGTAGCCACATAAGTTGCGTTTATTTTAATGTTTTTAAATGATATTGTTTTATGAAGTATTCACGTAAAAATAACATTCCCCTGGCGAACATTCCCCTGTCATTTCATAGCACAGGGTACTGTTCATACCACAGGGGACTGTTCATACTACTGTTTTCCTAGGTTTTGACCACTAAAATAACGTCTTTTTAGTAGGTATTATCTCAAAATTTCACCGAAAAAGAAGGTACGCCAAACATGAGAAGAATTTCTAGAACAAAAACGTATAGCTGTGCAATTATGATATCATCGACTTGAAACATTACCCTAAAAGAAAAATTGAAAAAAAGAAGAAAAAAGAACAACTTTAAATAAAATCAGTTAAAGATATGAGTTGTCGTGAGCATAAGGCTGTAAAAAAGGTTTGGAGGGAGCACTGTGCTAAGTTTCGTGCAAAAAAGAAAGTCATGAAGACATAACAGATAATTTGTGTTTCTTTACGAGATCGAATGAGAAATGAGGAGATCCGTAAACGAACTAAAGTCGGTGACATAGCCCGACGGATTAGCAAGCTGAAGTGGCAATAGGAAGGCACATAAAAAAAAAATTAGTACGCAGAACTGATGGCCCATCGGCGGCAAGGTTCTGTAGTGGAGGCCGCGTGGACGTCCCACGCTGCGTTATACGGTACACAAGGTGGACCGACGACATTATAAAGGTAGTAGGAAGGCGCTGGACGCAGGCCGCTACGAATCGATCAACATGGAAGTCTTTGAGGGAGGCCTATGTTTAGCAGTGGACGTCCTATGGCTGAAATGATGATGATGATAATGAACAAATAATTTCGGAAGGGAAAATACCTACATCTGATTCAGAAGATTTCGCAGAAGAACATCAGGCGCCTTTAAGATCATCTGACCCAACACGAAATAACAAGAATAGCGTTTCAATATTACATTCACCAGAAACGGGGTCAAAAAACAAAAATTAGCAGTAATAATGTTTTTTGTTTATTACTTTTTGTATTTTTTGGTTCTGTTTTAAAAGGCAGGATACTACATTTTTGATTATTATAAGACTGACTTTAGTGTCATACAATTTAAGTCTTAAAACTTAATTGTTCGTTAAGTTTAATGCTACTGTTATTAGGCTTAAGAAAAGTCATTATAAATTAGTAATATTTGTTTTAATAATAATATTTTTTGTTTCAAAAACTTACATATTTTTAAAATAGCAAAGAAAAATAAAGACTTTGTTTATTCAAAGAAAAATACTAATTATTTTTGTCCATAATACATTCCCCTGGGTGGTTGCAACATTCCCCTGTCGCAATTTTGCGAAAAATCGCCAATAACTCAAAAACTAAGGGGAAAATGTGTGGGCTTTTTTTAGATATGTATTTAAATTACTATTGCCCTGAATTTCGTTAACAAAATTTCTCAACATTTAATAAAATTACTTCAGGACAGTCTTGTATGGACGATTTTCCAAATAGCAGAGAAACACCCATATAAGTCATAATAGATCACCTAAATAAATATGGCGAGGATTGAAATCAACACCCTGTATATATGTTGCCATTGTATAATTAATTACTTTAATTATTTTACATTCACCTAATGGCAATAAATAGGCCTGTTAGATATTTTTTACCCTTTTCACATAAAAGAAAAACAGTAAATCAAGTTTATTATTGGATTCTTATTAGAAAATAGAAAGTGATGAAGAAAGAATATAAAGAAAAAACTAAAAGTTTTCTTATTAGGTCTGATTTTTTAAACATTTCAATACTTTTATATTTAAAAGATGAGTTTCTTTGCTCCTAAATAGTTTGTAAATTTTTAATTTGATACAAAAAGTTTCAGTAAGTTTGGCAAATAGGTAGGCCTGTATTCATTTAGCCTTAGCACAGCACAGCAAAACAGCTTAAACAGCTGTCATCTGTCACCATCAATCCCTAATTTTTAAGTGACCCCTATGTCAACAAAATTCCTGTTATTTGTTATCATAGGGGTCACTTAAAAATTAGGGATAGATGGTGAAAACGGGCATGAATCCCTTATGAGAGAAAAAAAATTCCAATTAAAAATAATTCTACTAATCTATGAACCCTCAACAAATTTTCTTACCACATCGCCATTGTAAAGTAAATACCTACTGTATAAGGACAAATTGAGGCCAATTTTGGAGTGGGGTTTACATAGTAAATTAAAATCTACACCTGAAAATCAGCACCCTAGAAAATGATAATGTTCAGCGCTACCTCTCAAATCTAACTCCAACGAGAGACACAAACTACTCGCTGTGGAAGGCTACTAAGAATCTAAAGCGCCCGAAAATCCATAAATCACCTATCAATGATGGAAAAGGAGGATGGGCTAGATCTGATAAAGAAAAGGCAACAATCTTTGCGGAACATCTGAAGGCGGTTTTCCAACCACTCCCTGAAAGCAATCCCGAACATAATAGGGAAATCAAGGAATACCTTGAATCAGCGAATCAAATGTGTCTTCCATTAAAAAGTACCAGCCCAAAAGAAATTGTTAAAGAAATAAGGAACCTCAAGGAAGGCAAAGCACCCGGCTATGACCTTATTGATGCCACATTACTTAAAAACCTGCCTCATAAAGGTGTAATGAAATTGGTTAACATCTTTAATGCCAGCTTAAGACTTGAACATTTCCCTGGGCAATGGAAAATTGCACATGTAGTCATGGTACCGAAACCCGGTAAAGCCCCACACGAGGCTGCCTCATACAGACCCATCAGCCTGCTACCGGTTATCGGCAAACTGTTTGAGAGAATATTGCTTAACAGGATGAAAGAACACCTAAGTACAGTATTACCAAACCACCAATTTGGATTCCGAGAAAAACACGGGACGATCGAACAGGTACACCGTATAGTTGACACCATTAGCAGATGCCTAGAAAACAAATTATATTGCTCTGCAGTCTTCTTAAAAAAAAAAAAAAAAAAAAAAAAAACACCTGAAAATCAAAACCGAAATCTTGTTAGGCTTTCCATTTTATTTTTTTCACAATTTGGACATAGTGTATCTAATTGTTCTTGACATTCGCTGATTTAATAGTAATTTTTATGTATTGACCAGTTAAGACTATTACTGCTTTGTCGAGTAATAATTTAATTTTGAAACTTTCTTTGTTTGATTAATTACACTGAATTGTTAGCAGTTTTTTCATGAATATTAATAAATATTCTTTATTTAATAGTTCATAAATTATAATTTAATAAAAGGAATATGAATATTATGTGCGCATTTTATTATTTTGTGAAATGAACCGTAACCGTGAATTTATATGGCAGCTTATTGGATGATGATTCATTGCACTAAAGTTTACAGTAGTAAGCAATGCCTGCTGATGTCATACCAGCCCCGAATCGAGCGACCACGGCTCCTGCAGTCGGTTTGTGATTTAGGCACGTACTATAATTCCAGGAACTTAAAATAAAACATATGCCACGAACAAGGTAGCCTCGTATGTAGAACAAGTCACTGACCAAGTGCGTATAAACTCTACATTCTTATGTAATATTCGCAAGATAGACTTTAATTATCAAAGTAAATAGAACAGGCAACAAGGGATATATGCTAAAATAAATATAAAAGCAGTAAATAATGCGTAGGAGGCCTAAATACCTTAACTTTAGGTGTAATCCAATATCCAGAAGAAAGTTGCAGTCCTATTGACACACGAATACACTGTCATTCATGTAAAACCACACGACATCACAAAGCAGCACTACACAAATTTTCACTTATAATTATTATATTATGTGAAAATATCACATAATGCGCCATTTTCGCATTAAAACCGAAGGACAGCAGTCGGCGATCGCTGCCATCTTTTTTGTCAAATGTCTAAAAACTAAATATAGCGCTTCGAACGAACTCTGGTGTTATTTTTAGAAAGTACAATGAAACTTTCTATACAAAACGTATAGCGCCATCTATTAGCAGGTAGATTAGAATCAAATTATGTCAATAGATGGCGCTGTAAATACATTTGCCGTTGTTTGAAACCGTTCAGAGATGGCACATCAATACAAAACTGTGTACAAAACTATGTTCAACCATCTGAGAATAAAATAAAATATTTAAACTTAATTTGCTGTTTTCAAAGTCATACAGATTCATAAATCAGCACTCTTCACTACAGAAGAAGAAGATTGCTGTTATTTCTACTCAGCTTGGCTTGAGCTTCAGCTTAGGCCCGCCGCACACGCACGACTTGACTTGAAGATTTATAATATCAACTTGAAGGTATCTTAATAATTTTATGAACGATCAGCATCAGCGAATCCTTCGACCTGTAATTTGATTCAAGTGTCTAGCTAATTACCCAATATTGTGATCTACAAGAGCATTCAGCAGCTCTATGCGTCAGCCATGGCAAAATATCGACCTAGTTGCAATGAAATCCTGTAGCAGAAAACAATTGATTGCTCATTGTTGCTCTACAGTGACTACAGTTGACAAAGGCTGGTCGAAAAGATCACGTAACGTTACTTTCAAAACTTCGACTAAGCAAGTTAACTTCTAGCTAGCTAGTTAACTGTTATTTGATAAGTTTTCTCGCCACTAAAGTATCTATCTTAGCTACTTAATCTACCAAACTAAGTCTGGTGGTTAATGTTGAACTTTTATATCTCATTCAAAACCTAAGTAGGTACCTATTTTGTGCATAACCTACCTAAGGTTCTTCTTCTTAGTCGGGCACTCTTGTCAGAGTGGTCGTGGTTGCGCTGACGAGGTAAGTACATGGTGGGGTGATCATCTCCGAGGGTAGCTCTCCTGGCGAGATGCTTCCATTTCTGACGGTAAGAGGAATCGCTAGTACACTGGAGCATGGTGGACTCAGTGGTCTTTGTGATGACCTAAGGTTACTACACAAAATTTATTGTAGAGTACAAATGTGAAAGAACTACCTAGATAATGTCTTGGTTAAGTACTATGGTATTGCCTTAGGTAGACTTATTTGATTGGTATCTATTTGCTGCCAATCCATGCACCAAAACGTAATCAACTGTTAACATTTCCTAGTTTCCACACTGCTGGGTAGGTGTCCATCTATTAGGTAAGTGTTATACCTACTTACCGATGACTTAACATTGTTGTCTAGGCTGTTGTAAATAATTTATGCTAAGCCATTTCTGTTTAAGTCAGTAAGGCAATGATTTTCAGTACGTAAGTATATCGATATTGAAGCAGGTAATCACAGAATAAATTAGTTACAAGGAGGCATTAAGAAGGTACTCGTATTTCATTATCATAATACGAGTAAGTAATGCCTCCTTACTGACATTGTGAACCTAAAAAGAACTCTACATATCGGTTTTGTTTATTTATTTTCATTAATTTATAATGATGGATAATAGAGCTAAACTTATAAATATACTGAAGTAACCTACGAGGTCTTAACTAAAGTAGTTATTATTTTTAGGTGTAGGTTTTAGGTGTAGGTTTTAGGTGTAGTAGTTATTATTTTTACGTGTTATGTGAATTACTACATAGATAATTTAGTTAGGAACATTTAGAACTCAATTTCCATTGCTTATTACCTATAGGAACATGACAATTCAGCTCCGTTCCTTTCTTACTTCTCAAGCACTGTTTGCGTTTCAACAGTTTAGCTTGGGCATTGTTGCACGACATTTGCTCTGAGTGTGAGTAAAAGTGTTAATCTCATTGTATTGAGGTCCCCGGCTGAAAGTAAGAGGATGTCTGACGAAGCTACTGACGTCATCCGGATTTCGGTGGGCGCATAACGAGACATTTTTACAATCTCCGGCTCCGTCGTTGTTATTAGCCTGATTTCGTCATAGTTATGTCAAAGAGCAAACGCTAACTATACCTATAATACCTACCTACCTAATTATAAACGAGTAAGAAGTGAAGTCGATGTCAACCAATATGTACCTAATAAAGCAAGAGAGACTCTTCAATTTGGGCTACTGTGTTTTGAAATAGCTGTGTCAGCCTTTAAGTTGTGGATATTATGTAGAGTGCTAGTCTATTCGCTGACTAAGTACCTACTGCCAACATCTTACATTTTATTAACCAGTTCTTCGTAAAGTTACTTAGAAGTCTCAAGCTACCATTGTTTTATGTTTATTTATGGACTAGCGTGTTGTAAACCACTATAAACTATAACTTTACAACTGTGCCAATGCATTCAAATATGCAAACTAAGCGGCGAAAGCATTGTAAGTAATATCACAATGCAAATCTAATTGATGCCTTACTAACTTTGCAGTTGACTTTCGAAAAGATTTATTCATGAAACATAAACAATTCTTAGTCACTAGTCACTACACACAGTAAGGTATATGTAATTATTTCGACGAGCGACTAGACTAGCTAGGCAAGAAATTTTGGCCAATGGTTATGTAGAGTATTTCAACAAATTACGCATTTCCTTAGGGCGTGTAGGTGCACTGTAGGTAGAGTGGGTACTTAAATGATAAACAAGCTGGACGCTTGAAAGTTTGATTTTTATGACCATACTTACAACAAGAATTATAATAACGTAGGTAGTAAGTAGGTAGGTTTTGTAGGCTCCCCAGGATTTTGTCATTTCGTGCTTTTCAACTTGTTCGTCTATGGTTCTCCGGTCATGTGGTGAAAGAAAACGTCTCGTTCTGAAAGAAAAACTTTATTTGCTACACGGGTCCTTATAGCCTTTGGTGGCTTATTTACAATCTATACAGCATAACGATCAATGATATTAAGTTAAATTAGTTAAACTAAACGTCATTGTAGATAATGTTGAATCTCACTTCCCTTATTTTAAATATTAATGGCTTTGTCATAGTTTTCTTCTCTTGACCTCAATTTTGCTTCATAGGCTTATTGCGTGATGACGCGACCAAAATACAGTGTAGTTAGAAAGCTATTATTTATTCGCAAACTTGGAATGTCATGCTGCTTCCATATAAACTGCATCAATTTATTCATATGATTGTAATTTTCATTGTAACCTACCAGTTTGGAACTTAAACCTGTCAAATAAACATCGCCTTGTTTCTCAAGTGTCTAATATCTAAGATAACTAAGTATCTGACAGAAAAAAGTCTACCCAAATTACCTGGCAAGCCTATATTTGTTATTGTTTGTTGAGAACCGTTAACTGGCTCTAACGTCACTCCCGCTGAAAAATCCTGAAAAAGGATTGCTGCATTATTTCAGTGTGATATTTTGACGTAACGCTGCGTCAAGCGGCGCGGGCGCAGGCACGAGGCGTGAGCGCCGCGTTTCCCGCTCGTTAGCGAGGGCCGGTGAAAGTCGTTGCGCAATGCTGCAGCCTGCAGCTGCATTGTGGGGGCTAACGGTTATCCTTCGCCTTCGCTGTGACTTAATAAACGACAGACGACAACGCTTAAGATCTTCAGACAATGTTGGTCACCACTTATGTAGTTATGCTTACCTATATTTATTTTTAATTTGGAAAATCAAACAGCCGTTTCCAATACCAAACCATTGAACTTTTTTAAACATTTGCCAAAAAAGATTCCATAAATCTACGAGTAGGTATCTTACATCAAAAGAAAAACAAAGTAGCATACATATATTATTTGTTTGTAACCTAAGTTATAGCCTGACCTCGTTTCTTAGAGGCTTGAAGATGCCAATCCATCGAGCACCGCTAAGTTTCAGACAGAGTCTCTGAGGATAAATCACTTTTAGTTTCAGAAACTTTTATTTAAATACTTTTATCATGTTATTTAACGCCACCGTGCTGTATGGACCAGTTCCAGGGTTATTTGTAGAGCGAAAAACTCTAAATGGCACATCTTATGCTCTACTAAGTTCCAGAAGGAACACTCAGTAATTTACATTTAAAGCCTAGTTAAACGTTGTTTGCTTATAGGTATGTATTTTGTATAGAAGTAGTGAGAGTCCTAATACTAACTAATAAAACTTTTAAAATATTGAAAAGAAAATGTTACTTTTTTATTATTATTCAAGTAGGTAATGCTAACAATTACAATTAATTTTCATCAAAATCAATCATTATTGTAATCTACATACTCGTACTTTAAAAAAAAGCTTAGAGTGTTTAATTTTAAAATAGGTAGACAGGTTTTTTCAAAAGGCTGAAATTCTAGAACCGATCGCCTTACATCGTTAGTTACGTATGAAGTTTATGAACATACAATTATTAATTTGGGTCTATTACTCGATTCGATGGGCTTCCCGACCACCACAGTCTCGCCACATAACCACTGCGATTACGCGGACTCTTAAGTACGAAAAAAGTTTACTTACTGGTTACCAAATGGACAAATAAGTAGCTTGTTTAGACACTGTTCAGAAACTTCTCTAATAGAGCAAGGTTCTGTATCTTAATTACCAAAAAATAGCGGTTCGTTTTGGTTTTCATTTGAGATATTAAAACCGCATGTAGAGACGCCTAATAATCACGCATAAGTTGAACAAAAATTATATTATAAGTACGATATTATAATTTTTTATGCTGTGTATATTTATTATGCTACTTTTATATTATGATAGAAAACCTTCAAAAACATTTTGTCTCCAAAGCCTCACATTTTCTTCATTAAAAACTTATGATGACTAAGCTATTTTAAATACCTAATATAAAGCGAAGAAAAAGAGATTGTGTTTTAAGTTTAACGAATGGTTTAACTGTTGAGCATAAGTCGTACCTACCATATATTTACGGAAGCAAATGTGCTCGTCAATAAACGAGCAACTAACTATACTTACGTGGTGAAGCAGTTACATTAAAGTACGTAAAAAATGAACGCTATAGCAGACATAATCGTTGCGGTGTAGAGCGTTAAGTAATCTGTAAGGAAAATTACAAGAAAATAAAATAATGCGACAAACAATATTTATTGTCACAGAATTACTTACTTAAGGTTCTATGCCTTCAATTATCTAGCTAGATAAATAAATAACAATAACCTATTATGGAATATAAATGGCGGAACTAATAATAGAAATAGAATATTAACACTATTATGTCTATTATTTTAGAGACTTCGTGTTTGTCGCTCTACCAGTGTATTCTTCCTACATTCAATAATTTATTCGAACATTTTTGATTAATTGGTGTAGTAAATAGTGATATCCAACTAATAATCACAGACATGTATGAATCCATTCATTTAATTTTGGCTGTCATATCGATCGTGTCAATATACATGCATAACCATGGACCAGGTTCATGTGCATAACATTTAAAAATGCACCGGTCGGTTGATATTTTTTCGACCATAGCTGTTTGACATAGTCTTTTACATCTTCATTTTGCTCTTATTAGTAAACCGCTAGACAAAGTGCTATTATGTCATTAAACGATCGACATTAAATAAAGCCATTTCTTTTCAATTATGGCCAATCAACACGGCGTTACACCTTCATAATCTTTCGTAATCTTCCGGTTTGTCTGAAATGAGTTATTCATTACCCTTCGTTGAACAGTTTATGCAACCAATAAGCACATGTTATTGGTTTACGCAATAGGTTTTTACTCTACGGTTACCATACAATTTTGTTTTTAAATATTAAGGTTACTAGGTAAGCGCCTGAATCATCCGTCCCAAATAGGTTTGTTTAATGTTACGTATCTGCTCATTATTTACTTCCGTATCCGTAATATAAAGTGCCTGAGTGTAGATTTAATAAAAGGCTCTGCTCTGAAAAAAGGGACATTACTTATATTTAGATCTTCAATAAGACCCCGCTTCTATCAATCTTCGTGGCATTGCAATAGAATAGAAGATGGTAGTTAAATAAACTATTATGTGTTGTTAAATGTTTTTCTATGTATTTCACAACCTAATTCAGACAAAAACATTCTGTAAATGGGTGAATATCCCAAACACGTTTTTTACGCGGCGGAGCTGAGAATCGATGGGAGAAATGTAACTAGAGCGACCATTTTTTTTCTGTATATAGTTTATACAGCGTTTTACACGATAGCAAAGTCTTCAGGACAATAGGTAGTTATTTTATATACTAAAAAAATTTTCAAAGACCCAAAATCTAATAGCGGTGGCGCGTCCTAACTCTATTTCTACTCATAAATTGTGTTATTCCTTCTTTCTCGGGGATTCTAGTAATTTAAAAATAGTATAGCCATAAAATACATTAAATAAGACTTCTAAATGATATGAAAGAAATGTGATATTTCATATTTTAAGTGTTTTAAATAGCCTTTCAAAACTGTCCCACGAAAAAAAGCAATTACAGTGGCTCAATTTCGACACTCTCTTACTTCTCCAAATAAGCTTTGAGAGACGTAGAGTTCTTCTGCCCTGCATCACTCAACTGTGTCCTCCTGATCGGGCTATAAAGACTTGCGACTTGTGGTATTGTTTTTCCAGCAGACCCGTAAATATTAGTATCAGCGGCACAGGAATACAAAATTTTTCAATTTCGCTGGCAAGTGTATGAGTGAAAGCTACTTACTTAGATGCTAAACGATTCTTTAACATGATTAAAGTTTGGTGTTTTGTTGTATCTGCATACAGAAATTATTGATCAGAATTATAGTTTTCTTTATAATTTGAATTTTGTAACAGTTTTTCAATTCCGGTGGCGCAATTTCGGTGGCTCCGGTGGCGAATCTATTGCCGGAATTGGTCTTATTGGCTCTGGAGCATTGTACTGTCTTTGTGATGACTCTAGAATAACGGGGCTGTTGGCGGCTAGAGCCAGAAAGTTTTGGATTTGTTCTCTATGGAGGGATTTTGCCGTTATCACCATGCTTAGCAGGCTGGTTGGTAGTTCCAGTATGGTAGTATAATACCCGGAAAGATGCTGCAACCCACCCTCCAGTATTTTGATTCCTTAGTCGGCTATTATGACTCACGTGGGAAGATTTGATGCTTTTTTAGGGTCACAACACAGGCCTGAATATTGTTTTTAATTATAAACATCTTTACTGGATAATAATACTTAATTGATTACAAATAAATAAGTAATTTGAGACAATCATCCGTAACATTCTGAAGTCCACTGTATAAATAAATTTCGGTGGATTGGTTCTTAATTCCGGTGGCTCAAATACAATTTCGGTGGCTCTTGATAATTTCAAATTAACATATCTCGAGAAGTATTAATAATATTTTGATCTCTACCATATCATTGAATAATACAAGTTATTTACTATTATTTCTGCCACAAAAAAGTTTTGGAAAGTGGAAATTAAAATTCGCCACCGGAATTAGGCAAAAAACGAGTTTGTTGATATTCACCCAAATAATATGACAGTTTCACAATCAAGAAGATGAATGTCATGACAAAGCTGAGTACTTAGCACTCATAATAGAATGTGATACTGTACGAGTACCTACTTCCTACCTTACGTCACATTATTCACAGGCAGCTCATTATAATAAATTAGTATTGTGATGATGTTTACTTTGATAATTTTAATAGAGCTTGAAGTGGTCTGAATAGAGCCTCTTCTGTAAGCGTTTCGGACGAATTAGCATCATCATTGTGGTAAGCAAAAGCAAACGCAACTCTATTATGTGATCTTTTTCTCAGATAGTCTACGTTACGTTTGGCGGCCAATGGGTAGAGCGGAAGCTTTGGTTAAGTCTCGTTTATTAACAAAAACTGTCTTGCTGCGAACAATATCAGCACTGAGAGCATTGATGTAACCGGCTGATGTGGGGGCACTTTTCTCTTTAGTTTCTCCAAGTGCGCGCGCGCAGTCGATGTTGCTCCGTCGGGAAACGTACGCGTCTCTACGTTTCAACACCGCGTTCGTGATTCCGCATTACATACCGCTGTGAACGTAAATAAAAACTTTTGTTTTCACCCTAACAAGAAAAAATAAATCAAACCCATTTTGTGTATGTGCAATTGGCAGTTAATAGAAAGTTCCTTGGTTACTGTTGCCTGGTTGAACAAACTACAGGCTCGCATTCACGAGTGCACCGAAGGCGTTGGAATAACTGTAAGGTTCACTTTGTATTAATAATTAATTAGCTCATTAATTATTTATTCGTTTACGACTAACATTGTTCTCGTAATTGTAGCTCTTATAAACATTTCACTTGCTTTAGGAGTGTGGTTTGGGTGTACAAATAAACGGTACAAGGTGCCGTATTGTTTCAACCGCAACAGCTGCACGCTTTTCAATTCCTGTAGTTACTGCCTTAAGTGAATGCACTATACTACCTTAAGTGAATGCATGGCGTGCTTGGAAAAACTACGGGTACATACTACGGGTACCGCCAATTAGTATTAGTTACACATATTTTTGAGATAATGTATAAACAAAATACCTACCAACCATAGATTTTAACAGCTGTAAGTAATTCCGGTTATTCGATGTTTTATTTAAAGACTAGCGGCCGCCCGCGACTTCGTACGCGTGGATCCCGTTTTACCCCCTTCATCGATATGTATCTTACGCGGCTTAGATTTTTTCATACAATTTTTTTTTCCGCTAACTCCCGTTCCGGTGGGAACTTTGCAATATCCTGTTGTAACTAAGCTTTAAGTTTACTAAGGTACCTGCATGCCAAATTTCAAGCGTCTATATTACGCGGTTTAGATTTTTTCATACAAATGTTTTTTCCCGCTAACTCCCGTTCCCGTGAGAATTTTGCAATATCCTGTTGTAACTAAGCTTTAAATTTACTAAGGTACCTGCATGCCAAATGGCAATGCCAGATTTTGTATGGAAAGTGGCGTCTTTTTTTTTTCGCGCGGCCATCGACCAAACTTTGTTTTTTTATTACAAAATAGTGTAATAAACCAAACTTACTATGGCATGTATACCTCTAAACTCAGTCTGAACTGAGTTACGAGCATTAGAAGTTTGATGATTTTCATACAAGATTTGCTTTTTGTGCGCAAGTTTTGTAAGAAATTGCAACAAAATATTGCGCTATTTTTTTATTGCGCTGATTCTGCTCCATACTGATGTCTGGAGCACAGACAGACAGACAGACAGACAGACAGACAGACAGACAGACAGACAAAAATTTTACTGATTGCATTTTTGGCATCAGTATCGATCACTAATCACCCCCTGATAGTTATTTTGAAAATATATTTCATGTACAGAATTGACCTCTCTACAGATTTATTATAAGTATAGATTAAAAATTATTTACCTATGTAGTAAATCGCATCGACAACTGACAATCGAATTATACTTTCATAAGCAACATCCAAAGCACTACTAATATGGAAAAACATTCCCGATATAATCAAATGTGACAGATCTAATAAATAATACATACTTACCTAGTTATAAGAAATAAAAGTTAGTAACTAATGTGTGATTGTGTTTATACCTATTATCTAGATATATAATTTTATGTAGACGTGTAATAAAAGTTATGAGGATGGACGTGTATGTTTGTTACTCCTCACACCTTGCTCATAAAGACTACGTTGACTGCAAAACAATTTTCACGCGTACGGAAATAAGATAAGCTGAAAACAGTCTAGAAGTGTGTCCACTCTCCTTCATGACGATTGGTCAAAAGAGAAATGCAGGTTATGGCGTAAGAGAGCTGATCTTCCCTGCCCTTTTGTCCCCGTTTTTAAGGAAGCACCAGCCTAGAGAGATACACTGTAACCTTGGAAATGGAAAGCAATCTCGGATTACCGCGATCATAATCAGTCAACACCTCATCAAGCTGTCGAGGGCCCATTTAACCTACAACAAAATGATAAATTCCCTGTAAATGTATCTTTATGACATAAGGTTTTGTGTTAAGTTTAAATGTATCGACATAAATCAATAAATGTGCCACCCAAACAGGCGATGAGAAAAGAAGAAAGGTATGGCAACCGTTGCTGTGAGCACCACCACACCAAACTGCAGTTCTTAGTAGACCCCTATCCTGTCCCACACTGCAGGCCCACTACATTTGACCTGGATTGACCTAACGAAATTAAGCTTGAAGTTTCCAAAATTTCTACTTGTTAAACTTGTCAACTGGACTAACAACTCCTGCAAAACCTTACTTTCTAAACGTAACCAAATCGCAACTTGACTGATTCGGCACTTGTTTGATTTAATTAGGTAGAACACGACACGCGAATCAAAATAATATTAAATAACTTCGTAAGTAACAACTTTATGGTATAATGTTGATGTGTATTAATATGACAATAAAGTTTAATTAATTTCATATTTTCATACGATTATATGATTGTTCAAATTACCTAAATTGCCGCAATAATAAAGATTATCCGCAATTACTCGTTATATGTAATTAGCACATTATATTGTTTTATGCATTAATTGATGTAGAAAAAGTAAAGTTAGTGATATCGTGTCTTAAGCGAAGTTCCCATGTGATTGTTATTATTTCTCTCGAGTAAAAAGTTGTGTTCTTTTCACGCCACGTGTTATCTACGAAATCTCTTCGCCTCAGCTTGGCGTGATTAGCTCAGATATATCAGTCGGCAGGCACACTTACGGAATGCGAACTTCATTGCTTTCAGCGAAAAAAGCGTCAATTTCTTTAGAAAAACGTCGTGGGACCAATTATTTTGAAACCGATAGGACAATCACTTTATAAACAATCGCCTACTTAGTTGCCAAAGCTGCGAGCTGCGACCCCAATTTCTTTCGTGACCAATGCAGTTGAGACAATCACTAATTTACTTCGGATTTTGTTCCCACGACACGACATATAAATGTCCTATGCGTAAAAAACTTGAACAGGCTTTGATTTTTCTCGAATGTTCAGTAATCAGACTTTTAATAGGCCTTGTTTCCAAGGTATTGCTTATTGTCTTTAAACAAAAAGACACATTCGCAACCCCGTTATGCTATAATAATGTTTTTATTATATTTTTTATGGAACATTAATTTTCTCAATTCGCTAATTGTAAAACTAATTGAGAACTACTTATTAACTATTATGTGGCCTAAAAGACATAGGTAAACATTATGAGAATTTGATATGATAGCTTAATAGAAAAGAAGTTTAGGGTTTCTGAACTTAGATTCCTGAATGCTGAGGTCCACTTCAATGTTTATCTAACGAAAGCCTGAAATAAATGAGTATGCAAATAAAAGTTTTTACCAAAACATCTTGTTTTTAGTTTCCTACCTACAACAGTGCTTGCCTTGCTCACAGATAATTTGATGTGTAAAAATGCATCCCCTGAAAAACTAATAGTTTGTTCCTTCCGTCTTATTGAGTCGTCTCCCATTGTTCATCTTTCGACATCGCTCTAAATGTACAAAATACCGTAGGACTATTTCATTTTCAACACTTCCGTTAATTGTCTGAGGCGCGGAGGAAACGAACGCTTTTTATAGCGCATTGTTTAGCTCAGAAATTGCAAATTGGAATGGACCACTGAAATGCAACATTTTGAGCCTACATTCAAACAACTGGGTGCTTGTAAAATGTGTGCGCCATTTGCATTTTCCACGATGTTTTTCATAAGTGCCTTATAAATAACTATTTTTTTTTTCTTTCTTAATATTAAAATATTTCCTAATGATATAAATATTTATGTAAACCTAATACAATACTTACAAGGCTGCAAGTGTTGCAATGCGAAACAGCTGAAAGGCCTTAGAAAGAGGCATAGAACAATTGAAATGCGCAACATAGAACAATCGCGGTGTTAGTAGCAGGCGCGGGCGCAGGCGGTGTCGAAACGCTGCTAGTGCTGCCACACGTGATATATTTATTAATCAGGCCGAACATTTACGAAAGCAGTGGCCGAGGTAACGGTCGATGGGTCCACTGTGCCCCTTCGATACATCAATTATGGTAATACCAATCAAAACGAACTCACACCCACCCACAACAAGAATTTGTGTCAATTTTAAGAGTACCCATACTTGTTATTTGTTACTGTTAAATTATCCGTAAGCTCTTAACGATGCCAGTATTTGTGCGTACGCTCTATTTAGTAAATAAAAATTAATAAGCCCACCGGAGCAACCAAATAATTATAATTGATAGCTTAGTGTATCCGGAAAATCTAATAATGTTTGACTGCAACAATTAACAAACTTTTTTATAGTCGCTTGGACAGTTAGTTAATAACGAGACTCGCACTGTCTTATCAATTTAGGCTCCATATACTCGTAGTTTAAAAAACGTTGCTAAAATGCGAAAAGTCGAACTTCCTATACTGTGGAATGACAGAATGCAACTTTTTCCGACATATTTTATTGTTGTCGTTACATTTAATGCGCTACTAATCATTTTGTTATATACGGGTTAAATATATTACAACCGTTAATATAGAACAGATATTATTGGGTACTAGCTTTCTGCCCGCGGCTTCGCGCGCGTGGACTACATTATCTACATAATTTTACGGAACCCTATTTTTTTCCAAAATAAAATTTACCCTATGTTACTCGTGGATAATGCAGCTTTCGAATGGTGAAAGAATTAAAAAAAAATGGTCCAGTAGTTTTTGAGCCTATTTATTACAACCAAACAAACAAAGTTTTCCTCTTTATAATATTAGTGTAGATAATGCTCGTACAACTGTCTGTTTCAACGAGCATAGAGGTTATTATAATGTATAAATGGTCGGATCAGGTACACTGCCTGTCGTTGCGGTAAAATTTACCGATAAACTATAAAAACACCAAGACGGTCAATGGGTCAAGATCGACAAGGGAATACTGTAATTTTAAACGAATACTTATCATTATTTTAAATGATTCGACATTACGATATGGCTGATTGCAGTTCGCTATGATAGAGCGTTCGACTTGGCTATGTTTATTTTAATTATATCTACTTTCATTTATGTAGAACACAAACATTGTAACCCTTTTGGAAAGAGTAAAATTACTTGCCTACTCAGTTCACATGGTTTAATGTATGATAAACACGTATTTATCAAACTACTAGCTGACCCGGCGAACTTTGTTCCGCCTTAATGGCAATAAATAAGCAGATTTTTTTTTAATTTCGAACGGGATAAAAAGTATCCTATGTCCTTCTCCTGGCTCTAAACTACCTCCCTGACAATTTTCAGCTAAATCGGTTCAGCCGTTCTTGAGTTATAAGTGGAGTAACTAACACAACTTTCTTTTATATATATAGATAATCTTGCACAGGAAGTATTTAAAAATGACACAGTTTCAAGTATTTAGAATAAACCGGATAGATTTAGAGCTAGTAGCTAATTTAACTATAATCGAAAAGAAGAAAATTGGTAAAGCGTTAAATTTTTTAATTAAATTCTGGTTGTAAACAATTTAAAAGTACCTAATCGATTAATAATTATAATGCTTCGAAAAATGGTTGAAGGTAAAAACAAACAGTCACATTAATTTAGATTTGCTTGAACTTTTTGTTATGTGATAGTAGAGTTGGTGTGAAATTATTATCTTATAATATTTTACTTTAATTATCCAGTAGTATCTTAGTATAATAACCTACAATATTAATGGTTAAAACTCATTTAGATAAAAATAACTTTAGACGAGTATAGCGGGGGTAATTAATGTCAATGATTAACATTATTAAAACCTTATTGTTATCATTGAACTTGACTAAACGTTACTGACAAGGTAAATTGTCAGCAGACGTTAATTAACAGGCCGTAACTTAATCTTGATTTTATAGATAACTTTAATTCATTCATATAACTAGACTAACCACTTCTTCATTCTAACTCCTGGTTATCACTTCATTTTAGTAATTATGAAAAATTATAGCTGCTTAAATTTTAAAACTTCCATGTTTTTAGGAATTACTGGTACAGCAAGGTCCTGTAAACTGTTCATAAACCACAGCCTGTACTCTCCTTGGCGAATATTTCTTTCTTAAATTAGTTTATTATAAAAAGCACCAACTTAAGCCTTCATTTGTTGGGTTAAATTAAGATGATGTAGAGACCCATTTCACAAGATTTGTATTGCACTAGTAACTAGGAACAAGCTAGATGTGGTGGTAGTTTACTTTCTTTTATTACATCTACTGCTACCTAGGTAATAGCAGGCGTACGTAATAAAAAAAAACTGGAAAAATTACGTTTAGTTCTGTTGCGCTTGCGCATCTCAACTACAAAGTCGAGTGAACCGCACTACAAACTAAATGGGGCCGAAAGAGTAAAATTCGTGTCCATAAACATCATTAAGCTGAATACATTATGTGTTACGAAACAACTTTCTGCGGCTAATAATCGATGACACTTTCTAGCCGTTACTTATGCGAATCTGATATAATATGAATAATATTATCTAGCCTGCTAAAATAACGTGTTACTCAGACAGTTTTATTTCAAAGCAGGAATTAATAAAGTTCAATCTACTGATTTTTTTTCAGCAATGAAACAACACTAAAGGTTCGGACAAACCAACGCGATCACAGCGCGATCAGCCGGCGTGCAGCGATGGCGATCAATGCATTTAGGTCTGGTCTGGTCGCCATCGCTGCACGCCGGCTGATCGCGCTGTGATCGCGTTGGTTTGTCCGAACCCTTACGAGTAAGTTACGAGTATCATGTGCCTACAGCGCACGCCCGTAGCACTCAAGCACTTATCTTAATTTAGATTATTCATATTTATATACCTACCTGAACTTACCTGAATTACGAATGTACAGGAAATAGAGTCTTATAAATTATTATTTTAAACCATTTACGATTTTTTTTATGTTTTCATTTCTTTTTATTAAAAGCAAAATCAAAGTCGGCGTGTTCGTGGATGTGGCCTAGACAAGAAGAGATGGTTTCACTTTTATGTACATGGCTTGGAATGTATCAAGATAAGGATAGTCAATCAATCATGCCTTACACTTGTAGTATTCGTGA
This sequence comes from Ostrinia furnacalis, assembly GCF_004193835.3. Lineage (NCBI taxonomy): Eukaryota > Metazoa > Arthropoda > Insecta > Lepidoptera > Crambidae > Ostrinia > Ostrinia furnacalis. Next base: position 266,820 of record NW_021131892.1, read on the forward strand.
CTCGTATCTATAGATTGTATGGTCCACGCCTAAAGAAACTGGCCATATTGGCCGTACTAGTATTTAAACAAATGAAGAATAAATACACCGAATTGTATACGAGTATACCAATGTCCCCAATAATCATTACGGTTTTCCGGTACGGTACCAGACAACTTAGGGAGGGCATATTCGCTTGAATTAAAGGGTGAAGAAAATCATCAATCTTGCATAATACTTAGATCAAAACTAAAAAAGTATTGTACACGATGTAATATAATATAATAAGTTTTACTTTAGGTTTTACTTAGTTTTATACACGATAATAAATCATAGATCTATACGTTCAGTTTGGGCAATCAGTGCACAAAAGTAAAAATAGCAAACACGCGAAAATGTATTACAGCTTTGTTGGTAACATTTCTTCCGTAAGCGAAATATTTAGTTTTATTTTTGTAAACTTTTTTAAACTATACCAGTCCTATAAATTATTGAAAATATAATATTTACCTATATGCATTTTGGTTTCGAATAAGTAGATTTGATAGATGGCCGACTAATCGCACATTTTCTCTCATTAAGTATCCTAACGCCATTATGTGTAAATAATACATAAATATACACTAAGTAATATAAATAAAACTGAAAAACCAATCCCTACGACACATCTATAAATTCTCATTTAATTTTATTGATTGACTTGTTATTTGTTACCATGCAATAATAATAATCATTATTGTAATTATACCGGATAAAAATATCCAAACACGATAGATTTTGTATTGGTGTATTGAACAATATACGAGTTTTATTAAGTGAATGTAGATAGACATAGCATACTAGGCTTTTGAGTATTAGATATTGAAGAAAACTTCGGAAAAATAAAATTTTGGAAATTCCGAACTTTATTTATAACGGTATTCCCTTCCAGTCAACCATTGGCTCATACAGGTACAAGTATTCTAATTAGAATACCTTTTATGGATGGTATTTTGGATGATGTTTGACCATGAAAGCTAGAATACATTTAATGTCTTTACACGCGTTGAAGTCTTTTGTATGGAGCGCGTCTGACACACTTTCTTATCTCTACTTGTTTAGTATTCTGTCTCTACATCGGACCGAAATAAACAACCAGAGTAATTAAATTTATTAACACACTTTATAGACTCTCCCTTACTTTAAATTGCGCCACCATTTTCTATTTTGAAACAGTTTTAGCCAGAACGATGTAATTGGACACGCTTATTTTTAAATTAGATTGTATTTGCAAATACTGGGGAAAATTAACGGTTTAATTTGGTTTTTATTGAGTCAGTGATTGTTTTGGTGATAAACTTTTATCATACATTTTTAAATAAACAAAGAATACTTTTATTATTGTTAGTTTGAGTGCCGTATAAAATGATATACCTAATTTTTTGAATGTGGATTAGTTTCAAATTAAATTTAAGTCAAACTTACTTTAACAAACAGAAGCAGTACTCTCAAATTGTATATGTTAGCACAGAATAATAATAAGTACCTACTACGTACAGAAGTTTTACTTCGCGAAGGTATTTAAAAAAATGTATGCTCAATGTCATTAACAATATGGTGTAATTTAGCCTGTCTCAAGAGTCAAGCACCATTTTGTTGACAAACGTCAGTGATCGGCACTGCGCCGAAGCTATAGGGCTGACTTCGGCAAAATGATGTGACGTGAGGTGCCAAACTGCGGAAAATGGCGGAGGAAATACATGATTTAGCATGAATTATCATGAATAATACCTCTCAGTGTCTTGAGGCAACTTAAAAAAGTACATTCTGTGTTTTTATTATTATTTAGGCAGTTAAATACTGCACAGTATTTAGTACACCATTTTCTTTATTTTCTTCCATCATACACAAGAATACGCGTGCGTGAGTCAATGTTCGCTCGTATGTGAGGCCTTGTCGAATAGTATCCTGTAGGTGGGCCATCGTGCGTGTTTTGTTTTCGATGTAAACTCGCGGAGATGAACAGGCCTGATGTTAGGGACAAACCTGTATCATACATTTGTCGCCACAATAGAGGTAGAGGCGAGTGTTATGCTCCGGCGCACTTTCATTGTGCGCGCTCGGGCCGAGCTCGATACCGGCCATTAAGTGGAAATTAAAATTTTCAATCATTTAAATACAACGCAGCCAACGCAGGTAAACACAGTGAGTCCGCACGCATGCGCGAAGTGGGTCACGCTCACATGGACACAGATTATCGCGAAATCGCGACAAATTATTGTAGGTACAGTAAACAGCACATCGGAATACTTAAAAAAAAGCATCTATTACTATAACTTCAGATGCCGCAGTGTTTAGTTTGAAGTGCTGTCGTCTCTACATCAGGGTTTCCCAAACTATGGGTCGCGAGTGAACATTGAGTGGGCCCTGCCTGTAGAACGACACAACACCCTACCGATCCAACCGCTGGGCAGCGGGCGAAATTTCCTATAGGTGGGTCCCGAGTTTTGGAACTTGTAATAGATGAGTCGTACGTAGCCCAGACAACTGTGGGAACCACTGTTCTACATGGTACCACAAAATTAAATATTAAACATTATGATTTTCAAGCTGAAAAGACGTATTTTTCAATTACTCTATTGATCAACTGACTAAATAGAGATGTGCTTAACATTTGAGAAAAATAAATGATTGAATTTCACTCGTACATTTTTACATGTGATTGTGTTGTTTATGTGAATATACTTTAATCCTTTTTTATTAAAAACAGCCATATTATACCTCAAAAACACCCAATTACTTCAAATAGATATGATTTATATCAGACAATCAGTTACACGTGCTCGAACCGTTCTCTTAGTTTAAGTAGTATATTGCTCTAAATAGCTCTGAGTAAAATATACAAGAGTATTATTATTGAGTTGTATCCGCAAATAAACCATAACGTGAACAAGTTTCTTGAATAATTTATTCAAAGTGCTAAATACAAATGGTTTAATCGAAGTGACGTAAACGATATTTGCCGTGCAAGCACGCGGCATATTCTGTTTATCTGTCTTCAGTAATTGTCGATAACGTTGCTTACAGCAAACTCTTGCTGCATACTGAAAGTTTTGAAGAGTTTCAGGAGCTTATAACTTAAAATCTCACTTAACACCAGGCTATTGTGGTCAAATACCTGCCTTGTATGCATAAAAAGAAATTATATGCTCCTAACAGATGACCAATGCTCTCAAATAAATAAATCCTACGTCCTAAGAATATTAAAATGATTATTAAAATAAACAATTTTAACATATTATTATGCTGGCTGCTTCTGTAATTTGTCGTAAAAAGTTTCAGTAAACTAAAACATTTTGTAATGAGACAGGTCTAGTCCTCCCAAACCCGTCTGGTCAGCGTGGAGAGTGTCGGCCATATCCTCCATTTGCCCCAATAATTAAGAGAAGATCGTGTTCCTAGAGTGAAGACTAAAAAATGAACCGATGATGATGATAAAAGCATTATGACTGGTAGGGATTGACCCTGCTCTACCCATCGCTATTATAGCTAAAGATCCATGTAAGTACATGCACCCGTCTCGCTGGCCTTTCTTTTTTCTCGGCGAACCCGGTCAACCTCGTAATTGCGATTTTTGTTAGATTATAATGCCAGTAGAACGTGCTTTATGGCTCGGCATTGCATATTACTGATGAAGGATAAGATTATTTATTGCATATGAAATAGGAGCTTCATTTGCATGCCAATATACGTAGAATAAAGCAATGATGTAACATAATAATATAAATAAACCTTAGGGAAAAGCGAGTAATATTATATTACTCTGGTTTAATATGTATTTCTAAACCTCTCCTCCATTTGCCTCTAGTAAATTGAAGAAGGTCGAGTTACTCCAGAAAATACTTATTTATGTTCAAATTAGTAGAACTATGTTTGTTCCATCGCCGAAGCGGGCTCCGATATAGCACTATGATATTTTTTAGTTAATTGATGGGATAAGTAGAGTGTGTCGGTTCTGTTCAGTAAGCAATTGCAACGCTAAAAAACGTAATCTTGTAATTGGAAAATTCGTTTGAATAAAATAAACAAAATAGGATCTATTACGTAATTACAATCATGTACCTTTAATTAAAGAAAGGGCTTTATAAGTTAATTTTTATGAAAATGAATAAATAAATAAAACTCAAGAAAGGGCTTCTTTAGAACCAGGTTAACGTGACACCAACAATAACGTAATGTTTACACTAGTGTCATGAAATAGCGCTAGAGTATTTGACTTGTAGCTTTGAAAGTCGTTTCAGAATACGCGCCCAAATGTCAAACGTACTTTAATAAAAACAAAACACTGATTATAAAGTCATTGACATCTAAAGTTCAAGACGCACGGTGTCATAAGGCATAATGCCCACTTTCTCTCGCGTTCCACTTGAGCAGAGTCCCCGAGCACGCGGTCGGTCCCGGCTGTCCGAAGGCTTCCCAGCCAACTCGAGGTCGTCGCGAGCATCGAGATGCGCAGTGAAAGTCGACGGACACCGACAATAGCAGACCATAGCAAATTAACTCAAATTCGACTGCCATTTATAACAACTCTCCTTATTCACAACGGAATAAAACCGAGAAAGCGTTGGCAATGCCAGGCTTTATTTAATATTGCTTAATTCTACAAGTATGGCCACTTTCAAAATCAGCATCTTGAAATGTCATTTGATCATGTACGACTCTACGAAAGCGAAATTGATAAATTCGTTCTGAATACGTTCTTGAGGTCCGTCGGAGAAAGTAACACTTCAGGTCATCTTCCTTCATACGAGCTATTATGCTCATACTCGTAAATATCAATATTTTGCAACACAAACATTACCTACACATTACATAATACTGAATGTCTGAAACTGAAATGATTCCAAATGAAACGTTGAAACAGGTTATTAATGGTCTTTTATTTCTATGCACTTAACAGCTAAAATTTCTAGCAATTCTAGGTAACATTGCCAACGAATAAGTAGGATGAAAAAGTAATTAGGGCCACATAAAACGTAAATTGTTGCCTTCATTGTGTGGCAACCGATTTTAAAATTGGTAACAAAAGATTATTTTATGCCTGCTAGCCTACTTACATCTCATTCTAAATTGAAATACTATACTGAATCCGACAAGTGATTCATCTGATAAAAAGTTGTTGTGGTCACCATTCGTAACAAAGGAACACAGTAAACGCGTGGTCGACTCTTCAAAAACTTCTTCACTTAATTATTTAGCTCTATATTGTAACGACCGCCACAAGTAGCACGTGTAAATCGCTATAGATAAGATCGTCATGACGGTTCTGGGATTCTGGGGTTCCAATCCATGGGCATCAGACATGAGTAGTAATGAAAGCATTGTCTGGCGAAGGGTGCTGTCTATGGGTGCTGTAGTGGAAGTCTAATACATCAATAATGGATCTTTCACGGGCTTTTTGTAACGTGTATCGCACACCATTTCAATTTGAGATCGCGATCATTCCACACTCACTAAGTAGGTACCTCTCAAAGCTAGGTATAGACGCCAGCACTGGACTAGGTATACATTTTTATTGCAAAATAGCACATAATACAACGGCACAAGGCATAAATTCAACGTGCTGAAATATTGATTCAAAATTAATCAAGTGTTTCGAAATTTCTAGTTAGAAGTCTAGACCAGCTAAATAGCGTAGAGGCACGAAATACTCAAACTTTTGTTTAAAACTAAGGACAATTTAAAATGCAATTTCTCCGTTGAATATGAAAACTAAAAGAAGATAAATAGCTGTCGTTTGAAAGATGGGAAAAGGTAAAAAAAGGTGTTTATAGAATAGATAAATATTTTAAATAAAGCGCTCTAGAACAAAGGTGGGATTCTGCCACGCGTTACTTAATAAATTTATCATTCCGTGGAATCTAATATCGTAATAATCTTAAATTAAACAAAACTAAAGTATAAACGTTGAATGCGCTATTGTATAACTGCATGCCGTTAGATAACATTACATTTTACGTTCAAATATCATACTTAAGTCAGAGGCATAAAGTAGAGCTTCAATATTGAACTTGATATATGTAAATGACTAACAAAAATATCAGAAAATGGAAGCCTAAAAATAGCCTTGCATAGCGTTGAATGGAACTTTTGCAAATTATTACGTTGTCTAAGCTGAAATGACAACAACAGTGACTCTTTATTTTTATGTTTCTCGGTTTCCAAATCAAGTGTTTCAATCTACTTATATGCTAAAATGGTTAGGCCATTTTAAATGTACAAAATTATACCTAAGTTACATTTAAAATTGTAATTGCTGACTTCCCCCTTACTACCATTACTACGACGACCGTTTCCTGGCAAATGACGACACTGCTTCGGTGCGCTTGCGTGCTCGCACGGACGGATCACATCAGACTATACATTTTCGTTACAAAATCGCCTCTATCACAACTACATAAGATGCCACAGTGTTAAGCTCGATGTGCTGTCGTTGTACCTAAACTGGCAATCACTGGAAATAGTGGAAATGGCGGTGGAATATCTAATGAGCATTACACATGACCAATTGACCATACCGACAAATTGTTGCTAATCAGTTGATTTGCTAGGTAGAGTAGGAACTCTGTTTCAACGGGTGGTGGTATATTTCAGTTCAATTCCTTATGAAAATCGTTATAATAAGTTTTATCCTAAATTACTAAAAGTGCCTACCCAAAGTCATTATTCCACGCAGATGAAGTCACGGGCACAGCTAGTCATTCATAAACCTAAGTAACAGTAGCATTACGCTAAAACGGAACAATTAAAAGTAAGACTTTTTACGGCAACGATTTTCGCGTTAAAAAGTCATATTAATACATGTAACATGTCTTTTTATTTATACCAAGTTGATAAATTATTTTTTAAAGACATTGAAAATTAAAGTAAAAGTGATGTACTCTACAGTGCAATTATAATAAAATATCTTACCTTATTTTAAAATGTATTGTATTTTTACAAATAGATTTTCAACTTTTGTATTTCCGTGTATTAGTACTAAATATTATAAATCTAACGACACTCTAAAATTGTATTCAAAATGGACCCATTTCCAGGGAACTCTAACATTAATCACTCGTGCAACATTCAACACAATATGCAATAAAATCGTAAGTGCTACTAAATTCTATGCAGAATAACCACAAAAAAGCCGTAAAAGTAAATTATGAGTAAAAACAAATGCTATTTTCCAGAACAGAGATACAATACAACTCGTGCCTATGATTCGCGATTTACAGCTTCAGACTCTTGACGTTTTTAATACTTACTTATGTATCTACTCAGAATTCAAAGCTGAAGTGAAATTGCAATATGTGAGTGAATACTCTATACTAATATTTAAAGCTGAAGAGTTTGTTTGTTTCATTGAACGCGCTAATCTCAGGATTTGAAAAATTGTTTTTGTGTTGGATAGCTCGTTTATTGAGAAATGCTTAAGGTTAAATAACATCACCCTACAGCCTATAGGGGCGGAGCAGTAAATAAAAATGTAGCTATTTTCACACGCACGAAGTCGCGGGCACAGCCCGCACAGCTAGTGTTTAACATAATGATAAAAACACCTTACTAATCATCCGCCTATGAACCTACTTATCTGAAAAAAAAGCAATCATGAAAACTTGAAAACCTTCATGGTATTTAGCTCTACCAAGTTAAAATCGCATAATTTGTCTTTTTATCATTAGTATTTCATTATTATCTAGAGGTAGGTATATGAACAGCAAGGCTATTAGGCATTAGAAAAGATTTGATAATCTTTTATTGTCACCAAACATGTCGGCAATATCGGTCATAGCCATTGACCTGTAACGAAGCGATTTCGGCCCAATTCACGGTTCAATGGTGCCACCAAAATTAACAATGGAAACTCGTACTGTTGAATTTTCTGTGAATTACTGTACCTAGTCTTGTGCTTTACTTTACAAAAAAAAATATTTTTTTAGTCAAATTAGGTAAGTTAAAGTCGTTAATTTAAAGTTAAAAGTTTAAAGTTAAGTGGTCCAATACTGGCAACCTTACCCTATGAACACGAATCACGATTTTTTCAACTTTTTACTAACTAGTTTTCGATATTATTTATTCATTCATCAATTACTTAAATAATAAAATATTACGAATAAGTATTATTTAACCGATTACTCGTACATCCTAATTTTCCGGCTCACGGTTGATGCATTTAATTTTCTTGATTACCTATTCGAAAATACTCCATATTTTATTTCGTAATGCGAGTTTTGGTTACAACTTTACAAGAACTTAAACATGACATAATCAATGCGTCTTTCTAAACATTCCTGTTCCAAAATTAGCAAGGATTTTGCTTACTCTATCCTTTATAACTCTATGTTTACCGTAGACAAGGAACTAATCACATTCAATGGGTGTCTACTACATCTTGCGTGCGCTATTATAGACAACATAATGAGATAATAGATAATAGTCAATAATAAACTATGAATACTAAATCATTTGTCTAACTTGTTTTAATTGGCACAAGCGGACAATAATTAGTGTAATTATAAGAAATAAGAGTGATTTACATGCTAGATTACAAGATTTATTAGTTTTATACTTATGAGAAAAATACTAAACTTATTGAAAGAAACATTAACATTTACTTACGAGGTTCATCAAATTAGATAAAATACGTAAAAAGGATACCTTTGAAACGACATAACACTTCAAGATAGATTACTCATCTATATTTGTTTAGATATTCTAAGCCGCAATATATTCGAATGAATTCATAAGAATCGTTTCAGAATAGGAGTCAGAGTGATTCGTAAATGTAGAGTCAAGAACATCAACTGTATAAATAAACATAAGCTCATTTAAAGTGGAAATCATTTAATAATAATACCGTGTTGATACTGTTATTATGATGCAAAAAATAAATTGCAAGGGTGCAGGCCAAATGCCAATGCAGCCTGGCGCATTCAGCCTTGTGGGTTGCCAACCGATACCTTTCGCTTTGAGCCTAGCACTCGCAAACCTCATTTGTTTAATATAATTAACTCGCTCTATTTACATTTATTATTATTGTGGAACTTGTTACAGACGGAAATGTATCGTTCTTTCATAAACTGCAATGATATGCTGATAAATAAATTGAACTGAATTAATTTCCTTTTCATCAGAATTACAACATGTGTTGTAAAGTAAGTAATAAAGTACAATCTTGTTGTTTTCGATTTTTCGGCACTCATTTAACATTTGTTTTTGATTGAAAAATAAGTTAAAACTGACATTAATCGCGTCATGTAGGAAAAATAAACTGTTTTCTTCTCGCATAACCAATGTTTTTGACTGTCGAGGTCTCTCTCTCCTAGTCGTTTCAGATAATTATTATTGGCTTATTAACAATGTCTTAATACGTAAATATGTTTATTTCACAATAATACCTGCCTATTTAATTGTTCGTATGCCACTCAAACATGACAGTTTTAAGTAGGTATAAGTGGTATAAGTTTGACGCGTAAATAAACGACAAAGTATTAAAAATAAACGTCCATTAAGATGCTGCTCACCGCCTTCAACCGACAAAAAGGTTTTTATTACTGTCCACAATAATAACCACTGAGGTGAATCATTGCGTTTTAAACAACGCAGTTAAGTACCTACTTACATATTAGCAGGTACTTACTATAGCCACAAAGTAAATTTTTAAGACAACGCCTGTTGACCGACCTTGGTAGAGTTACATTGTTCTGGAAACTACACGTGTTCTCCTCTTAAATATTTGTTCCGAGAAAGTCATAAAATGTTTTCATAAGTTACTTAAATAAGATAATACCTAATGTTAAATGTAAAATAAACCCAATTTTACAAAAGTCCTAACATGAAATGCTTGATGTGGGTAGCGCACGACCTATTATTGTGAAAATCCTTTGGCTGAAACGATAAACATGGAATACTTATTTTACAAAAATGTAGGTTTATCAGGATAAACAAAAGAGTATCAACAAACCCCCTCCCTACCCAGTTACATTATTTGGCTAGTAAATAATTGTTTAAGACTTAAGTGGTATTTGTTGTGGTTTATTTAAACTCTTTTGACAAGTTATTACTTTTAAAAGCACCTCTCCTTATTCTCTCAAAATTCCACTCGAGGAACACCTTTATTTCCATTTGTCCTACTGAAAAATAACTATCAATACAGAGCTAAAGTAAATCTGCAAGGGCATCTCTATTTAGGAAAACAAATGAATATCAGGAAACCACTAACAGAAAAACATGTTTACGGATAACCAAAATTCTAGAACCTGAACCACAGAATGAATAATGGTGCCTGAACCGTTAGCTACGTTTTCGCTCATATCAGCATTCTGCCCACGTGGCCGTGGTCTGGACAGAGTCATCTCATACTTAGCATTCAATAAGCAGGCAGTCACTAAACAAAACCTTGTTTCGTAACCAATTACTATGCGAAAGCAATCTCAGAATTGTTTAGGGACCAGGAAATTTTTGCTAATGATATAATTATTATTGTTCTGACTACACTTCTGGGGTTTTGTTATATCAATTACGCAGATCAGTTTGGCTGTTGTTTATTATCTTAATAAATTATACTAATTACCTGCTACTTCCTTATAAAGTTACCGCGTAGTACTAGGTATTTTACTGTTAAACCTGAAAAGTCGTGATTATACATTATCTAAATAGGGCTTCAAACGTGCCTACGTAGCAGAATTTAAAAACTTCTTCAACTAAGTAGGATGGAGAGGATAGATGATAGACAGAAGCATATTATTGGCTTAAACTGGCTTGAACCCAGAGGAGAGCAGTACAGCACAACACCTAGGGATGCTGAATGACATTATTGATCTCCTCGATAAATGACTAACTTTTTTCCGCTGCTTAATTATCAAGTAAATATCCAACAGATGATTGAAACGATGTTGCTTATTGTCCACAGAATACGGTCGTGAATGCCGCGGCGCATGGATGGCGCACGCCTGGCGCTCGCTCGCCGTGCTGCTTGCTGCCCTCACTCTAGTCCTTGCTAAATGTATGTATAACATTTACAAATACATAGTACCTCATATAAAAATAGTCTCGTACTAAACTGGCAGTTGTCCGCGACTTTGTTCCCGTTTCTGACCGTTGACGCTGCACAAAAACACGTGTCTCTTTATTTCTGTTTATGAGTCTTATATTATTTTTAAAACGAAGATTTTTTTAAAACTATTTCGTCTTTTTTTCGTCTCCTATCAGTACTGCCAACGATCTACCTGCCAAACAGCTTTACGAGTCAAGTAATTTTCGAGGATTCCTGTTTAGCTAGATGAAAGAGTGACCTTTCGCTTTCAATTATTCAATTATAGGCAATGACATATAAAAACATCTTAGATTATAGGTACTTGATTTTTATGTGTTAGCAAACGCGCCAACTAATTTACCTTCTAAGTACCTAGTCAAAAAAGTTTCCAGCCTGTAATGTTAAAAGGCGATGGAGTGGACTGTATATTTCTAAGATAGGCCTGCTGGTGGTGATCTTATGCAAGAAGCTAAACAAGGAAATAGGTACTCCAAACAAGGGCCAAAACAGTATATTGCTCAAGACATGTAATATGTAACATATAAGAAGACTAGCTTTTGCCCGCGGCTTCGCCAAATTTAGTGTCACAGATAGACATAAATTATAGCCTATATGTTAATCTGGGTTACAAACAATAATACTGTAAAGTTTTAACAAAATCCGTTCAGTAGTTTTTGCGTGAAAGAGTAACAAACATCCAGACATCCAAACTTTCGCCTTTATAATATTATTAGTAGGTAGGATATACTCGTATGTAAGGTTAAATATCAACACCTACTCATTACAAAATAAATGCCACCCACCCACGCCAATACCAGCCCCTTATGGCCCGTCACGCGCAAGCTTACCTACATTTCTTACGCAACTAAATAATGTTGACAAAAATCACGTCTTACGTCCATATGTACAGAAGACGTTGCATAAGTACTGCTGACACACCAATTGTCCAAAAGTGCAAAACAGATTCACCTTAAATTCAAAGCATTTCCTCAACTCATTCAGAAGCTTGTTTATGCAACTGACGTGCTACAACTACAATTTAATTTCATAAACTCTCGATACTCGATCTACTTATTTAAATTAAAATCTATCATTCAATATCGTGATGAGTTCACGGCAAGTACTTTCCAATTGCCGTTGGCTGAATTAGTTTTTGATTAGCTACTTCCATGCCCGTGGATAATGAGGATCGACGCTGGTTCGTACCGGTTTTGCTAGCATAATACCAGAACCTATCAAGACAGACGGTCGGTCATATTTACGAGTACATCCTTCGTCTGCGTACTACCTATCTACATTTTCTACAAAAGCAGTTGCAGTACAAAATGTGCAGTGCCTACTTTCGGTACAATACCGGACACAGAAACACACTAACACATTGTGCTCCTCACCACGCTCATTACAAAGGCAATTTTGATGCGTTTCAAAGAAGTCCGCAGGAATGAGCATTGAATCATCAAGTAGACCTCGAGTTTCCCACCATTCTCGTGCTGGGAGCGGCCCGCTTTCGTAGCGGCCTTGCATCGCGCACACTGCCCTACAATGACGACTCGAATCAAGGCCAGTTTTAGCGGCAAAAAGCGCAGTCGTTCACCCGGAGGCAGACGCAGCTTTTAGGTTACCTACTGCACTCAACATCTGATAGTTACCATCATACTCGTATGACAAATAAATGTTACAATCCCACGTCTCGTATGAGGTTATTTTATAAACACTGATTGCTAGTGGGCGCAGACTAACTCTGAGGTCAATTGTTGGTCTCGAGACGACTATAGACATTATCTTCGCTGCAAGGCTCATAAAAAGAATCAAATAATTTTTAAATTGCATAGGATTCCATTGTAATTGCTTTAATGGATGTCTACAAAAGAAACCTTGCGGTCTGACGAATGAGACAAAGGTTCCCAGGGTATATTATATGCTCCGTAGTCCGTAGACATAGGATAGGTATAGGTACCTAGAAACAGAGAGACCATACATTATTATGGTAAATGAAGTCCGCTTCAGGGTTGAGCGTTGTTGAACCAAAGGCAATACGCGTAACTTGCGAACCTTACGATTCATTTAAAGGTACTAACAGTAATTATTATTATTCTGTGCTACTACCAATAGAACACACGGAACGAAACATACGGAACTTAGGTTGCAGGAATTTGGTCCTCACTTGTGTCATCACTTCTTTAACTTTGAGGGTATACCACCTACACCTACACACTGTATGCGTTGTAAGTAGGTACATACATAGTAGGTATGTAGAGCTTTGGCAATTGTCATACCTACATGAAAGTTATAATAGGCCAGTGAGTATATACAGGGTGTTAGGTAAATGGGTATATGAGCCGACACTAGCCCATGTTAACATGGTCATATAAAAGGTATGGTGAAGTCAGAAATTTGATATCGTCATTTTATTTTTTTTAATTTTCATACAAAATAAATTTTATAAAATCCGATTTGTATGAAAATTAAAATAATTAAAATTAAGATATCAATTTTCTGACTTCACCATACCATTTATATGCCCATGTTAACATGGGCTAGTGTCGGCTCATATACCCATTTACCTAACACCCTGTAGATAATTGCCACTACTTATTGACACTTTCCTTGCAGATGCAGAACTGCAGGCATGGAGGGGCGCCGGGCGGCCGGCGACGGCATCCCAGGAGGCGGAGGACGAGCGCCATGATGCAGAAATGCTGGCGGCCGTCCGTGCCTCCATGCGCGATTGGGAGATAAGGAGATCGCGGACCAGGTACAGACATAGGGCAGCCTGAGGATACGTAAAGCCACGGCTTGAACTAATGAGGGCTATCGTTTTAGCGCTCACCAGTTTGCGCCACTGTAGAGCAAGGTCCTGTCACTTGCTAGTAGCGAAGACAGTGGCACCAACTGGTGAGTGCGAAAGTGGTAGGAGGACTATCGCATTTGCACTCATCAAGATGGCGCCACTGTAGAGTAAGGTCCTGTCAATCGCCAGGGATGCCAACTGTTAAGTATAAAAACGATAGCCCTCATTACAGGGGAAATTGGGACCGGGGGGCAAAATAAACGGTGGGGCGACGGGCGGCCGGCGACGGCATTCCAGGAGGCGGAGGACGAGCGTCATGACGCAGAAATGCTGGCGGCCGTCCGTGCCTCCATGCAGGATTGGGAGATAAGGCGATCGCGGACCAGGTACAGCCTGGATAGCTTGAGGATACGTAAAGCCACTGCTTTGAACTACATAGTTACATTGTGAATATGGACCGGGGGGGGGGGGAAAATAAACGGTGGGGCGCCGGGCGGCCGGCGACGGCATCCCAGGAGGCGGAGGACGAGCGCCATGACGCAGAAATGCTGGCGGCCGTACGAGCCTCCATGCGCGACTGGGAGATAAGAAGATCGCGGACCAGGTACAGACATAGGGCAGCCTGAGGATACGTAAAGCCACGGCTTGAACTAATGAGGGCTATCGTTTTAGCGCTCACCAGTTTGCGCCACTCTAGAGTAAGGTCCTGTCACTTGCTAGTAGCGAAGACAGTGGCACCAACTGGTGAGTGCGAAAGTGGTAGGAGGACTATCGCATTTGCACTCATCAAGATGGCGCCACTGTAGAGTAAGGTCCTGTCAATCGCCAGGGATGCCAATTGTTAAGTATAAAAACGATAGCCCTCATTACAGGGGAAATTGGGACCGGGGGGAAAAATAAACGGTGGGGCGACGGGCGGCCGGCGACGGCATTCCAGGAGGCGGAGGACGAGCGTCATGATGCAGAAATGCTGGCGGCCGTCCGTGCCTCCATGCGCGATTGGGAGATAAGGAGATCGCGGACCAGGTACAGACATAGGGCAGCCTGAGGATACGTAAAGCCACGGCTTGAACTAATGAGGGCTATCGTTTTAGCGCTCACCAGTTTGCGCCACTCTACAGTAAGGTCCTGTCACTTGCTAGTAGAGAAGACAGTGGCACCAACTGGTGAGTGCGAAAGTGGTAGGAGGACTATCGCATTTGCACTCATCAAGATGGCGCCACTGTAGAGTAAGGTCCTGTCAATCGCCAGGGATGCCAATTGTTAAGTATAAAAACGATAGCCCTCATTACAGGGGAAATTGGGACCGGGGGGAAAAAATAAACGGTGGGGCGACGGGCGGCCGGCGACGGCATCCCAGGAGGCGGAGGACGAGCGCCATGACGCAAAAATGCTGGGGGCCGTCCGTGCCTCCATGCAGGATTGGGAGATAAGGCGATCGCGGACCAGGTACCTACAGTCAGGGTATAGCTTGAGGATACGAAAAGCCACGGCTTTGAACTACATGCATTTGAATACATACGTTACATTGTGAATATGGACCGGGGGGNCCGGACGGCCGGCGACGGCATCCCAAGGACGAGCGTCATGATGCAGAAATGCTGGCGGCCGTCCGTGCCTCCATGCGCGATTGGGAGATAAGGAGATCGCGGACCAGGTACAGACATAGGGCAGCCTGAGGATACGTAAAGCCACGGCTTGAACTAATGAGGGCTATCGTTTTAGCGCTCACCAGTTTGCGCCACTCTACAGTAAGGTCCTGTCACTTGCTAGTAGCGAAGACAGTGGCACCAACTGGTGAGTGCGAAAGTGGTAGGAGGACTATCGCATTTGCACTCATCAAGATGGCGCCACTGTAGAGTAAGGTCCTGTCAATCGCCAGGGATGCCAATTGTTAAGTATAAAAACGATAGCCCTCATTACAGGGGAAATTGGGACCGGGGGGAAAAAATAAACGGTGGGGCGACGGGCGGCCGGCGACGGCATCCCAGGAGGCGGAGGACGAGCGCTATGACGCAAAAATGCTGGCGGCCGTCCGTGCCTCCATGCAGGATTGGGAGATAAGGCGATCGCGGACCAGGTACCTACAGTCAGGGTATAGCTTGAGGATACGTAAAGCCACTGCTTTGAAGTACATAGTTAGTTACTAAGAGACGGAAGACGAGCGCGAGAAATACTGGCATCCGTCCTCGCGCTCCTCCATACGCGCGTTTGCAGACCTACATACTATTGTACCTACATAGGATAGGCCAGAACGCTCAATAAGCTGTCTAGCTGTAGATCCTGGCTACATAGGAGTTATAGCGGTGGGGAAGAGAGGTGGGAATAATCCCTTTATTAAAAAGCTGTCTAACTATCGGAACATAATGCTCAGAGATATTATGGTAGAGTCCCATGCAACAACTGATAGGACTTCCTTGTGAGTCTAGGAAGTATAGTAAGCATCGACGGCAGCGGGATAGAGCGTAGGTGATGGGAAAATCAATGTATAAATTACGCCTTTAGGGCTTAACAAGAAAAAAACCGGCCAAGTGCGTGTCGGACTCACGCACAAAGGGTTCCGTACCATTGATTTATGAAATTATTTTTTTTTTTTTTATTTAAGTTATTTGTAAGAAAGATTACGCGGTAATAAGCGGTTTACGATTTACGAGGTATTAAAAAAAAACTACTTACTAGATCTCGTTCAAAACAATTTTCGTTGGTAGTTTTTATAGTAATGTATATCATATGTTTTTTTTAGATTTTCATTTTCTTATTTTAGAAGTTAGAGGGACCAACTTTTTTCCACTTTGAAAGCGTCTGTCACGCAAACTATTCGGTTTAGAAAAAAAAATATTTTAGAAACCTCGATATCATTTTTGAATACCTATCCATAGATACCCCACACGTATATGTTTGATGAAAAAAAAATGATTGAGTTTCAGTTCTAAGTATGGCGAGCCCCCAATATTTCCGAGCATCAAAATCTTAATGCGGTTCACAGAGTTTCAACAGTACCTATAGCTCTTATAGTTTCGGAAAAAAATGGCTGTGACATACGGACGGACAGACGGACGGACGGACAGACAGACATGACGAATCTATAAGGGTTCCGTTTTTTGCCATTTGGCTACGGAACCCTAAAAAGATACAACTGAATTGAAAATTTTAAAAACTAGCTGACCCGGCGAACTTTGTTCCGCCTTAATGGCAATAAATAACGGGACAAAAAGTATCCTATGTCCTTCTCCTGGCTCTAAACTACCTCCCTGACAATTTTCAGCTAAATCGGTTCAGCCGTTCTTGAGTTATAAGTGGAGTAACTAACACGACTTTCTTTTATATATATAGATATACTAGCGGCCGCCCGCGACTTCGTACGCGTGAATCCCGTTTTTCCCGCTAATTCCCGTTCCCGTGGGAATTTCGGGAATTCCTTTCTTAGTGCACCTCTACGGTACCTAAGCTACGTCCCTTCCAAATTTCTAGTGCCTACGTTTAGCCGTTTAGGCTGTGCGTTGATCTGTCAGTCAGTCAGTCAGTTTATCCTTTTATATATTTAGATAGAAGATATTGGCGCGACACATGGAAGCGTAGACTGAAAATGAGCTCAAGAAAAGTTAATATTTACATTGAAGACGTATCATTAGTTGTCGAAACAGGAACTATTCTTTTACGATTACAGGATTACGCATGCGGCAGTGCTTTATCTCCATAACATAATGCGCAATCCTCAAGAGTCATAATCGATTGATTACGAGACAATTGTAGCTAAGTAGCTATTCTTTTGTATTTTCGTAGTATACCTAATGACCTAATCATTGCTCTTTTAAACGAAGAAGGCAGGTAGCTTCCTCCCATCTCTACCTCCAGAGTATGCGAAGAGTTTGCACTCTTTTAGCTTCTAGCTAGCACATATTATTATGCGAAAACATGTAAATGGAGTTACTTGTAAGTTTCTTATGCAGTTGTTATTTGTCTATTATTGTTTCACTGTATGTTTTCCTAATTAAATTAAATAATAAAATTCTAGCTTTTTGATAGACACGAATATCGCACATCATATTTTAATTACCTATGATGTAGGTATAACGATTTCCGAATAGAAACATTTATTGTATTTTAATAACTCAATTGCGGTAATTTAATTAAACGCAGTGATACGCGATTAGGGAATAATAAATTATTACGGTGTAGTTTAATTTTGAAACTTCTGCTGAAAAATAAGTACATACTTGGTTGAAACGTTTTTCTGAATAAAAAACATGCTGGTTGATTCATTTAACCTCTCCTATGCTTTGTCTCATATCTGTGCAACCTCTGTCAACTGCTTTGTCTCAGATCTAAAGGTAGCATTCGGATCAAGACGACCGCGACGCGAGACCGCGACTCGAGACCGCGACCGGCGACCGCGACCCAAGCTTTATATGAATTAATAGGAAGTGCTGACGGATGCAAGCGACCGAGTCGCGCGACGTGTGGGCGTGGCCTGCCGGCTACTTGCGTCGCGCGACTCGGTCGCTCACAAGGCAGTGCCGTGGCGCGACAGATGCGAAATGGCCGTGTTTTCTTCTCACGAAGACGAAATTTTAATAGAATTAGTAAGTAAAAACGCACCTGTATTCGATACGAGACTTCAAGCTTATAAAGATAATACTGTGAGAGGCAATATTTGGGAAAAAATTGGAAAAGCATTAAATAAAACAAGTGAGTTCAAATGATACATTAAAGGTACTTATTTTTATTGTTTACAGATGGATGGAATACAACCGTTTAGTTTAGTAACTGCAAACATACTGAGTTTCGTATAGGTCGCACGACTCGTGTCGCGAAGATTCGTAAGTAGCTGTCGCCCTGCGACCTGCGACCGGTCGCCGGTCGCGGTCTCGAGTCGCGGTCTCGCGTCGCGGTCGTCTTGATCCGAATGCTATCTTAAGACAAGATTACTTTGTCATTTGGAACATCATTTGAAAACCGTAGCAGTTGGGGGGTGCAGTTTTGCGCGGCTCAATAGCACGCCAAAGGTTAATATCGCAAACAAAAATACTCTAATGGCGTAGAACTTAGAAGGGTTTTTGCGGAATATGTTTTTATTTGAAGTAGGTATACTAACTCTATTGTTAGGTATTTCTAGGCGGAGGACTGAAATTATTTACGGTGTCCATTGTGTATTGTTCGTCGGTTACAGCACTCCAACGCCTCTGAATACAAAGTTTCAATTTGAAAAGTGGCTTAACTGGTTGCTGACGAAATGTGTGGTTTTTCACGCTATCTCTTTGTTTTGTTGTTAACTAACCAAAACAGGCTTTACATGATAAAAGGTGCCAATTACGATACTGTATGGACTCTATTACGTTTCCTATTATGTAGAAGGAAGTCTGATGTAGTTATACAGGGTGTTAGGTAAATGGGTATATGAGCCGACACTAGCCCATGTTAACATGGGCATATAAATGGTATGGTGAAGTCAGAAATTTGATATCATCATTTTATTTTTTTAATTTTCATACAAAATAAATTTTGTAAATTCCGATTTGTTCCGATTTGTTGACAATTTTCTGACTTCACCATACCATTTATATGCCCATGTTAACATGGGCTAGTGTCGGCTCATATACCCATTTACCAAACACCCTGTATTATTAATAAATGAAAATATTTTGTAACAACAGCAAACGTTTATAAGAAAGAACCTACTATGTGGTTCATAAGTTCTCTATTATTATGCCACTTAACAAAATTAAAGTATAATTAAAGATCTAATTTGGTACTAGAGTACAAAAGTCATGTTTAGTTAAAGCATTTCAGCAAGAACTAAAAAAAATAGTACTTTCGCCGTTTCACTTTGTCAAACTTTCTATAGGTAGAGCAAATTCATTAATTTCGCAACGACATACCATTTAATTATACATTTTATTCGTCCACAATCGGAAATATTGATATGAAATAACGAAAGTTATTAATGTTTCGCAAAAAATAACCACCAACGCGATTGTTACTTTAAAATATACCTACTGTATAAAGTAATAAATACATTAAATAAATAAAACTTGAACGTAATAAAATAAAAACGCATAATTGTGTTAGTTAACAATTTTCAATGTCCAACTTAAGTAGGTTTAGGAAATCGTGGATTTATCCATATCAAAAATTAGTAAACCAAACTCTTGATAATTTATTGATTCTTAACACACGTATAATGTATAATGAGCATTTTTTATTACCAAAAATACAAACAAGATAAATCAATAGTGATAAATATGTATTTATCAATTAACTACCGGAGTACAATTAAATGTAATTAGCTAGCTAAACCGACGTTGACTTGTAAAATAACTCAATTTCATTTTGTCTGCAGTTTGTTAATTACTTACATAACTAAATAAATATACTTTTTTTACCAATAAAAGTAAGATCAAATACGACTACTAAAGTCAAGTTCATTTATTTCTGCTATTAGGTATGTAACATTAATTAATGAAGAGTATCATATCATGAGATTTTAACATGAGTTAAGGCATAATTCAGATGGTTCCGCTGTAGAAATAAATAAATACGATTACTTACTTACCTCACATGTAACGTAATCGTAACGACTTTGTGTACTGTGTACAGTCAGTGTGTACCTACTATATCCAATGTCACTCATTAAACCTTAACCTGCTGTATGTAGAGGTCAAGAAGACTATTAATAGGCATACGTCAAAATATTATCATGTCACAAAGTTCAGAGATACAAAAAAATATGTTTATAAAATATGGGGCTAAGAAAATAACGCCCGTATTCACAAACATTACTATGAGGTATCACAGTAAGGTAGCAGGAAGGCGCTGGATGCAGGCCGCTACCAACCGTGCGATGTGGAAGTCATTGGGGGAGGCCTATGTTCAGCAGTGGACGTCCTGTGGCTGAAATGATGATGATGATGATGATCACAGTGTGCTTGGACGCACAGGGTCACACACGAACCAATCACAGAGCTCTATTCAAAGCTGTGAGTTCGATTTTCTGCTTCACTTAAGTAAGCATCGTTTTAGCAATACGGGTGTAAGTATACAGGGTGGAAACGATAAGTGATCTCACTCGATTATTTCTAAACTATACAAGATATCAATAAACTAGTTACTGATCCTGAAAGTGCTTTAGGAGCTCTATCAAACGGTATTAATAAAAGGTTACAGAATAAACTGGATCTATCCGAAAATTAAATGTTTCCATCTTCGATACATTTGGTAAAGTCACATTATTTTTAAAACTACACATGATATCGTAAAACTGATTACTGATTCTAAAAGCGCTTCACAAGCTTTATCCAATGGTTGTGAATGAAAAATTGAATTTTCAGATAGATCCAGTTTATTCTGTAACCTATTATTGGTTCCTATTAGTTCTTCATGAGCTCTTTCAGACCTGTATTTACCAACAAATCCTTTTTCAGGAGCAAGAGATCCCAAGGCAGCGTGTGCTACGGCGAGTTCGGGTGCTTCGAGGATGCGGGCCCGTTCGCGTACCTCGAGACGCTGCCGAGCTCCCCGCAGGAGGTCGGCACTCACTTCCTCATGTACTCCACTCTCAGTCGGTACGACACTGCCACTTTTTGCTTCCATTACGCACATCACCTACACACTCAGTTTTGCTTGTATCATCTATGCTAATGCTAATATTATAAATGCGAAAGTAACTCTGTATGTCTGTGTCGCTTTCACGCCTAAACGACTGAACCGATTTTGATGAAATTTGGCATAGAGATAGTTTGCGTCCCGGGAAAGGACATAGGATAGTTTTTATCCCGGTTTTTTAAACAGGGACGCGCGAGATAAAGTTTTTCTGCCACAGACAAAATTCCACGCGGGCGAAGCCGGCGGAAAACTAGTCGGGTATTATAAGACACGGCTGCGAGAATGATATCCACTTGAAATTAGTAACCACATGCTAATATCTACATGCACTGAGCTAACTACAGATCCTTGACACTTAAATGTATAAACAAGACGGTAATTTAGTTACCCATAAAATTGTAATGCACTAATGCAAATGGAATGTTGGCGGACTGTTACATAAGATCAAGGAAAGAATAAAGTGGAACTGTCAACCGAACTCGGCTTGCTAAGTACGATTGGAGGTTAAGTAACTACTTGTGACTCAATATTGTGAATCCTAAGTGGAACAAGACTTTTGGCAAAGGTAGAAAGTTGATGTAACTCGCACAGTCCATGTGTCAACTTATTAGGAAAACAATGTGTCATCACTCCGTTCTATTCCCAGGATGTAGTTTACTAAAATGTCTAGACAGAAAGCTGTGGGTAGGAGCCATCTTTACACTCTGCGAGGAAACAACATTACAGAGGTCACAGCCTGACTGTTTCAGTCAGCTTAACGTATGTAGTAATTGGATATCGAATTAAAGTGCCCTTCGAAGCACAGAAGTCTTTTTGGAAAGCGATTCAAGCCCACGATGCCCTAAACAATCAAAAGCTCATTTATTCATCGGAATTGATGATGAATTTGTCACTTGTGGTGTCAACAGAGGTGACCAGCCGTTGCTGGCTGTATCAGCGAGCAACATGTCTGCCGCGTGGGGCTGGGCGGCGCGGACCTTCGATACGGCGCGACCCACCCGCGTCATCGTCCACGGCTTCGGATCCAACTGCGATAACGTCTGGGTCTACGAGATGCGGTCGGCTCTGATGGCTGTGGTAAGCAATTTTAATTCAATGAAGATATGTGTCAAAACTGTGCATTGACTGAAGCGTAGTTAAAACGTCCAAGACTGCAGCCCTTTGAAAAATTCTCTCAATATGCACTTTTGGCATGCTATTATTAAATCAGAAGACCTTCCCGCAGGCAAAACAATATGAAAAATGTTATTCCCTGTTGAACTCTCTTATTGGTTATCTTTACAGGAAGAATGCAACGTAATCTGTGTTGACTGGGAAGGCGGGGCGACAATGCCAAATTATCTTCGAGCTGCCGCTAACACAAGGCTTGTAGGAAAACAGCTGGCAATGTTGTTACAAGGTAATCCGGCTCGAAGGACCAGATACATAATTTATATTGAATTTTATCTCTCAATCCCAATCATGAAGATTGGCACTATTTTTTCCAAAATGTTATAATTTTATACCTATGTTTATTTCAGGTTTAGCGGAACACATTGATTTACGATTTGAAGACATACACTTGATCGGCTTCAGTTTGGGTGCGCACGTTGCCGGCTTTGCGGGTTCTGAACTGCGGAACATCAGCAGAATAACAGGTACCCACAACTTCTTTGGAAATTACTTAATTTCATGGGTTGTCACAAGTTATCTATATTGATGATGTGCTTATTCCAGGTCTAGACCCAGCCGGTCCTCTATTCGAGTTTCAAGATCCCAGAGCACGATTGGACAAGTCAGATGCCAAGTTCGTAGATGTGATCCACTCGAATGGAGAGACCCTCATCTTTGGAGGACTCGGCGCTGCACAACCACTCGGTCATGTGGACTTCTACCCTAATGGGGGCAGAGTGCAACATGGCTGTTCCAACTTGTAAGTTTAATTAAGTGTATATCGTGTATAAATGTAATAAAATATTATCTAATGCATAACAATATTTTAAAGGAAGTATAAAAGGAATTTCAAGGGTAAACTTGTAGAATTTAAAGGCGAATAACGAGGATTCTAATTCCAATAACTTATCAAAATAATCATCCGTCTCCATTTGATAGTATACAGTCGCAATCCTTGTTGACTAATTACGCGTATTTACTCAGCAATTTAGTTCGCGCGTAAGTGTTGTTGTCTTATGTAACACAACATACCACGCCATATCAGTTGGCAGCTTTCTTGCATACTGGGTTATACCAAAATGGTGTTAACATCGATCGCAAGTTGTTTTCTGCGAATGACATTTTCTTATACAACAGCCTCAAAAAGCGTTTTCCGATTACATCAATGTTTACATAAACACTAAGCGTCGCCGTAAAAGCTTCATCAATCTAAGAGGAGTCCACATTTTCTGCTTTACTATTAACACAACTATTAATCCTTCAAGGCCCACGAATCTAGACACAATAGATATATAATCAATTGTTATGACATTAATGAATGCCGTCTGGGACTCAAGCGGTTAACTTAACACTTTAGCTGTCCAGGTATTTCATGAGGTCCATTGTTTTCTAGTGTCCAGTCTGCGGGCTTTTCAACTATTAGTTTTTTTTATGCATAACAAAGCAGGTATTTGACCGCAATCGCACCTGGTGTTAAGTGAGATGCAGTCTAGGATGGTACATTTCTGCCTCGTAAGTGTCTATTCTCATTCCCATCACGTTTCCAGGTTCGTGGGTGCAGTTTCCGACCTGGTGCTGCCGTGGTCGGCGCCGTCGCCCGAGGGCCGGTCGCTGTGCAACCACCGACGCGCGTACAAATTCTTCACCGACTCTGTCTCGCCCAAGTGCCATTTCCCAGCCTTCCCTTGTGCCGACTATGACACTTTTCTCGAGGTAAGCATCACATAGGTATAGCATGAATCATAACTGAAGTGTTTCTTCATTACAAGTATTCTTTAATATCTTGCAATTATTTAGTGAAGAAACAGTAAGGCTTCCCGTGCATATGGCGCTAATTAATTTTTTGACTGTCTTGCATAAATGAAAATGAATTTTAGACTCAGGTGAACAAAGTGGAATAATCCGTAGGAAGCAGTATTCATTCAAGTGGAATAAGGTTGTGTTGTCAACTTTTTGGTCACTTTTGGATGTCACAAATTATTAGACGCTGACTGCACTATTTTTTTTTTACAGGAAAAATGACCCGTAATCTTTAACTTTTTTTTTATGTGATAGGAGGCAAACGAGCAGACGGATCACCTGATGGAACTGTATAACATATTAATCATAAATACGTGGAGTAATCAATACCATCTGATTTCCAGGGCCGATGTTTCCCATGCGACGGTCAGCGACGCTGCGGCAATATGGGCTACTACGCCGACCGGTCGCTGGGCCGCGGCCAGCTCTACTTGCTAACTAGGGAGGAAGAACCGTTCTGCGGTCAGTACCATGACGAAACCACGGTAACCCCGATGCTATTACGAGTAATCGGTTTGGCCTGCATATCAATGCTGTTATTCGGTTGAAAGCGTTTTTGTTTCGATTACTTTTTGAACGGCTGCTGTTTTGAATTGTTACACAAAATTTTGAAGCTGAGCGTAGGTATACCATGACCACCAAAAATCAAAACAGCAATAAGCATTTAAATCCGAATAGGATCTTCCTATTCCTAATGGCATATGCATGCCAATTGCATTTTTTTTATGCTGTGCGCACACTGACTGGCAAACTTCTTTAACGAACGTTATGCAAGTGCATACGTATTTACGTAATAAGCAAACTTATTGTTACAGCACACCAGTACCACGTGTCAGTGTGGACAAGGATTGAACCTGGCGAGAAACCTAACTTCGGCCGCATGACTCTGACATTGCATGGAGACACCGGGCTCAATGAAACCTTCCCTATGACCAAGTAACATTTCAACATTATTATGTTGCAGTCAAATCTCATAATCGGTCAAAACCACTTTTGCCTAGAAAAATCAGTCAAAAGTGATATCGACCAAGGCTATCAGTCAAAATTGTTTGACTGATTTTTGCAGTCAAAAGTTTAGACCGATTGTGAGGAGTTTTGACTGTAATAAGACGTTATTTGAGTGATGATCTAGATCTAAGCATAAGTTTATGTGCTACATCATAACCAATCGTTAGATTACCAAACATGTAAACCGGATGTTAGTAAAGTTGTTTTGTGTATAATGCCACTAGCCCGCCCTAGCAGCGCATGCACACAACACTCGTATGTCAGCATTGTACAAATAGTTACAGACTAGTATTATGTGGTTCCGGAATAGCGTTTGAAGCGGTGACTACAAACAACACGCGCCATATGCGCACAACTGCAGACGATTTTGTATAGAATTATGAAAACGCAGAATGTGTACTTTCGAAAAATGCGCACTTTACTATACGAATAGTAAAGGTTGAAAGGTTATTTTGTGTAATATGTATTAGGGCAAAATATGCACATTATTTTGCGAAGTGCACATTCTGTGTCATGACGCGTGGAACTTTTGCATTGTGAATAGGAGTTCTAAAAGGTGTTCTCTTTTTTAGCCATAAACGTTTGTTACCAGCTACCAAATGCAAATAATGTTTCTATTTCATTGAAAACGCCTATAGTTTCTTAACAAATAAACAATACTTTCAGGCGTGAAAACACATCGTTCGGCGGCGCGCGTTTCTCCCGAGTGATTGTCCCGCACCCCGCTCTAGGCGTTCCACTGCGAGCCACATTGCAATACGCTGCGTATTCCGGCTGGCTCAGCGCCGGAGCCAAAATCGTCAACGTGGACAAGCTGCTCATCGCCGATAGCTTCTCCAAGACGTAAGCATTTATACTTCTAAGTTCTAGTCAAGTACAATAAGGTCATAGAGCTCTGGGTGCTTTGGGCCTGCTGCTGCGAGTCACGATGTCCTAGTATGCGCCAAGATCGTTAAAGTACACCAAGCTAAACACAGTGGTGTCTTACCTCGTTGTAATACAGGCTATTTTGCAACAAAAATGTATAGTCTGATGAGCCTAGCCTTCGCATGATGCGGTCATCACGTATGAGAACTCGTAATAGCGACACGCTTTAAAATTTGCAATTTCAACGACAGTTCTGCGCTAGCGCCAAGATCTATGAACTCGGACGGTTTAAACTGCTCATATGACAGCATTGCTACGTCTACGTGACGCACAACTTATTTATGATCTTACGCACATCTCGACCAGACGTCATGAAAATGCGCTTGACGCACGGTTCATAAAGGTCATTGTGATTGTCGATTACGTATGTAGACTTGTAATGGACTAATCCTTTAAGTCAGCCTTTTTCAAATTCTTTAATGAATTTTACAGATCATCATTCTGCAAAAGAGGACTACAGCTACAATCTGAAGAAGCTGTTGAATTGCCTTTGTATCCTGGAGACTGCCAAATACCAGAGGTATGCATATGATAGTATGTAATTAATCAAAATAACACAAAATCTCTATTTCTATTCTAATCTATCAACCGTTCTGTTTACAGGATGACCGAACAAATTCTACGAGCGGAGACTACGAGTATGTAACTAAAGAAAATACAACTAAAAACGTAGTCGACCCGCTGGACAACGAGCTGCCCGAGGACTCGCCGCAGCGGCCCTTCGTGCTCGTCGACAACTCCGAGTGGACCGGCGCCGAGAACGGCCGCGCCTTCGGCATGACCAACATCAAGACGGCGCCCAGCGGCATCGTCGAGATCGCCGAGCCCGTGCTGCGCCCGCGGCCGCGCAAGACGCCGCGCCACCGCGCCGACGCGACCGAGGCCCACGAGATATCCGAGCCCATCCTCCGCGCCACGCAGCCGCCGCGCCCCACCGCGCCCCCCTCCCGCCGGGCCAAGAACTACGACGGCTCCACCACGCCCAGCTACGAGGCGATGTCGTGGGGCGACCGCGCCGAGAAGGACGAGCCCAGCTTCGCGGTCCAGTTCCTCCCGTCGCGCCTCGCGTCCTTCATCTCGAGGGCCGAGAGATACGCCCGAGACACCCTGCTGCCGCTCGTCTCCGCGTACGCGCCTCGTCTGCCGATATTCGGCTCCCGGGAGGTCGCCAAACCGACCGCGAGGTACATCCCCACCGAGGACTTCAACGCGACGAGCTCGGTGCCCGTGCCGACGCCGACACTGGAGATGAAGATCGAGACGCTGAGGTCGGTCGGGCCGCCCGGCGAGCGCCGCGAGGTCGAGACGCCGGAGGAGCCCGACATCCCGGTGGTGATATCCACGACGACGACGACGACGACGACGACGGAGCGGCTGCGCGCGGCGCCGAGCGAGACGCTGCAGGTGGTGTCGGCGCCGGCCGCGTCCACCACGACCGCGCTGCCGCCGGTGGCGCTGCGCAGCGACAGCGAGAAGATCGTCATCGTGTACCCGAGCAACGCGCGCGACGAGCGCAAGATCCGCTCGCACTCGTACCCCGAGGAGCTGCAGTTCGAGGCGCTGTACCGGCGCACGGCCGCGCCCGCGCTGCGCGTGGACCTGCCCACATTTGCGCCGCCCGCGCCCAGTCCCAGTGCCCCTGACTCCGATTCGGGTTTCGTCCCGATGCTCTTCTCGAATTCGGACAACAAATTGGACTCGAAAACGAAACCCACGTGAATTCGATATCAGTAATTTTAAGGTTCCATGATCTTCGTTCTGTTACCTGTCCGGGTACGATTAAATTATGCCGGTTGGAGGCTACGTTTTGGATGGTTGACGTGAAAATTTGTTAACTTTTTTTAGACTGCCGCACTGATGTTAGAAATTATTATTGTTTCCTGAAGTGATATTTAAAATCCCAGTGTAAAATAATGGTGAAATTGTTGAATTATAAATGTTGCCTTTGATATTATCGGTTAAGAAAAAGGTTGTAAATAAACTTAGATGTTATGTAGAGTTAAGAAAAGACTATTTTATAAAATAAAAATCTTATTTATTACCGTCGGTGCTTTCGCTTTTGAACATAAACATTATTTTTGGTAAAACAGGAAACTTAAAACAAAAAGACGAATTTGAAACAAAATAAATGATTGAATATGTCGACTATACGACAAACATCTTAATTCTCATCAAAAACTTAATTACATATTTTATCCTAATGAAGTTTGTAGCTAAATATTAGCACAATGTAGGTACGACGACTGTTCGGAATGCTATGCCATTATCATAAATTGACTTAGAGATTATTTCAAGAAGACATTTATAATTTTACAACAACACATCGAGTATAGTGTTTAGTTGGGCTTGTTTTCATTAATTACATTTTATAGGATAACAAGTGCTATGACTTGTATCAAGGTATATTAAGGTATTTAAAATAAAGAAATACAAAGCAATGCGTGCACAACACCTCGTGTACATTTCAGCAACCAAAATCTGTCAAAACGCCTATACTTTCCGACAACATTGTGGCCCGGTTGCGAACATTATATTGAAGAGCATCACAAATATCGTAACATGCCTACCAGAAACATGCAAGCCGTAAATGTTTACACACATCTTGAGATGATTGAGAGATGACACAGACGTAAGAATGAGTTTGACTGCGAAAAACAATGAGGGTTTTCGCGAATGAAAGATCCTCTATATGGCGGGACGTGGATGTGGGGTCTGACTGCTGCGTGATTGGTGGATTTTGACATAAATCTGTCAATGTCATGTCAAAAATAACCAATCATGCAGCATTTGGACTTCGCGTCTACGTATTGCCATCTGGCGGATTTTTCATTCGCGAAAACCCTCATTCTGAGAAAATTCTGACTAAAGCCTGGTCCGTGAGCCTGTAGAATTTTGTCCAATGACCCCAAGCTACCCATCCTTATCGCTCGCGCGTAATTATGTTGCTATCGCGCTCGCACACTCACTGCGGGCGCCCGTCGCACAGTCTCGATAGCAATATAATTACGCGCGATCGATAAGGATGGGTAGCTTGGGGTCATTGGACAAAATTCTACGTGCTCACGGACCAGGCTTTACACATCGATAAAGAGAATTCTTTTAGAATAAGCTCTCCGCTTAAAATGAACGAACGAACGAATGAACGAATGGGATTACTTCATGAACTTGTCGGATTGCTGCGTGAGGATGCGCGCCGAAGACTTGGCGTCGAGGAAGAGCGTGTGTACCGCGGATATGTGTCCCGGCGCGATGCGTGACGCGCCGTCCGCGCGCGCCGTCAGCGCTGCCGGTGTCAGCAGCTGGGCCGCATACCTGGACACAAAGGTTCAACTCCTTAGGCCCTTTTCACATGTTCCGGTTATCCGGTACCCGGTGGTGAAGTGTATGGGCATGCCGGATTAATGAGGGCTACCGTTTTAGCGCTCACCAGTTGGCGCCACTGTAGAGTAAGGTCCTGTCACTTGCTAGTCGCGAAGACAGTGGCGCCAGCTTGTGAGCGCTAAAGTGGTAGGACTATCGCATTTGCACTCATCAAGATGGCGCCACTGTAGAGTAAGGTCCTGTCAATCGCCAGGGGTGCCAACTGTTAAGTATAAAAACGATAGCCCTCATTACGCCGGAACATGTGAAAGCTACGTACCATGCCCATACACTTCACCACCGGATACCCGGCGCCGGTTAGCCGGCAACCGGGACGTGTGAAAAGGGCCTTAAGGTTCAGCCAAACCAACGCGATCAGCCGGCGTGCAAGCGATGGCGATCAATGCATTTAAGTCTGATCGCCATCGCTGCACGCCGGCTGATTGCGTGTGATCGCATTGGTTTGGCTGAAACTTAGGACTCGGCTACTTTTTCAAATAATTGATCAACAAGTGTTCTTTAAACTGGATGCAAAATAGGAGATGTCATTAAAACAAAGCAGTAAAGTGGTTAGTGCAAATACCAGATAGGGGTTAGCCCTTAACATAAATAAAAGGCTGCAGGTACTCTCTATTGCTTGAAATTTTAAGTATGATGGGGCATAGTTTGGCCAAACTTATTAAGAATTTTTTAGGAATATTTTATGCTGTTAACTGTACTATCAACAGCACATCAGCTCACAAAAATCGCTTTTTTTGGAAATATCTCATTTCCTATGGGTTTTTTGCTATTTATATTTATTTATTTTTAATATTGTAGAATACAAAATTCTCTACAAATTTTGTTCAAAAATTTTTTTTATACGGTGAACCGTTTTCGAGATAGAGGGCGGCCGCTAGTACTTATAATAAATCTGTAGAGGTCAATTCTGTACATGAAATATATTTTCAAAATAACTATCAGGGGGTGATTAGTGATCGATACTGATGCCAAAAATGCAATCAGTAAAATTTTTATCTGTCTGTCCGTCTGTATTAGAGATGAAACGGATATTCGGTAACTATCCGGTAGGCCGGATATCCGGCCTAAATTTACTATCCGGCCGGATACCGGATAGTAACTCACTATCCGGCCGGATACCGGATATTAAAAAACTACGACAATTTCCTATTAATAAAATGAAATACATTAAATCTTTGGGGTAAACATCAATAAAATGGCTTATAATAATGACGGCTTTTATTTAAAGTCCAAAAAGTTACAAAAAAGCCATATTAAGGCCTTTCAAAAAACTAATTTCTTTTTCTGGGCTATTCTCTCTAATGACGAATACATATTATATGGTAAATATCTGTTAATGTTAAAATATTGCCAAATAAAGGACATCATCCATTTTGGTCCAAAAGCAAAAGTGCCGGCCAAAAAATAAAAGTGCTGTATTCTGACAGAATACGTCCGCCTTAGCATTTATTTAAGGCGGACGTATTCTGTCAGACTACAACACTTTTTTTTTATTGGCAGACACTTGATTTTGAACAAAAAATGTATGAATCGTCGATGAATTTTAGATCTCAAATACTCGAAGCACAGTGGTGCTACAGCTTTGGTGCCATAGTAAAAAATGCTAAGGCGGACGTATTCTGTCAGAATACAGCACTTTTTTTTATTGGCCGACACTTTTGATTTTGAACAAAAAATGTATGAATAGTCGATGACTTTTAGATCTCAAATACTCGACGCACAGTGGTGTTACAGCTTTGGTGCCATAGTAACAAATGCTAAGGCAGACGTATTCTGTCAGAATACAGCACTTTTTTTTGTTGGCCGGCACTTTTGATTTTGGACCAAAAATATATGAAACGTGGATGATGTCCTTTTCGCTATTCAATCACACACTCACGATGGCAACCAAAATCGTCCGAATTAATCTGCCCCCTAGACAAGTGGCAAAATCTGACATTCTATTCGGATGAATTCGATTTTCGAAAAGTTTAGTCTAGTCTACTAATAGACCCACTGATCGCGTTCGAAACACCTGTGCGGCGCTAAACTCGTCACGACATGCAACGAGACAATGGGCCAACTATCCGGCCGCCGGATATCCGGCTATCCGGCCTAGCAGCTGGCCGGATATCCGGTATCCGGTATCCGGCCAAACAACTATCCGTTTCATCACTAGTCTGTATGTTCCTTATAGAAACAAAAACTACTTGACGGATTTTAACGAAACTTGGTACAATTATTTTTCATACTCCTGGGCAGGTTATAGTATACTTAGGAATTCCCACGGAAACAGGAATTAGCGGGAAAATCCTTTTGTATGAAAAATCTAAACGCTTAACGGAAGTTAGACGCTTGAAAAATGGCATGTAGGTACCTTAGTAAAAGTAAACAACAAGGAATTCCCGAAATTCCCACGGGAATTAGCGGGAAAATCCTTTTGTATGCAAAATCTAAACCGCTTAAGTTGACCTGAAGTGATGCAGTGACCGCGCGCTCTCCGCCCTTTATCTCGAAAACGGTTCACAGTATAAAAAAAATTTTTAAACAAAATTCGTGAGAATTTAGTATTCTACAATATTGATAATAAATACAAATAGCAGAAAACCCATAGGAAATGAGATATTTCTAAAAAAAAGCGCAAAAAACCGATTTTTGTGACCGTAGATCTTGAAATTTAATAGTTGCTTACACCCTACCATATGTAGGTTTTGAGACAACTTTTAGGGTGTCAATATACACGTATTTACAGACTTACAGCTGGGTATCTCGAATTCCGAGGTGAACTTACTAAAATGACTGGACTAAAATGCATTTGAAGAAGACTATTGTTGCACAACATACCTAAGGGTGCTGCTAGCACCAACTTCGGCGAGCGCAGCCAGGGCATCCTCGTCAATGGCGATTCCTTCTGTAGCTGCACGCAGTTTTAAAATCTGTAATGACACGACATTCATATTATCTTCTATATAAAAATAAGTCGGGTTTTCCTCCCTGACGCTATAACTCCAGAACGCACGAACCGATTTCCACGGTTTTGCATTCGTTGGAAAGGTCTCGGGCTCCGTGAGGTTTATAGCAAAGAAAATTCGGGAAAAGGGGGTAAAACAGGATCCACGCGTACGAAGTCGCGGGCGGCCGCTAGTTAGATAATAAAAAACTTTACAATATAGAGCGTAACATACCTGCAAAAGTTCGGCTTTGTTGTATGGCAAAGTACGAATTATTAGCAGCCTATCTAAAAGATCGAGAGGGATTCCGTGCGGTGATATAATGTCTTCCGTGCCTCTGAAATATTAGGCAATAGTTAATATTACACAATTACTAGTACATTTTATTATAGCTGTTTCCTTTAAGGCCTTTTTATGCCGCGGCGAGATCTAAGCTAGCTGTGATTTTTGAAAATAGTGTGAAAAGATTCCCAGAGGTAAGATATACAGAAAGTCTGCCCTTACAAATAACATGTATGTACCAACTGCTTACCTAATTTGGCATTTTCCTCTATTGGTAGCGAATATTACAATAGGTGCAATCGCAGATTCTAGGGCGCGATGTAAGTATGTGAACGTTTCAATGTCTAACATGTGAACCTGCGAAAAAAAATATAATTTAGTTTTTAAATTATATCAGTCCTTATTTAAAACATAGAAAGAGACTATTTACTGACCTCATCAATGAATAATACTCCAGGAACTAATTCAGCAATGCCTTGATCAATGTATTTGTTGACCACTTTGTTTATTTCTTTCCTAAGTTTATCTGTAAAAAACATAAAAATAATTCTATCATATTAAATCAAATCAAAAAGACGTTAGTCTTTTTTAAATGGCATAAGTATTTTTTTTCTATAAAATTGTAATTTCATCAAAAATAAACAAAGAAACAATTATTAAAGATATTCAACTAGTGATGGGGAATGACCACAGAATAAGAATTGAGAATAGAACATTCATCTATATGTAGCAAAGTTTGTATCTTCCTACCCAAAGGACATACAAATTCAATAAGGTAATAAGGTAGTAATCACCTGTAATTTCAGTCTTCTTGGGCTTCATCAGCTGCCCCATCATGGACATGATGTCATGGCCACCCTGCGGTCTTGCGTTTGCGCAGTCCAAGTCGTGCAACGTTACGTCTTGCACTACCTCCTTCTTTTTGTGAACATCTCCTTTTGGCAGTGGCACATATTCCTCCGCCTAAGATATTAAGAAATTCAAATTATTTATTACTGTGTAGGCCCTTTTTAGGACACTTATACTCATGTTCCAATATAGCCAGCCCTTCCACCACCACTTTGGGACAACCAGCTGTTGCTGAGAAGTTGTGGAAGAAACTCATTCAATATTACCAACTTTTCTCAAGAAAAAGGCTATGGGCTGACAGAAAAACCAGATAAATGCATCCCTTCAGATGTTAACTTTCATTTTAAGCAGATTATTTTAACTTGTTTACCTCTAAATCAAACTCGGTGGCAAATGTGTCACTTCTGCCTTGGCGTTTCACTGCACCAGAATTGGCTTCAATGTAGATTACGTCTCCAACCTCCACCTTCTCTTTCTGTAGAGATTCATATATTGTTGGATCTAGTTTCAATTGTTTTGTTCCTTTAGCTGTTTTGAGCCCGATGATAACATGTGAAACTGTTTTTCCATAACCTGAAATTTATTATCAGTATGTCACACATTCCCATCTCAAAATTTGTAAATCGTTTTCCAACTAATAAAATTAAAAAAAGGTTGGTCATACCTCCTGCTGGATTTTCAGTTTCAACAGGTGTTAGCTCAGTGACCTCACCCTCGTAAACCTCTTTGGTCTCTCGGATACGTAGTCCAATGGCTCGGCGGAAATTCTCCATCAACACTTCTGTTTTCTTTATCTCGGTACTGTATACTTCACTGCCGACCATTGGACAGAATGGAACCTATAAATGATACAAGATTTGCAAATAAAGGAAATACAGGACTTCACTATTTTAAGTACCTAATCAAAATGAAACTTACTTTGTTGCCAAGTTCCTGCGCTATGGCTAGAGCAATGGCAGTCTTGCCAGTTCCAGGTGGCCCAGCCAGCAACAAGGCACGCCCTGCCATTTTTTTGCTTCTAATCATATCTACTACTATACCAGCAGCCTGAAAAACATTAATCATTGATAAAAAAATTTGACTATCAAAGAACATTGCTGAAATAAAATTTTAATCGCCTGTCGATTATATTCTACTAATAATGCACGGTACAAGTATCAGCACATATTATCTATTAAAGTGAAAAATTCCCCTAATGTGAGCACCATGGTAACCAAAAACATAACCTCATTGTTTGATCAATATGCAGTTACATTTATTAAAATTTTTGGATTTTACACTGCTATCTTAATCAAAAAAATAAAGAATATTATGCTAAGCATCTACATAAACGCTGTTTTAAGCTAAAGATAGGATAAAACTTACTTCTCGGGCGGACTCTTGGCCCACGAGACCGGCTGCCATTTGAATAGGAACACCATTTTCGTCTAAACCCAAACCTTTTATGTGGGTGTGTGCTGATATTCTTTGCGTTTTCGCAGTACTCTTAACTTCTTCTATCTTCATTTTCAAAATCTATTGCAAAAATTTCCAACCACCACAACAACAACGATCAAGCAACCAAGCATGAAGCTACAGATAAAAATGGAGGGCAAAGTTGGGAACAAAACTTGAGTCAAATACCTACTTATATCTATCTCGCTCTCTGTGGCCCTACCTCTCTTTTTAGTGTGAACTGTAGTATTGCTATCTTCTTATTTAAATCTCCTTGTAAATTCTTCGAAATAGCCAATTCACTAACCAAATAAGAAGTTAAATAAATAAATAATTAATATTTGAAACTTAGATTACCTAGTTAAATAAAAAATCACAAAATTGTCGGCCATTTAGGCTTAATGTGTTGGCGAATCAGGGAATTACAATCCCAATTTCTGAGGTATCGGTAATGTGGCAACATCGGCCGAATCCGGCCCATCATGGCGGTTGTTTACTATGCAGTTGATTTCGTTTGAGATTTTTCAAGGGACCTTATCATTGTTTTGTCTGAAGAAATGGTGCAAAATTGTATAGTGCGTGGTTGCGGTAGTTCGTGTTGTCCTGGAAGTGATATAAAATTCCACGCGTAAGTGTTTATTTCGTGATTTCTGACAGTGGATCATTGTTAACATATTTCTTTGTATTTTCACAGTAATTACTTCCTAAAACGTTTTACCAGTATTTAAACTTATTATTAAATGTTACATATGTCAAGAAAAAGAAGATTTTACATTGAGTTTCATTGACTTTGAGCAAATTTAAAATTTTTGTTTCTATAAGACATTTTGAAGTAGTATGACCATATTGAGGATATATCTGGGACTTTCTGTGGGACCTTACTTATCTAATTTTGCATAATGTTTTCTACGGCCGTTTACTGTAATCAATCCATATCCAAATCCGTCTGTCAACTGCCAAATTAAAATCTGTTTTCTATCAAATATCCACAGTTTTCGATGCCTTTACACTTTCTTAATGTTGTAATTCATCTTAAAACAAAAACATCGAAAACCTTTTTTCATAATCATATTAAGTGCACTTTATCAAGACACACTGTTTAAACGTAAATCAGTCTTTGTCGTCCTGAGAAAAATAAATAAAAGGTTACCCTACTTAGAAAGAGAGAGCCTGCCCACAGAGAGCGAGATAGTGATACATAGGTTGTGCTTCAAGTAGGTATTCTAAGTCTGGCCTCCATTTTTATCTTTAGCTTCATGCAACCAAGCAACTGCGAATGAATGAATGAATGAGTGGGTTTAATATCAGTCAGCAGTCAGTCGGACGGACCCACAGATATGGATTAGAGTAGATACAGCAAGTTGATCGTCAAAGCGTGCCATTCCGATATGTCCAAATGGACATACATGGTTGAGTGATGTTCATGTAATCCGATTACAAAAATCGGTTACGATGATTTTACGAGGACAGTAGTACGAACACGGTAGAAAGAAGAAATTATTTACGGATTGAGAATTGTAATTAACAGCACAAGTAACAAATAATTAATTAGAATAAAGTAGCAGTAGAAGAAGTATAAAGTAGCATTGTTTTTAATACATATCCTGCGATGTACTATTAAGAGTTAAAACCATGGTCCCTGTATGTGGTGCACTCATACCGATCCCAAGGAACCGTACTTACTCATAACAATAAGACACCCCAATTTTTAAGAAGAAACAGTGATTGGCTTGAATCTCCAATTAACTGGGTCTGGCAACTAGTTTTTGATGAAGACAAAATTGAGGAAAATGTTCTGTTTCTGAGTTAATTTATGTAACGTGTAATTCATCTTTTTTTCTGTTTCTGAGTTAATTTATGTAACGGTTTCCTCGGGATAAAGGAAGTAGTCGAAGCATGTAGTGTAGAAGTTGGCATGTTTTCGGTAATAGCATCTATATATTTTAACGTTGTTTTTTCACTAGGTTCAGTAATTGAACCAACATTTTCCTCAATTTTGTCTTCATCAAAAACTAGTTGCCAGACCCAGTTAATTGGAGATTCAAGGCAATCACTGTTTCTTCTTAAAAATTGGGGTAGAGATAGATGACAGTTTGTCCATCGTCCATTAAGATTAGTACAAAAATTCCGGCAAACTTTTTTTAACTTAACACTGTTTTCTTCTGACAAATGTACCATTTTCTGCTAAAGGTGATTACAAAGTTCCTCACTGTCCATGAAAGGTTTTAAGGTATTTCTTAAGACTACGAACAAATCTATATTATTCACAATAGCTTCCATTGTAATTACATGTTAAAACCACATTTAAAGTTGAATGTTATTGGTGACGTTACACAGCCCAAACTAAATTTAAAACAAACAAACAATCCTTATCTGTTTTTTACCCCCACCCCTGACCATTATCTGCTTATTCGCAAAACACGTTATTTACGAGGTATGAGTAACTTCATTGTTGTTTTAAAGTCATGTGCTGATAGGAAAGAAAGGGTTTAACAGATTCTGAGAATAGATAACAATGTCACCTAACGATAAAATCACTTTCTAGTACCGTAATCGAAGCTTTTTCTAAAAAAAAGAACTAAAATACAATTACAAAAAGAGTCAATTTTAATTTTTTTCGTAATCGTTTAACAGGCTAAGTTGCGGTTTGGAGCAGCTGGAAATAGCTTAGAATATTAATAAATAATGCAGTTATACCGACCTAGGTTGTTTCAAGTCACGACCTAGCAGGTCTTCGGAGAAAATTAGCACTTTATGTCTCGTTTCATACAAAAAAAACACAAATTATTTTTTTTAAGCTAAAGTATCAGGTTTAGAGAAAAATGTGATATGACATGTCGTGATGAGTGAGCAAAGGACTATCGATTAGCAATTTTTAAAATTCGATTTTCCGAAAAAAATCCCTATGTCCACTTTAATGCCATTTCGATCCACCGTGCACAGATATGGATTCGGACAATTAAAAACAAATGAACGAGGAGTGAACGATTGAGTAATATATGTATAGCAAAATAAACTTTAAGGAAAGGGAATATGGTCGGTTTACAAATACTATTTAAAAATGCAGCATCAGCATGCTCAGTATCATTTTGAGAAATAAGATTAAATATTTTAATTATAATATAATTTTATAATGAATGTCATAGAAAATAATTAAAATTTTCATGGAATGCATTAATGCTTGAATCTCTTGAAAAGCATGAATGGGAAAATTACTTCGAATTAATTTCTTTGAACATGATTACATTCACAGTAAATGCAGTACACTGAACGCACTAATAAATATGTCAAAGGCAGCTGTGATAACCCTACCGAATTAAATCGAATCCCGATTATTATGCTATCTCTTTCACTCTCGTTTCTCCTGATATATGACTAATCTATTTTTACTAAAAGTGACAGTATTTTAACGTACTCTTGATTTTAATCAACGAATACCTGCAGTAGAAAATATTTTCCCCTTGATTTCATTTTCAAAAAGTAGGAATTATTTTGTATTTATAAAGGTTATTGAGATTTCGCAGCTGTTGCGAAAAATACGGTGATTATGTTTTGAAAAGCGACTGCTTCATTGCTGTTCTTAAGACTCAAGACAACGATGGAGTATACAGCACAGCATTTGGAATATGCTGTCTCAGTATTCTATAATGGAGAGCAAGCAGACCGAGCTAAAGCTCACGCGTGGCTCACAGCTGCCCAGAGGGTTCCTGAAGCATGGAACTTCGTGTGGGAATTACTTCAACCCACTAAGGTACTGAACATACCATGCTTCCTAAATGGTCAAATCATTACATCGTTTTTCTGAATTTGCATGGAATATACTGTGATCAACATCTTATAGCAGTCCACTGCTGGACATAGACGAAGGCCTATGTGAACTGGTGATGACCAGTATGTGCTATTTATCCTGAATCCATAATCAATAGTATGATTAACCTTAACTATAACTTCATTATGTGCACAG
This sequence comes from Ostrinia furnacalis, assembly GCF_004193835.3. Classification (NCBI taxonomy): domain Eukaryota; kingdom Metazoa; phylum Arthropoda; class Insecta; order Lepidoptera; family Crambidae; genus Ostrinia; species Ostrinia furnacalis. Next base: position 305,978 of record NW_021131892.1, read on the forward strand.
GGAACCGAAGTTCAATTTTATGGTGCCACAACTCTTCATACTAAGATCCTTCGATGCTGGAGTGAAGTGCCACCAGAGAGCCACGACGAACTAAAAGAAAAGATATTGCAAGCGGTCTTTGCTTATTCAAAAGGCCCTAAAATTGTTACAAATCGACTATGTATCAGTGTAAGTACAATATTATTTGATGATAAAATACATTTGTTTTGTTATGCTATAAGTATTGTAAAAGGTTTTATTTTATGCAGAAATACTTTTAATATTTTAAAAATACCCTACACCTACAGAGTCTATTTTTTATAGTAATTTTCAATTATTATGATTAATATTTTTTTCAGTTGGCAGCATTCATTCTGCAGCAAGGCACAACAGACTTGGCCACGATATTAAGGCCCTTGGCAAGTGCAGAGAGCACATCTTTGCTTCTAGAAGTACTTACTGTGATACCAGAAGAAGTAAGAATTGCATAATACAATATCTTAACCCACTTGTTACGTTAGCGTTCTTTTAAAAGAACGCTAGTTTTTACATAAGTATTTTTACTAATGTGGGTAGTGTAAACAAAAGATGAGGTGTGTCGCAGTACTGTCCAAGTCTTATAAGTACACAGACGTAAATAACTATTAAGTTTTGGAGCGATTGTTTTGAGATAAATTTATCATGACTGATTTAGGTATGTGATAGAAAAAGTGAATTCCGTAACAAGTGGGTTAATCAATATTTGGACACATCAAAAACATAAATTTATTTGATAAGACTATGAAAATATAGTATTATTATAAAAACAAGCTTTAAAAGTAAATTTTTAATAATATAGTTTTTTTTTTCTTTCAGTATAATAGTATGACAATGGGATCAGCCCTGAGAGCTAAAAATCGTGCAGCGCTGCAGCAAGCCTGTCCTGCTGTTTTAGATGACATGCTAAGATACTTGCAAACTGTTTACAAGTAAGTGAAACATATTTCTGCTCTGTCAGTCTTATCAATAACAGTGGCGTAACTATACCATCCGAGGTCCATGGCAAATTCTGTGCATGGGCCCCCTCAGGTTGGGAGCCTATGGCATTTTGCCACCCTATAGTTAAGCTTCTGATCAATAAAGTATTTAAGTTTGCTAATCATGACTAAGCTTTTGATGATCTTCTGATAAGCTGAATCAAGCAAAGCCCTCTGGTTCAAGCAATAAACTTCAAAATACCCCATTGAATAAAAAACATTGAGTCTACAATGACAGAGAAATCCATAATGAAAACATGCAATGGAACATCTCTTTTATAAATATTAAAAAAAAATTGTAAAGGATATTTCTTATCTGTTACAGTGACTACAGCAAGGAACCACCGTCAGACGAGATTATCCAGTCCTGGCAGAACGCAGCGACGTGCGCTTGTAGTTGGTTGACGCTCGGCGGCGAGGACTCGCTCGAGAGAGGCCCGGGGTCCCTAGCCGATCGCATGCCCTTGTGCCGCGCGCTGTTGACTGTTGTTCATCTGTTATATTCGTGAGTAAATAGTGCAACAGGATTATCTTCTTTGTAACATGTACTTGTACAGTTTGTACAGTCGACAGCACGTCAACGTAAACACTGCGGTATCTTACGTAGTTGCGATAGGGGCGACTTTCCAACGAAAATGTATAGTCTGATGTACTGTCGGTCGACTGTACCACAGTTTATTGAGGCGATCATTAGATGTTGTTTCCTCATCAGCCAGATAGTTCAGCTTTTATAAAATAACATAGGTCTGGTGTTCACTGGCTCTTAGTTCATGAGCGACATAGTGCTAGCTAGATTATTGACTGGCGGCGATACAGAATAGTTTGACTTTGACCCTAATGTTTATCTATACCTCGCAGCATCAACGAGCGCGTGAGCGACGTAGAGCTAGATGCGTGACTGGCGAGAGTGCGAACATTTTTAACTTTGACCCTAACGTGTCTATACTTTCTCTCCATACCTTGCAGCATCAACGAGTGCGTGAGCGACGTGGCGCTTGACGCTTGCGAAGCGTGTCTAAAGCCTGGTCCGTGAGCACGGACACAGCAATATAATTACGCGCGAGCGATAAGGATGGGTAGCTTGGGGTCATTGGACAAAATTCTACGTGCTCACGGACCAGGCTTTAGCGGCGGTACAGAATAGTTTGACTTTGACTTGAACCCTAAAGTTTATCTACTATACCTTGCAGCATCAACGAATGTGTGAGCGACATAGCGCTAGATGCGTGACTGGATAGTGCGGAAATGTTTGACTATGTATTTAATCCTATGTGTATTTACCTTGCAGCATCAACGAGTGCGTGAGTGACGTGGCGCTTGACGCGTGCGAAGCGTGCCTAGCGGCGGTCCGCGCGGCGGGAGGCTCGCACGACGCGGCGCGCTTCCCGCACACGGCGTTAGAACTTATCGCTGAGCTGGCAAGCCTCGCCGCGCCCGTGATACAGCGGGATAACGTGCCCAACTCTATTAACGAGGCAAGTGTTAGCGTTCGTTCGTTCGCTCGTTTTAGCCAAATGACGTCCACTGCTGGACAAAGGCCTCCCCCAAGGTTTTCCACAAGGAACGGTCCTGCGCTGCCCGCATCCAGGCTCTTCCCGCGACCTTTACTAGATCGTCGGNTACGGCGCTAGAGCTTATTGCTGAGCCGGCAAGCCTCGCCGCGCCCGTGATACAGCGGGATAACGTGCCCAACTCCATCAACGAAGTGAATCGACCTCCGAAACCTCATCATCATCATTTCAGCCATAGGACGTCTACTGCTGAACATAAGCCTCCCCCAATGATTCCTATGTTAATCGATTGGTAGCCTGCGTTCAGCACCTTCCTGCTACCTTTATGATGTCATCGGTCTACCTTGTGGGTAGATTTCCCACGCTGCGTTTTCCGATACGCGGTCTCCACACAGAATCTTGCTGCCCCATCAGCGTTCTGCGTACTATTTGCCCTGCCCATTGCCACTTCAGCTTGCTAATCCGTCGGGCTATGTACGCCCGAAACAATCATTCATTTTTGTGGGCAGCTGGTTTTAGAATCGCGCTGAAAGCACGCTGATCGTCGGCGCTGACAGATCAAATAAATATGTATGTAATTAAAGGATGCGTTCCTGAGTGATGCTGATCGTTCAACGTCAAATCGTAAGACGTCGGTCCTGTTAGATTTCAGCTGTCAATGCCTACGATCAGCGTGCGTCTTATCAAGCACATCATCATGGCCATCAGTCTTTTAGACTCCACTGATTTCCAATTTGTTATAACTTGCAATCCTTTACATTCCTAGCGAACCATAGGCGCCGTGATAGTAGAGCTCGGTAGAATGGTCCGCGCTGAGACTGTTTGGTTTGTTTTTTTAAGACTACCTACCGACTTTTATGAAATAATAGTTTAGATATTTTATTATTTCTTTGTTTTTAGCGAAGCTCGTGTCGTATAAAAATGTATTAAAATGTTAGTTTCTCAGTAAGTGAATCAAATTTGTATTCTTATGAGAAATAAAGTGTCTTTAACCATAGATCGTCCGGTGTGCCTTCTATTCAAAATCTACACTATTTACAAACAGGAGCTGCTGTCAGCGCTGATCACGTGCTGCGTGGCGCTGAGCGAGTGCCACTCGCAGGCCATGGTCAAGGCGTGCGAGGGCGCCGGCGGCCTGGGCGCAGGCGCGGCTGGTGCGCGGCAGATGATAGAGCTGTTGCTGGCTGCCCAGGGAGCGCCCGGACACTACCCGCTGCACGAGAACAGGTCCAACCTGGTGTTCGGCTTCTGGTACTCGCTACAGGTAAGATGACGTCACGCTTACAGTGGTTTCTAAAGGCTCCTCCCATTGTGAAGGCATGGGCGCGCTACAGATGATAGAACTGTTGCTAGCTGCGTAAGCGCCCGGACACTACCCGCTACATGAGAACAGGTCTAATCTCGTGTTTGGATTCTGGTACTCGCTAAAGGTAAGATGACGTCACGCTTACAGTGTTTTCTAAAGGCGTGTGAGGGCGCCGGCGGGCTGAGCGCAGGCGCGGATGGCGCGACAGATGATAAAGCCTGGTCCGTGTGCACGTAGAATCCTGTCCAATGGCCCCAAGCTACCCATCCCTATCCCTTGCGCGTAATTATGTTGCTGTCTCGCTCGCACACTCACTGCAGGCGCCCGTCGCACAGTCGCGACAGCAACATAATTACGCGCGAGCGATAGGGATGGGTAGCTTGGGGCCATTGGACAAAATTCTACGTGCTCACGGACCAGACTATAGCTGCGCAAGAGCCCGGGCACTACCTGTTGCACGAGACTAGGTCTAATCTCGTGCTCGGCTTCTGGTACTCGCTACAGGTCACGCTTACAGTGGTTTCTAAAGAGAACTGTAATAGAACAGTTGATAGCTGCGCCAGCAGGAGCCCAGATTCAACCTGTGATTCGGCTTCTGGTACTCTCTACAGGTATGTACCTAGAAGGCCATCACTTTAGATAGTGTCTAAAGGCTCCTCCCATGGTGAAGGCGTGCGAGGGCGGCGGGCGCGCGGCTGATGATAGAACTGCTGCTGGCTGCCCAGGGAGCGCCCGGCCACTACCCGCTGCACGAGAACAGGTCCAACCTGGTGTTCGGCTTCTGGTACTCGCTACAGGTATGCATCTAGAAGGCCGTCATACTTGAGATAGTGTCTAAAGACTCCTCCCATAGTGAAGGCGCGGGCGCAAGACAGATGATAGAACTGTTACTGGCCGCCCAGGGAGCGCCCGGCCACTACCCGCTGCACGAGAACAGGTCCAACCTGGTGTTCGGCTTCTGGTACTCGCTACAGGTATGCATCTAGAAGGCCGTCATACTTGAGATAGTGTCTAAAGACTCCTCCCATAGTGAAGGCGCGGGCGCAAGACAGATGATAGAACTGTTACTGGCCGCCCAGGGAGCGCCCGGCCACTACCCGCTGCACGAGAACAGGTCCAACCTGGTGTTCGGCTTCTGGTACTCGCTACAGGTATGCATCTAGAAGGCCGTCATACTTGAGATAGTGTCTAAAGACTCCTCCCATAGTGAAGGCGCGGGCGCAAGACAGATGATAGAACTGTTACTGGCCGCCCAGGGAGCGCCCGGCCACTACCCGCTGCACGAGAACAGGTCCAACCTGGTGTTCGGCTTCTGGTACTCGCTACAGGTATGCATCTAGAAGGCCGTCATACTTGAGATAGTGTCTAAAGACTCCTCCCATAGTGAAGGCGCGGGCGCAAGACAGATGATAGAACTGTTACTGGCCGCCCAGGGAGCGCCCGGCCACTACCCGCTGCATGAGAACAGGTCCAATCTGGTGTTCGGCTTCTGGTACTCGCTACAGGTATGTATCTAGAAGGCCGTCATACTTGACATAGTGTCTAAAGACTCCTCCCATAGTGAAGGCGCGGGCGGACTACAGATGATAGAACTGTTGCTAGCTGCGCAAGGGCTCGGGCACTACCCGCTGCATGAGAACAGGTCCAATCTGGTGTTCGGCTTCTGGTACTCGCTACAGGTATGCATCTAGAAGGCCGTTACATTTGAGATAGTGTCTAAAGACTCCTCCCATAGTGAAGGCGCGGGCGGGCTGGGCGCGTGTGAATAAACAATAAACAACTGTGATATAACAGTTGCTAGTACCGAAGAACAGGTCCAACCTGGTGTTCGGCTTCTGGTACTCGCTACAGGTATGATGACGTCACGCTTATGCTAGTTTCTAGAAGCTCCTCCCATTGTGAAGGCGCGGGCGCGCTACAGATGATAGAACTGTTGCTAGCTGCGCAAGCGCTCGGGCACTACCCGCTGCATGAGAACAGGTCCAACCTGGTGTTCGGCTTCTGGTACTCGCTACAGGTCACGCTTACAGTGGTTTCTGAAGAGAACTGTGACAGAACAGTTGATAGCTGCGCCAGCACGAGCCCAGATTCAACCTGTGGTTCGGCTTCTGGTACTCGCTAAGGTATGTACCTAAAAGGCCGTCACATTTAAGATAAGTGTCTAAAGGCTCCTCCCATGGTGAAGGCGCGGGCAGGCTGGGCGCGGGCGTAAGACAGATGATAGAACTGTTGCTAGCTGCGCAAGCGCCCGGGCACTACCTGCTGCACGAGACTAGATCTAATCTCGTGTTCGGCTTCTGGTACTCGCTACAGGTATGTACCTAGAAGGCAATTAAGATAGTTTCTAGAAGCTCCTCGCATGCTGAAACCGTGCGAGGGCGCCGGCGAGCGCGCGACAGATGATACTAGAACTGTTCCTAGCTGCGCAAGCGGCGCCAGGGCACTACCATGAGAAAAGGATCCAATCTTGTGTTCGGCTTCTAGTACTCTTTACAAGTATGTACCTAGAAGGCCGTCACTTTAGATAGTATCTAAAAGCTCCTCCCATAGTGAAGGCGCGGGCGCAAGACAGATAATAGAGCTGTTGCTAGCTGCCCAAGGAGCGCCCGGACACTACCCGCTGCATGAGAACAGGTCTAACCTGGTGTTCGGCTTCTGGTACTCACTACAGGTATGTATCTAGAAGGCCGTCATACTTGAGATAGTGTGTAAAGACTCCTCCCATAGTGAAGGCGCGGGCGGGTTGGGCGCGGGCGCAAGACAGATGACAGAACTGTTGCTAAAGCCTGGTCTGTGAGCACGTAGAATTTTGTCCAATGACCCCAAGCTACCCATCCTTATCGCTCGCGCGTAATTATGTTGCTGTCTCGCTCGCACACTCACTGCAGGCGCGCGTCGCACAGTCGCGACAGCAATATAATTACGCGCGAGCGATAAGGATGGGTAGCTTGGGGTCATTGGATAAAATTCTACGTGCTCACAGACCAGACTATAGATGCGCAAGAGCCCGGGCACTACCTGCTGCACGAGACCAGGTCTAATCTCGTGTTCGGCTTCTGTTACTCGCTACAGGTCACGCTTACAGTGGTTTCTAAAGAGAACTATGATAGAACAGTTGATAGCTGCGCCAGCACGAGCCCAGATTCAACCTGTGGTTCGGCTTCTGGTACTCGCTACAGGTATGTATCTAGAAGGCCGTCACATTTAAGATAAGTGTCTAAAGGCCCCTGGTGAAGGCGTGGGCAGGCTGGGCGCGGGCGTAAGACAGATGATAGAACTGCTGTTAGCCGCCCAAGGAGCGCCCGGCCACTACTCGCTGCACGAGAACAGGTCCAACCTGGTGTTCGGCTTCTGGTACTCGCTACAGGTAAGAAGACGTCACGCTCATGGTAGTTTCTTAGGATTCTCCCATAGTAAAGGCGTGTGAGGTCGCGGGCGCTCGTCAGATTATAAAGCTGTTGCTAGCTGCGCAAGCGGCGCTCGGACACTGCCCGCTGCATGAGAACAGGTCCAACCTGGTGTTCGGCTTCTGGTACTTGCTACAGGTATGTACCTAGAAGACCGTCACAATTAGGGTAGTTTCTAGAAGCTCCGGCGGGCTGGGCTTGGGCACAGTGTGCGCCAGGCAGATGATAGAGCTGTTGCTAGCTGCGCAAGCACCCGGGCACTACCTGCTGTACGAGACTAGGTCTAATCTCGTGTTTGGATTCTGGTACTCGCTACAGGTATGTACCTAGAAGGCCATCACAATTAGGGTAGTTTCTAGAGGCTAGGCGCCGGCAGGCACGCGACAGATGATAGGCTAGCTGCGCAAACGGCGCCATCTAACCATCACCATCCAACTTGGTCTTCTTGGTTGGCTTGTGGTACTAGCTACAGGTAACTAGAAGTCACAAATTCAAATTCGGATTATTGATTTATTTTTTTATTTTATTTATTTTATTTGTTTTTTCCCAGGATGACGTCCTATTCGTGATGGAGGACACCAAGAAAGTGAGCTTCTTCTGGCGCGAGGTGTTCTCGCGACTGCTCGACGCGCTCGTATGCAAGTCCGAGGCGCCCGACGACGCTGCTATGTCACGTGATGACGTCGAACTGCTGCGTTGCTATAGACAAGACATCGCTGACACAGTCGTAAGTGGAATTTAACCGTTACCTCTACTTTCAAGGTGTACCTTTTCTAGCGCCAATTGTACACGCAAAATTCTTAATTTCAACCTAGTAGTCTAATAATGGACGTAAATTTCCACCAAATAATGGTTGAGAGCGTCAATGATACGACGATTTCTGATTTCTTGTGACTTTACGCCGACATATTTTATAATCAAAGATATTCTGCTGATTCGTCTTGCTAGTGTCTCCTATTCTTTGGGTTTGCCCTCATACTGCAGGCTTAGCTTAGGATGCTATATGCGCTAATAGCATTGGAATAAGTCAGTTGCTTCTCTCCCCAGATGTACTGCTTCGGCATCCTAGGCGACTGGTGCTGGTCGCGCGTGGAGGCGGCTCTGACGTCATCCGAAACGGAGGCGCGGCGAGAAGCCGCTTTACACGTATTCGTGTCGTTAGCTGACGCCGCACCACATCAACGCGCGCCACAAGGGCTGCTAGCGTTACTACAGCAAGCAGTGCAAGCGGCGCATACCGCAAGATCGACGCAGACGTTGCACACTGCGCTCGACTGCCTCGGTAAGTGACTGCGGTGACGTCATCAGAGACGGAGGCGAGAAGCCGCTTCACACGTGTTCGTGTCATTGACTGACGCCGCGCCGCATCAACGCACGCCGGCGGGGCTGTTAGCGCTACTACAGCAAGCAGTGCAAGCGGCGCACACCGCAAGATCGACGCAGACGCTGCATACTGCGCTCGACTGCCTCGGTAAGTGATTGCGGTGACGTCATCAGAGACGGAGGCGCGGCGAGAAGCCGCTTTACACGTATTCGTGTCGTTAGCGGACGCCGCGCCGCATCAACGCGCGCCACAAGGGCTGTTAGCGTTACTGCAGCAAGCGGTGCAAGCGGCGCATACCGCAAGATCGACGCAGACGCTGCATACTGCGCTCGACTGCCTCGGTAAGTGATTTCGGTGACGTCATCCTAGACGGAGGCGCGGCGAGAAGCCGCTTTACACGTATTCGTGTCATTGGCTGACGCCGCACCACATCAACGCGCGCCACAAGGGCTGCTAGCGTTACTACAGCAAGCAGTGCAAGCGGCGCACACCGCAAGATCGACGCAGACGTTGCACACTGCGCTCGACTGCCTCGGTAAGTGATTGCGGTGACGTCATCAGAGACGGAGGCGCGGCGAGAAGCCGCTTTACACGTATTCGTGTCATTAGCTGACGCCGCACCGCGTCAACGCGCGCCGGCGGGGCTGTTAGCGCTACTACAGCAAGCGGTGCAAGCGGCGCACACCGCAAGATCGACGCAGACGCTGCATACTGCGCTCGACTGCCTCGGTAAGTGACTGCGGTGACGTCATCCTAGACGGAGGCGCGGCGAGAAGCAGCTTTACACGTATTCGTGTCATTGGCTGACGCCGCACCACATCAACGCGCGCCACAAGGGCTGCTAGCGTTACTACAGCAAGCAGTGCAAGCGGCGCACACCGCAAGATCGACGCAGACGCTTCATACTGCGCTCGACTGCCTCGGTAAGTGACTGCGGTGACGTCATCAACAAATACAGGCCGCTTCACACGTGCCCATAACGTAGGACAATGCCTCACTCGATTACAATTTAAAAAAAACGAATAATACCCCAATATAAGGAAAAAAATAATAAAAACTATAACAACTGTTGTAATACAACAACGTGTCATTTCCAGGCAGTTACGCGTCGTGGCTGAGCTCAATACCGGGCGCACGCGGCGCCGAACTCGGTGGAGAATGCGTACAAGCCGCGGGCGCCGCTTTACAGCGCTGTCCTGCGCCTGCAGCGCTCGCATTACGAAAGCTCTGCTCAGATTGTACAGCACCTGCGACCGCTGTGGCTTCGGATATCGTACAAATTGCGCAGACGCATCTTGAAGTAAGCACTTAATCTACTCTAGAGGTAACCTCCTGTACAGTGTAGCGTTGCCCTGCGCCTGCAGCGCTCGCGTTACGAAAGTTCTGCTCTGATTGTACCGCGCCTGCGACCGCTGTGGCCTCGGATATTGTACAAATTGCGCAGACGCATCTTGAAGTAAGCACTTAATCTACTCTAGAGGTAACCTCCTGTACAGTGTAGCGTTGCCCTGCGCCTGCAGCGCTCGCGTTACGAAAGTTCTGCTCTGATTGTACAGCACCTGCGACCGCTGTGGCCTCGGATATCGTACAAATTGCGCAGACGCATCTTGAAGTAAGCACTTAATCTACTCTAGAGGTAACCTCCTGTACAGTGTAGCGTTGCCCTGCGCCTGCAGCGCTCGCGTTACGAAAGCTCTGCTCTGATTGTACCGCGCCTGCGACCGCTGTGGCCTCGGATATCGTACAAATTGCGCAAACGCATCTTGAAGTAAGCACCTTTAGAGATATTCTTTCTTAGCAACAGCCCAATAGTGCAGCCTTACAACTTTTGTTCGCGCCCGCTGCACTCGCCTTGCGGAAACTGTGCAGGTTGCCCGGCGCAAATTGCGCAGATGCATCTTGAGGTAAGCACCTAGCACCTAGTCTACTACTCTAAACGTAGCCGCTTTACAGTACAGTCTTGCAGCGCTGACTTGCGCCTGCAGCGTTTGTGGTCTCGCATATTTTGTACAAATAAATAATAATAATAATAAATGCTGTCGCTTTATAGAGAGACTGCGATTATATTCGCACAACCCATTCGGTTGCTTTTTGACACACGTAATGTCACGCATACGCGTCTATTAAACTACATACTACTACCGCACATATACATACAACTGTATGATTAGCGTGTACCAAATTGGAACATCCTATAAAAGCGGGCGCAAGCGCAGACGTGTGTGGCGGACGACTGGACGGGGCTTTGTGTATTATCTACGCACACAAAGACAATGCGTACCCAACCGGTCTGCGATCGCGATCGAACGTCGAGTCTTTCGTCATCGTAGTGCGCACTCGCTGAAATAATATTTTGTATATCTGAAAGTGTTGTGAATGCTTATACTAAAACGTTTGTTTTTATTTGTATAGAGAACAATAGTGTCTAGACAAACCTAAAGAGGATTTAGGACGCTATTTGGATCAAATATGTAATTGCTCAATAATGAATAATAAATAAATAAATAATCGCATGCGTCTTCCGTTTCCGCAGCGTATGCCACAAAAAGCAACCGTGCGTTGTAACAGTTAATTTACCAACAGATGGCGCTGCCTCCTGATATTTTTTTTGTTTTTGTTAATATCATAGTCTGTTAGCGCTTACTGATTATACTTTCCTTATGCAGCAGAGCGAGCCTGGCAAATGCGACGTGTGGGTGGCGCGACAATTGGCGGGAGCGGCAGGTGCTGTGTTGGCGGCGTGCGAGCCTAGCGTAGCGGCCGCGTTGCTGCGGGGCCCGGCGGCTGCGCTGCACCGCTTGCTACAGGCTCAGGTAACGCTTATTACAGTTTGACGATTATAAAGGAGCAGCCATTGCAGCATGTAGGGGGCGTGGCCACGGGTTTGGCTGGCGGAAGCAATGGGCGGAGCTGATAGCGGCCGTAGGCGGAGTCGGTGGAGAACATAAGAATGATTTCATACAAAGTAACATTTACCCAAAATATTTAGGCTTTAAAATTGTTTTTATACGTTTATCTATGTTTAAGTAAATGTTCAAGTACCTTTATTAACTCCAATCATATTTCTTCAATTCATTATTAATAAACTCATTCAAACGTACCTGAAGCCTAGGTGCAGATCACCGATTTTTTATCTGCCGATAGTTTAGTCGGGCAGGCCCAACTATCGGCCAACTAAATGTTGATGGTCTGCGCCTAGGCTAAAACTCAGTTTACCATGAACCAATGTTTTGTACCAGGCTCTGGAGCCGCAGCGGTCCAATGGCTCAGGCGAGTGCGCGGCGGTACTGATCGAGGCTCTGGGCGCACAACCAGCGCTGGCTGACGAGCTGTTTCGTCTTCTACTGCCTACGCTAGCCGCACTAGCACAACACCCGCCATTGGTCGAGGTGAGCACTCTTATTGCGAAGACACAAGGTCTAATATACCACGCCGCAGCGGTCCAACGGGTCGGGCGAGTGCGCGGCGGTCCTAATTGAGGCGCTGCGGTGGTCACACTTATTGCAGCGACATAAGATCTAATGTCCATGCAGCCAGCGCTGGCTGACGAGCTGTTTCGTCTTCTACTGCCTACGCTAGCCGCACTAGCCCAACACCCGCCACTGGTTGAGGTTAGCGCTCTTATTGCGAAGACACAAGGTCTAATATACAACGCCGCAGCGTTCAAAGGGTCGGGCGATGCGCGGCGGTGCTGATCGAGGCTCTGGGCGCACAACCAGCGCTGGCTGACGAACTGTTCTGCCTACTGCTGCCTACGCTGGCCGCGCTAGCACAACACCCGCCGCTGGTTGAGGTTAGCGCTCTTATTGCGCGGATATAAGGTCTAATTTACCAAGCGTTAGAACCGCAGCGATCCAACGGGTCAGGCGAATGCGCGGTGGTGCTGATCGGGGCGCTATTCGAGGTGGGCACACTTATTGCGGCGACATAAGATCTAATGTCCATGCAGCCGGCGCTGGCCGAAGAATTGTTCCGTCTAAAGCCTGGTCCGTGAGCACGTAGAATCCCGTCCAATGACCCCAAGCTACCCATCCTTATCGCGACTGTGCGACGCGCGCCCGCAGTGAGTGTGCGAGCGCGACAGCAACATAATTACGTGCGAGCGATAAGGATGGGCAGCTTGGGGTCATTGGACGGGATTCTACGTGCTCACGGACCAGGCTTTATTGCTGCCCACGCTAGCCGCACTAGCCCAACACCCGCCACTGGTCGAGGTGAGCACTCTTATGAAGTGAGGACATAAGGTTTAATTTACCCGGCGTTAGAGCCGCAGCGATCTAACGGGTCGGGCGAGTGCGCGGCGGTCCTAATTGAGGCGCTGTGGTGGTCACACTTATTGCGGCGACATAAAATCTAATGTCCCATGCGACTGGCGCTGGCCGACGAGCTATTCCGTCTACTGCTGCCCACGCTAGCCGCACTAGCCCAACACCCGCCATTGGTCGAGGTGGGCACTCTTATTGCGCGGACATAAGGTCTAATTTCCAATTTATAAACTGCAGATATTAAGTCTAATTTTCAGTATATTTTACGCGGATGTCAGGTCTAATTTACCTCTATTAACTTTCAAAAGCCGTGTGGTTCTGGCTATACAGAGAAGTAAATAAAAATCATCAAGCTACTCCATCCCATCTGGCCAGTGTGAAGCGTAAACCATGATTTGGCCTAGATTCATTTACCATTTGCTTGTCGTAAATAAGAGAGGGTCTTCCTTCTGCAGTGGAGACCAATATCTCCTTACATTTCTACTCCACCTAGATGTCAAGTTCAGATCGTAAAGTTGTATCTTTTTTCTTGCAGCCATTGTTCCAGATACTGAAACACACCGTGTTGACGTTATCAAACGAATGCAACGCTGTGATAGGAGACATAGCACAACTCACCATCACTAGTTTCAACACACAGCCGTGTCCTACAGGCCTTGATGTCGTAAAACTGGTAAGGCTTTCAGAGATTATAACAAAACTGATTATAAATAAGAATTTATATTTTTACTCAAGAAGAAAATAGGGGGTTTCATTATTTGTTGTTTGATGATTGTCGATGATGGCATTTACTACGCTGCGACCGTTACGTACACGCATGGGGTTAAATAACTTAATTTTTAACAGGTTTTTTTTTCAATTAGAAAGGTTGGACTTTGAGAATGTCTTTTTCATCGGTTTTATTCCTATACATTATACTGGATTATAAAGATAAGGCGGTTATCACACTGCGCCGCGCTCCGCCTCGGAGCGCGTGATTTTCATATAAAAAATCACGCGCGCGGACGCGTTGTCAGTGTGAAGTGCCGCGCGTGTTTTCTATACAAACTGAGGTACTTGCATACAATGATTAAATCTGTCGCCCCGCGCTCCGCGGCGGATCGCGGCGCAGTGTGATAACCGCCTAAGACCGTTTACCAAAACACCCTTTGCAGTTCACCAGCCGATCGACTGAGAATAGTTGCTTCCCAACAGATAACCATGATCCACGGGCGCGAGTGGGCGGATGCGGGACGGTTATTACACGCGTGCGTGGGCGCAGCGGCGCGCGCGGTATTACGCGAGCCCAGCGCCGCGCCTGAATTGGCTGAAGCGCTTTTTGCGCTGTTGCACACGCTTACTAAGAAGCGCCCGCAGTGCATGGACTGGCTTGAAGATCTACTGCCTGACTTGGTCGAGCTCGGTGAGTGGTTATAGTATAGGAGCAGATGAAACTAGGCCCCGCCCTTCTAGCGAGGAGAGACTGGACATGGACTGGCTTGAAGATCTGCTACCCGATCTGGTGGAGCTGGGTAAGTGTCTTTAGCGTCAGGATATGCCCCGCCCTTCTAGCGAGAAGAGTCCCGCATAATGGGACTGGGAAATCAGCCGCGCGAGCCATTACGCGCCCGAGATGGCTGAAGCGCTACTGCACACGCTTACTAAGAAACGCCCGCAGTGCATGGACTGGCTTGAAGATCTGCTACCTGGTCTGGTGGAACTGGGTGAATGGTTACAGTATGAGGAGCAAATGAAACTAGGCCCCGCCCTTCTAGCGAGGAGAGTCTGCGAGAGCCCGGCGCCGCGCCTGAACTGGCTGAAGCGCTGTTTGCGCTGCTCCACACGCTTACTAAGAAACGCCCGCAGTGTATGGACTGGCTTGAAGATCTACTGCCTGACTTGGTCGAGCTCGGTGAGTGGTTACAGTATGAGGAGCAAATGAAACTAGGCCCCGCCCTTCCAGCGAGGAGAGTCTGCGAGAGACTGGCGCGCGCCCGAGCTGGCTGAAGGGCTGTTTGCGCTGCTCCATACGCTTACTAAGAAGCGCCCGCAGTGCATGGACTGGCTTGAGGACCTACTGCCCGATCTGGTGGAGCTAGGTGAGTGGTTATAGTATAGGAACAGACAAAGCTATGCTCCACTCTTCTAGCGTGGAGAGTCCCACATAACGGGACTGGCAAATATGCGGCGCGTGCGCTTCTGCACGAGCCCGAGCTGGCTGAAGCGCTGTTTGCGCTGCTCCATACACTTACTAAGAAGCGCCCGCAGTGTATGGACTGGCTTGAAGATCTACTACCCGATCTGGTGGAGCTGGGTAAGTGTCTTTAGCGTCAGGATATGCCCCGCCCTTCTAGCGAGAAGAGTCCCGCATAATGGGACTGGGAAATCAGCCGCGCGAGCCATTACGCGCCCGAGATGGCTGAAGCGCTGCTGCACACGCTTACTAAGAAACGCCCGCAGTGCATGGACTGGCTTGAAGATCTGCTACCTGGTCTGGTGGAACTGGGTGAGTGGTTACAGTATGAGGAACAAATGAAACTAGGCCCCGCCCTTCTAGCGGGGAGAGTCTGCGAGAGATTGGCGCGCGCCCGAACTGGCTGAAGCGCTGTTTGCGCTGCTCCACACGCTCATTAAGAAGCGCCCACAGTGCATGGACTGGCTTGAAGATTTGCTACCCGATCTGGTGGAGCTGGGTAAGTAAAACCAGCATTGGCTAAGCTCTTTTAGCGAGGAGAGTCCCGCATAATGGGACTGAGAAAGCAGCAGCGCGCGCGGTGTCATGAGAGCCTAGCGCCGCGCCCGAGCTGGCTGAAGCGCTGTTTGCGCTACTTGCGATACAGCACACGCTTACTAAGAAGCGCCCGCAGTGCATGGACGGGCTTGAAGATCTGCTGCCTGATTTTGTCGAGCTGGGTAAGTGGTTATAGTATAGGTGCAGAGTCAGACGAAACTAGGCCCTGCGGGCGGTGCAGGCGCTGGCGCTGGCGCTTCGCCCGAGCTGGTCGAGGTGCCGAAACTAGCGCGTGTGACGCGCATGCGTTTGACATAGGCTTTCAACCCGGACGGTGGACGCACGCCGCGGGGGTTTATTTCCAATTTTCCATACAATAATAGGCCCACTGACGCGACGGGTGCCCACCACGGATGAATACCGTGTACGCGCGCAAGTTTTTAGCACGTTTTCGCACACAAGATTTTACAAGTTACGTTATACTCACTACATTTCGCGCTTCAATGAACGCAACATGCTCACACGCGCGTGCAATCTCGAATCGTTCTAAGCGGTTGGCGCGTACTGAACGCGTCTTCGTTCATGCAAGTTTCACGTATTTGTATACCTACGTGGTAACAAAAATTAACTTAGCTAACTAGCTGGTAAAGAATGCCACATGGCATTAAGTTCTCCTTTTGTACCGCTTTTTTGTGTGCAATAAAGATTTTAAATAAATAAATCTTATTGTACGGGCGGGAGGCAGTGGTTGTAAGGCACCGCTCCCGTGCCCGGGAATGCGGTCAGGAAGGGAACTAACTCCCTAGTGAGCCTAGAGTCCCTATTCCCTAAGACACTAAGTCCCTAGAGCCCTAGCCCTGCCTAACAATAAATACTTAGACATAATAATGTTTGATAGGAAGGAAGCTGTGCCCAGGTCGCCCAGGGCAGCAGCGTTAGGACGGCAGGTAGGCGGCGGGGACCCGCTGCCAGCCCGGCAGACTCACCGGACTGATCATAGCGACGGCTAAGGTTGTCTTGGCCGCAGCGGGGGGAAATGAGACACAACGACGGACGGTTGATATCTGTTTATTGTTATGATTCTATTGCTATTTATACATAAGTTATTTACTGTACACAATGAAACGTATTTGCTAGTGTGCCGTCGGTGTAGAGTGCCGACGGTGCACGTTGAGGGTTCATGGGTCGCCCGGCGGTCGATGCTGACGGTGCAGCAGGATGTACGATCGTACTAGGGCACTATTTAAGTTGTGAGCCTCTACAACATAACGTGTTGTTAGACGACATCTGATACTTTTAATGAAAAGTTTGACATTTTTGACTACAATCTTGTTCAAAACTTTTTATCATTTGAGCACGTTTTGTATTATTAACATTGAATTGAAAATTATCTTGACTACAAAAACATGGAATTGACTTGCGGAAATTTTCGCGCGAAGATTTATTATGACTTTCGACGTGGTTAATCAATACAAAAGTGAAGCGGTCAGCTAAATTTCACTTTTGGTGATAAAGATCTGTCCTTTACCATTGTAAAACGCTAGTTTAACAAGTATAATATTGTATGTCATTGGCTCACCAGTGAACTTTGCGAAAGTCGTCCAAAATGACTAATAGTGGCGGAAAACATTGATGTTGTCAGAAAAATGGAAGAGAAACCTCGTCATGTGATATATCGTAGGATAGAGATAATCCTAGGCATTAATTCCACTAGCAGTAATAAAATATTGTATGACCATATTATGGTTAATACGTTTTTTTCTTGCTGGATGTCACAAAATTTTTCAAACGCTCAATAGGATGCTTGTGTCGTTTAGTCCTTGGAAATCTTTGATAAATACGTTTAAAAAGGTTTAAAAGCCGTTTCTAAAATTGTGACAGTTGACGAATTAAGGATCTATGCAATGATCCTGAAAATAAACAGCTATCGACTATGGAGGTGGTTTAAGATGAACCAATTCCAACAAAAGTCCCATGCGCTCGGAACACTTTGAAACTTACGGTCGCCTATTTTTCCGAAATATCCGATTATATGACAGAAACGTCACTAAAGAAATTTAGAATGGTTAATTCGTAACAGTAAACAGCCACTTTTTTTCCAAAAGTCTTCAGTTTAATAAGGGAAACTGACTTAATAAGGGAAGCGAATCGCCATTCGTAACGAAAATGTGAGCTTTTACACGTCTCGTCAAACAACTGACTATTTGAACACTCAAAATATGAAATAAACAGGTCCAACGCTACAAAATTCTTGCTTGGAATCTAAACACTTCTTTTGGTACCCATATATTAAAATTAAATGCATGAACAGCGATTTATGTAGCCAGAAGCAACTGTCGGTGCGGTCAAAAACCATGTTTTGGAGGTGCCTCAAGCTGAGTGGAAAAAATGCTATGAAAAGTGTTTCGGACACATTAAAAAGTACATAAATCATGAAAGACAATACCAATAAACGCAATCAATACCATTTTAATAATTAACTACTTTGTTTTCATAGTTAGGCTCACAACTTAAATAGTGTCCCACGCATTTCTAAAAGTTGAATCTGCAATACTCCAATGTAAAATCGCTTTCGTATTCTGCAGCGTGCGAGTGCGTGCGCATGTGGGAGGCGCGTGCGGCGCGCGCGGCGTGCGGCTGGCTGGCCGTGCTGGCGCTGCAGCGGCCCGCCGCGCTGCAGCCGCGCGCTCCAGCGCTTACAGCTGCCGCGCTGAGATGCATCGGTGAGTTTTTTTTTGTGTTGGTTTTTCTGCAATCAGTCGCCAGACTATAATCAACCCACCTAGACAAGTTGCACTTTTTGATCGAATCGAAAATCGAATCCGTCATAACTCCATACAAAAAAAAGCATTTCGACCATTTTGCGACTGGTTTGCGATTATAATGTGCACTTTCTAGACCCATCGATGTGTTGAATGTCTTTTTATTATTAAAGAGCAGCTAGCCTATGCTAAGCTGTCTTCTTAAATCACGTAGTTTCTTTTTAGCCTTTTAACCACGTTGTAATGAGAGGTTGTCGTGAGTTACTTAGCTAATTTATTTACTTCAGTGCTTTATCAGAACATACCCTTGGTTTGTTGTGAAACTATTATAATTTAACGATAGTTCAGCAATTTGCGTGTGCGTCTCTATTACAAAAGTAATGGCACCGTTTGTCGCGATTCTTTCCATTTAGTACTTATTGACAAAAGATAATATCGATCCATTTTATCAAAATTATATTTATACGCTAATCTTACTTTTTACTCTATCGGCACATATAGTATGATAGACAGATAGATAGATAGAAAGTCCAAACTTTTACTCACTTTGAATCAGCGCGGTTTTCTTTAAAATGCCATAATACACCGATAGCGTTTTCTGCGCCGCTTGCCGTTCGTGCTTTTTTCGACTTCGTCTACAAAGCAATTAAAAGTTCTAACCCATAGAGATATAGAGAGATGCCTATTAATGCGTTGAGTTCGAAACTCAAGTGTCGCATTAGAAATTCACACACACACAAAGTAATCAAAATAATTTCCAAGCAATGTGACATTATGACGTCGCTGCTGTCATCATTGCTTTTACGAGCAATGTGTTCTGTTTTTGGGCATATTGCTGCGACATCGGCCCCGCCCCCTTATCACATCTCCCTTTAGTTTCTGTGATATGTGTTCTAACCTATCGTTTGTGCACGTGCAGGCGGCGCCACTCCGCGCAACCACATCGAGCCGCTAGCGGAACTATTATTGGCTCTGAACCGCGCGCCGTGGGCGCTGGGCGGCGACCTAGGCGGCTGGCTGCGCGCCGCGCTCGCCGGCGACGGCTTCCCAACGCACCACGCCACGCCTGCCAGCAAGACCGCCTTCATCGCCAACGTCGTCAAGTGAGTGCGCGGTACTAATGTAACACACCACTTAATATAGCACGTATAGCACGCGCCACTCCACGCCCGCCTTCATCGCCAACGTCGTCAAATGAGTGCGCGGTAGTACTATTCTACTAAGTACTACTAAAACGCACACAGCAAGCAAAAGATTTGTCGGTGTACCTCTTACGCACCACGCCACGCCCGCCAGCAAGACCGCCTTCATCGCCAACGTCGTCAAGTGAGTGCGCGATACCATTCTAACACACAACCTAGTATGACACGTATAGCACGCGCCACTCCACGCGAAATCGAGCCGCTAGCAGAGTTGTCAGCGTCGTCAAGTGAGTACGCGGTACTATTCTAACAAGACCGCCTTCATCGCCAACGTCGTCAAGTGAGTGCGCGGTACTAATGTAACACACCACTTAACCTTAAAGCGGGCGCGCGGCGTCGAATCGACCGCGCCTAACACATTTTCGTTCATAACTTTTTTTTACTTGTTACACATATTTCTCATTTTTAGTAGCCTGTCGTTTGCTCATTATGAGTGAAATAAAAAGCTTATCTCAGCTCTCCGCGCTTTTCCCACCCCATGGCTTGCTGTTGTTTTAGTCGCGGCGCCGGCGTCGAAAGCACGCCACGCGCCTGTAGTCGAAAAGGTTACGCGCGACTCTATGCGATATTACATTTCTTCAATATAATTGAATTATGCTTGCTATTTTTTCTTATTAAATAAGTCGTAGACTGCTAGTACAAAGTGAAATAACAGAGGCATTACTAAGAAAAGATGAAAAAGAGAGTGAATCGGAGCTCAGAGACCAAGCTAAACTGAACCAAAATTATAAAATTATGTTTTATCATTATTTTGCCATTTTTATCGTTTTTACCAGGTATATGAACTATTCTGATGTATTTTAAAAGATTTTGTGTTCCAAAATTGGTTATTGATCCAAATAATATATTTGCGTTATGTTAATTGATTAAATAATTGTTTCTTTTACTTAATTCTAATTATTTATGACTTTAATACAATCATAATATATCTGCGTACAAAATAATAAATGATTTTTTGAAAATAAGTGCTTTATTTCTCAACTAGACCCTATAGGTCTTTTCGTTTACGCGCGACCGCTGCCGTTACAAAAGACCGCGCGCCCGCTTGAAGGTTAATACAGCACGTATAGCACGCGCCACTCCACGCCCGCCTTCATCGCCAACGTCGTCAAGTGAGTGCGCGGTACTATTCTACTAAGTACTACTAAAACGCACACAGCAAGCAAAAGATTTGTCGGTGTACCTCTTACGCACCACGCCACGCCCGCCAGCAAGACCGCCTTCATCGCCAACGTCGTCAAGTGAGTGCGCGATACCATTCTAACACACAACCTAGTATGACACGTATAGCACGCGCCACTCCACGCAACCATATCGAGCCGCTAGCAGAGTTGTCCAGGTCGTCAAGTGAGTGCGCGGTACTATTCTAACAAGACCGCCTTCATCGCCAACGTCGTCAAGTGAGTGCGCGGTACTAATCTAACACACCACCCAGTATGACACGTATAGCACGCGCCACTCCACGCGACATCAAGCCGCTAGCAAAGCTGTATAGTGTCGTCAAGTTAGTGCGCGGTACTAATGTAACACACCACCCAGTATGACACGTATGCCACGCTCCAATCCACGCGACGACATCGAGCCGCTAGCAGAGTTGTCAGCGTCGTCAAGTGAGTGCACGGTACTGTTCTAACAAACCCACCCTCTGTGACTGTGTTAAGCAAAACATTTTTTGGTACACGTTTTATCTTACGCACTACGCCACGCCCAAGAACTTCATCGCCAACGTCGTCAAGTGAATGCGCAATGCAATTCCAACGCTGGGTGCGTTAGATTAGAACCAGTGCGACTGCGCGACAACTAACTGCACAATAATGTGTTATTTGCTTTTGTGCAAGCAAAACAATAACTGTGATTTTCTGAATAAAGAAAAATAAACTAAAACATCTCAACAGCGACCCACACATAAGTCCGGAAGGCAGCAATAGCCTTCATTGCAAAATGCTTCTATCGATATCAGTGCGAGGCTGCGAGCGTGTACGTGTAAATGTTACATTTATCACTGCGAGTGATGACATTGACATGACATTTGAATAATTATTCACAATCTGACTTATTTGTTTCAGGGAGAAGTGCAGCAAGCGAAGGCTATTAGAAACAGTCCAAGAATTCTCGTTAGTTTGCCGCGGCCTTATCGGCACGGAGTACGCGCGGCAAACCCTCGCTTCCAAACAGCTCGTGACCTAAAACAAAACTAGTTTTTTATTGATCTCTTTTAATGGTTTCAGATCAGAAACAAATTCACTTATTTTGTACATTTATTATTAGGTTGACTATGAAATTGTGAATATTTAAATAAGTATCCTATATTTTTCCTGAATGACGAAGAATTGAAAGAAAACTTTGGAAATAGTTTTTTGTAGAAATGACGTAGTATCCAATAAGCAATAGTGTATTATTTATACATGTCGCTTTAAAGTATATTGTTTTATTACTATTTAATAAGTTATTTTAGAATACGTGAAAAGAAATAAAAGAACGTATTTAAGAATTTATTTGTTTTATTTGATGTTATATCAATCAAAATGATTAAATATTTTTGTAACATTCAGACGTAATATTCGTGATTAATATTTGTGTAAAACTAATCTACTGTTTTTATATATTTTTTAATTTACAATCAATTACACATATACCAAAATGAGATCATATAAATATATTTTTGTAGAGTACCGTAAAAACATCAATCTTAATTTTATATGGGCACTAAAATAAGCATATGCAGATCCTGGGTGTATCCCACATTTTCATAGAAATTGAAACACACAATGGGAAAAATGGTTTTAACATAATTAATTATATCCTATAAGTGAGAACGTATTCACAATATGGTGCGATAAAGGTGGGATAGGCGGTTTAAGTTCCCTTGTGGCGCTTATAACACTGACTTAAGACAAGGAAATAGTAGGATACACCCCAGTCGATGCAAACAAATACTGACTTATTTTATTACATACGAGAATGAGACGTTATGATGCGCACAAATCATAAGTACTTTTTTACCATTTACATCTATTTTACTGCTTTTTCAAAATATGCCAAATAGGGGACTATTCTCAGATAATTCATTTAAAAATCGGTAATGTATGAGACACTGGCTCATTATCCGTGATGTCGAGTCCCCTATTAACGCATGCATTCGTCATATAAGACGAATATTCACGTTATAAAAGAATATTCGCATTCGCACTGATCAATATAGCATAATCGTATGACACTTTTCTTAACTTGGACTTCGCCATAATTTAATAGTTGATTAAGATCATATAATAAAATATTAAAATCTAGTTCTTCTAAACGCCAACTACATAATAGGTATATGAATATTGTATAATATAATCTAATAACTAAACTAAAGCCTTATAACAGCTCTAGACACTTAGTTGAATAACTATAGAAATTAATCATCTATTGTTCACTAATCATAAAACGGCTATTGCAAACTAACAGCTGTTACATAATAGCTTATATGATAGTTATGTTAGGATCTTCTATCCTCTTTGGTTATATTTACAGTTACTCATTAAAAAGGGTTAGTACTTACTGGTTTTATATTAAAACAAGTACCTGATTCAAGTGTCTTAATGTTAGTATGGTTTTCTTATGCACACAAAATAAGGTCTTACGGCCAAAATCTTAAAACATTGTATCTCGTAGTCGATAGAAAAGTTTTTGAAATAGCCTACATTTTATTTAATATCGAAAATCTAAGTGGCCCTTAGATTCACTATTCCATTAAGATGTTATAAACTTAACATTATCTATTAATAAAAATTTAACAAATTCCGAATTTTTAAACGAAACGATATAAATTAACATGCGTGTAAAATAACATTATATGGATTTCTCTATTTACCAATAAATCGATGATGATAATTTATAGCCCGGGTGCATGATAATAAAAACTTATTTGAGACAGGCAGGACAGTTGTGAACTGCTTTTTCTATTATTTCATAAAATACAATTAACTAAAGGCCGTAATATACGTGCCAGTACTGTGAACGTAGTTACTTTAATGTGTTTTAATAAGATAAACGGCTAGTCAGTCTCTGGCATGCGAGAAGAATGCAAAGATTGGATTTTCTGACATGCAATATGCGTAATCAAGGTGTTACAAACGACATACGTGAGCAATGAACGTACAACCGTAAAGATGAAGGGTTTGCTGCTTACATTTCTGATAAAATATGTTATTCAAATACACTTTAAAACCGTCGGTTGCGCTGGCACATAACTCTAGCGAGAAACACATGCCATCAACTGACATGCAAGTTGCAAGTTACTATTCCATTATACTGGCATATTTATTTTGGCCTATCCCAAGGCGGACGATGCACAAGTTTTCTGTCTGACTAAATTATACAGTTAACTTGTCTAAAATATATGACAGTATTGAACTTATACTAAAAGTTATGTAAAGTCCATTTCTTTGTCAAGCGACTCAATAACGTATACGTCACAACAATCACTGCAGAATTTCATCACCTGTGAGTGTGTCACGCCAACGCCCCATTTCTAGACAAGTATCGCAATCTGTTGTTTGCGTTACCCCCGCAAAACGTTACCTCTTACCAAAAATTTAAATGAATGACTAGAGCACTCAAGTAAATGTACCGAGAGGTGTTTTCACAAGTATTCAAGAAAATAGATTTGACTGAAGGGACTATAATACAGGTATTTTACCTATAATAAAAAATAAAAAAAATGCTACGAGTTCATCTGAATACAAATAAATCGGCATTTTGCTGGGGTTACACATGAATCGGTCATGGCTACGGTATATCATCACAAAAACTTTAAAGAAGAAAGGTGAAAAACAATTCCGCTTAACGTCCTACAAAGAAGATAGTAACCGATAACGATACCTCGTATTCGAGAGCGGACACACATCACAGTTCACTGCATCACTTCCTTGATCATCTCGGGCCATTGTTTCTTGAATTTGGTGCGCCGAGCCATTTTAGTGGCCTTGGCGATGCGCCGCCGGAGCATTTGATTTATGGATCCGAATCAGGAGTCCGAGTCTCTGTTCTCCGTGTCAATCTCGTTGATCTCGACGTGGAAGACGAGGAACTTGTCTGGCTCGCTGTGGCGGTTCTTGATGCGAAGGAAAGCTAATGCCTGGTCGATGGTGAGGTGGAAACAGTCTTGGGAACTGACGTTGAGCGAGTAGTTCTCCAGGTCGCTGTGGGTGGCGCGCGTGTATGAGAGCTTGCGGGAGTTGTTCTGCCCGACTATGGACACCTGGAAATATGATTATACAATGAGGCTATCATTTTTATACTTAACAGTTGGCACCACTGTCACCACTGACGAGTGACAGCAACTTGCTTTACGGTGGCGATATCCTGGTGAGTGTAAATACGATAGTGCTCCTACCGATTCAGCGCTCACCAGTTGGCGTCACAGGCTTAGTTACTTATTTTTCAACGAAAATGATTCCTATGTCGTTTCGAGTTTGACAGTATACTAGAGATGGCCCATAATTAAATCCTATCGACTTATGTATCGATTTTTTTTCTTATTACATTGAATCAATGGTTTTTTTATTATTATTATTTGTTAATTCTTGACGAAGTTGGCTTTCAAATGATAGCATATTTATTCATCAGCTTTAAAATAACAAAAGAGTCCATTAATTCAAGAAGAAAACGTAAGTATAGGAAGTTGAAGCAGAACACACTGTATAAATAGACAGTTTGACACCATACCCCAATAATTCGAAACCACAACTTTTTTAAAAAGACCCTTCATTCTGGTCTTAAAAACTTAATTAATTTTAAATTACCTGTAAATTACGATTTTTGTTCGCATTGTAATTGAAAAAAAGTAGTTTGATTGAGTAGACAAAATAGTGACGTCACTTGCTTGTAGTGCCATACAAAATCTATGGGAGAGTTTCGTTTTGACAGTTTTAAAAAGTATAGATGACCCACGCTGAACTGTCCCACCAAACTCAATGACAGGGGGGCGCTACCATCGTTCAACTATATGGTTTCCAACATGGCAAAAATCTGAACCAGCGATCCGGTATTGACGGTGGCGCCCCACTGTCAATGTCATCGACAGGACAGTCCAGTATTTTGGAACTATACGTCAAATTATTGGTGGTGTGAACATGTCTATTGCGCTCAGCTCACCTCGTAGGTGTAGTGTTTGGCGTGGCACTTGGGCCCGATGTAGGCCACGTGCACGTGCACGCCCCACGCGCGCAAGTCGGCGTCCACGCGCAGCGAGAAGTACTCGTGCAGCGCCGCCACCAGCCACGACTCGTGCTGCTCCGAGTTCACCTTCAGCGAGAACTTGTGCTTGCTGCCCGTCTTGATCATGGCGGGGTGCTTGCTCTGCAGAGAGAGGTGTTGGTAAAACCACTGTCAAGATTGACTACAATGTGATTACACATCATTGGGGACGTCTGGCGGAAAATTGCGCTAGCTAGGGCTAATAAGTAAGCTATTAAGTGGCGTCCTTTTAGCGGTAAGTGCTGTCACTGTCACAAAAATGTATGGGAAACGTCACTTTTGAAGTTTAGCAAACGTGTCCTAGCCGAAAACATGCTAAAGTTTTCGGCGGTTGCCATGGCAATCGCCATTTTGCTAGCAAATTCTAATGGTGCGTCCACATTTGGCGAACGGGCTCGCGCGGCAAACTCGAAATCCTGCTCACTCAAGAGCAGGGTGAGCAGGATGACCAGCAGTGGACGCACCATAAGAATAATAGCAGCCAATAAATACTTGACGTACCACTCTGACGTCTACGCGCATTCACTTTTCCCGCCTTTTCTCGGTGGTTGCAAGTTTGGTGCGGCGCCGCAGCGCACACGCCCCAGATATTTCTATGTAAAACGACGCAGTGATACAGCTCTGGCATCGCTACGCGTCCTGTGTTTTGGCTCTTAATTATTTAGTATTCAGGCCTTAATCTGAAAGTGCTGGTGCAGGCTAACCCGTGGCAGCGGCGCGCAATCGCCGCGCCTCTCACGCCTCGTGGCCGTAGCCGTGCCAGCACGGCTGAGACGAAGACCTATGAAAAACGCTAGAATGGGGAATGCCTTAGCCACTGACAAAGTGCGGTTTGAGTCACTGACCTGGAAGTGCTGGTGCAAGCTATCACGTGGCAGCGGCGCGCGGTCGGCGCAGCCCGGCGCGGGGCAGTTGTAGCGGCGCGCCTCGCACGACGCCTCGTGCGCCGCGCTATGAGACGATGACGTCCGAGTGACGCCAGTGTGGTCGGGGCCTCAGCCACTGACCTGGAAGTGCTGGTGCAGGCTGTCCCTCGGCAGCGGCGCGCGGTCGGCGCAGCCCGGCGCGGGGCAGTTGTAGCGGCGCGCCTCGCACGACGCCTCGTGCGCCGCGCGCCGCCGCAGCCGCACCTCGCGCCCGCAGCCGTGCCGGCACGGGTAGCGAACCATCTCAGCCACCTGCACAACACAAGACTAGAGAGCTCGCACCACGCGTAACACGAGTCCAGTGTGCCTACCATGAGATTACGTTAGGTGTGCTCGCTAGCGACTGCGTAAAAAAATTACATTTAAATGTATGACATATTGTGCAGCGCCGCTAGCGGCTACTTTCAAGAAATAAAATCTTCATAGAATTTTTTGAAGTATTCGCTAGCGAGCTCACATAACGTAAACTCATGGTAGGCACACTGTAGGCCAAAGATGCGCGCCGTGATAACTTTTATCGACGTCAAAATGTATGGGCAAAATCGATTAAATGGTTGTGATAACCGCTTATCGCGGCGCGCATCTTAGGCCTACAGGAGTGAGATAAGGTGCCCGCGACAACTCAGCAACTTGCAAATGAGACCACACACCTATACTCTTTCGCATTCAAACTAGAGACTAGGTAAATTTGATACTAGGTGCACCTATTCCTAGTATTTATTAATACTCGATCCATATACCTAATCCACCTAATACGTAGTAATTTAGCATACTTGACGCGACTAGTGCGGACTACGGCGCGTAATACACGACTACGCATTACGCAATAATAACCTCTATTACTTTGACAGTAGGGTCGGAAATCGTGTAATTTATAAAATACTAGGTGGATCAAGTATTTAAAAAATTGGAATAGGTACCGCCTAGTACTGTAAAATACCTAGTGTGTGGATCTGTTCTAGTAAATACGTCTCATATCTAATTCAAACACCTAAACAGTTGGAAGAGTAGTCGCCAGAAAGCGAAAGGTCGTTCGATTCCCGCCTTAGGCAGTTCGATTTTATCAAGTTGTTTATTTAAAAAAACCGAGGTTTTACGTTGAACACTCGTGAAATTGCGTTAAATATCCCCCACGCCGGACTGTGCCCTCGGCTCCGTCCGCTCCGGGTGTGCCAGCGGCGCTATACTGACCCCCTCCATGGCGCGGTTGCGCACGGACGAGAAGGTGGTCCGGCAGACGGGTGTAATAAGTCGCTATTTAGTGTTTAACAGTAACATAATTATTAATAGTGTCTACAACATAAAGTAGCAGAGTATGCGCTTTAAAAGCATAGTAAGGCAGATTTCGTAAGAATAATTAAAGTAATTTATGTAAATAGATTTTATATCATTATACGTGTAAAACTGGTTGAGAGAAGATGTTTTAATAAACACCTCTGAAGATCATCATTTGGTCATTATTATCTTCGCATGTATATTAATATACATCACCATATTAAAGAAGAACTGAAGAAAGAATACATAATTATGGGCAGCACTCATAAGGTATTTAAAATATCAAAATACAACAACACCTTCGAAATCTTAGCACAATCTCAGTTCGAAATATTTTTATAGCGTCAGTGACATTTACAGGGGGGCGCTGTACAGCATTTTTTCTATGGGGAAATGTCAAAATAACATTAGTTCCGACTTTTGCCACATGCCAAATAACCGTCGGAACCATGATCGAACTTTTTCGCGAAAGTAAAGGAAACGATGCCCATTCAGCCTATTTTGCAAATTTGATAGAAAATACGTAGATTCTGAGACTAAAGTTCGAAGGTTTGCAAGGAAGGCTTAAAATACGTAGATCTACGTATAAAATACGTAGAGTTGGCAACCCTGACTGCGACATCGGCTCCGTCCGCTCCGGGTGTGCCAGCGGCGCTATACTGACCCCCTCCATGGCGCGGTTGCGCACGGACGAGAAGGTGGTCCGGCAGACGGGTGTAATAAGTCGCTATTTAGTGTTTAACAGTAACATAATTATTAATAGTGTCTACAACATAAAGTAGCAGAGTATGCGCTTTAAAAGCATAGTAAGGCAGATTTCGTAAGAATAATTTAAGTAATTTATGTAACTAGATTTTATATCATTATAAGTGGAAAACTGGTTGAGAGAAGATGTTTTAATAAACACCTCTGAAGAT
This sequence comes from Ostrinia furnacalis, assembly GCF_004193835.3. Taxonomy (NCBI): domain Eukaryota; kingdom Metazoa; phylum Arthropoda; class Insecta; order Lepidoptera; family Crambidae; genus Ostrinia; species Ostrinia furnacalis. The sequence continues at coordinate 334,821 of NW_021131892.1, forward strand.
CATCATTTGTATTGATTCATCCTCAAGACTCAACATACTTCATGGCGACCCTGCCACTCGAGCCAATGAAATCGTGAAGAAAGAACATGAAATCACATCAAGCAACCCTTTTTACCCTATTGGCGGTCATTATTATCTTCGCATGTATATTAATATACATCACCATATTAAAGAAGAACTGAAGAAAGAATACATAATTATGGGCAGCACTCATAAGGTATTTAAAATATCAAAATACAACAACACCTTCGAAATCTTAGCACAATCTCAGTTCGAAATAATTTTAAAGCGTCAGTGACATTTACAGGGGGGCGCTGTAGAGCATTTTTTCTATGGGGAAATGTCAAAATAACATTAGTTCCGACTTTTGCCACATGCCAAATAACCGTGATCGGAACCATGATCGAACTTTTTCGCGAAAGTAAAGGAAACGATGCCCATTCAGCCTATTTTGCAAATTTGATAGAAAATACGTAGATTCTGAGACTAAAGTTCGAAGGTTTGCAAGGAAGGCTTAAAATACGTAGATCTACGTATAAAATACGTAGAGTTGGCAACCCTGACTGCGACATCGGCTCCGTCCGCTCCGGGTGTGCCAGCGGCGCTATACTGACCCCCTCCATGGCGCGGTTGCGCACGGACGAGAAGGTGGTCCGGCAGACGGGTGTAATAAGTCGCTATTTAGTGTTTAACAGTAACATAATTATTAATAGTGTCTACAACATAAAGTAGCAGAGTATGCGCTTTAAAAGCATAGTAAGGCAGATTTCGTAAGAATAATTTAAGTAATTTATGTAACTAGATTTTATATCATTATAAGTGGAAAACTGGTTGAGAGAAGATGTTTTAATAAACACCTCTGAAGATCATCATTTGTATTGATTCATCCTCAAGACTCAACATACTTCATGGCGACCCTGCCACTCGAGCCAATGAAATCGTGAAGAAAGAACATGAAATCACATCAAGCAACCCTTTTTACCCTATTGGCGGTCATTATTATCTTCGCATGTATATTAATATACATCACCATATTAAAGAAGAACTGAAGAAAGAATACATAATTATGGGCAGCACTCATAAGGTATTTAAAATATCAAAATACAACAACACCTTCGAAATCTTAGCACAATCTCAGTTCGAAATAATTTTAAAGCGTCAGTGACATTTACAGGGGGGCGCTGTACAGCATTTTTTCTATGGGGAAATGTCAAAATAACATTAGTTCCGACTTTTGCCACATGCCAAATAACCGTGATCGGAACCATGATCGAACTTTTTCGCGAAAGTAAAGGAAACGATGCCCATTCAGCCTATTTTGCAAATTTGATAGAAAATACGTAGATTCTGGGACTAAAGTTCGTAGGTTTGCAAGGAAGGCTTAAAATACGTAGATCTACGTAAAAATACGTAGAGTTGGCAACCCTGACTGCGCCATCGGCTCCGTCCGCTCCGGGTGTACCAGCGGCGCTATACTGACCCCCTCCATGGCGCGGTTCCGTACAGACGAGAAAGTGGTCCGGCAGACGGGGCAGGAGGCGAGGCGCGCGCGGCAGCGGCCGCACACCAGGTGCCCGCGCCGGCACTGCGACATCGGCGGCTCCATCCACTCCAGGCACACCGGGCACTCCAGCAGACGAAGCAGGCTCTGGAGTTTTGCACAAATTGTTATGGAAGAAGTGTATGCCATTTTAGGTATAACCACAGAATAATAATAATTACTACGTACAGAAGTTTTACTTCGCGAAGGTATTTAAAAAAATGTATGCTCAATGTCATCTATACTTATAATAAATCTGTAGAAAGGTCAATTCTGTACATGAAATATATTTTCAAAATAACTATCAGGGGGTGATTAGTGATCGATACTGATGCCAAAAATGCAATCAGTAAAATTTTGTCTGTCTGTCTGTCTGTATGTTCCTTATAGAAACAAAAACTACTCGACAGATTTTAACGAAACTTGGTACAATTATTCTTCATACTCCTGGGCAGGTTATAGTATACTTAAGAATTCCCACGGGAACAGGAATTAGCGGGAAAATCCTTTTGTATGCAAAATCTAAACCGCTTAAGTTAGACGCTTGAAATTTGGCATGCAGGTACCTTAGTAAACTTAAAGCTTAGTAACAACAGGATATTGTAAAATTCCCGCGGGAACAGGAGTTAGCGGGAAAATCCTTTTGTATGAAAAATCTAAACCGCTTAAGTTAGACGCTTGAAATTTGGCATGCAGGTACCTTAGTAAACTTAAAGCTTAGTTACAACAGGATATTGCAAAATTCCCACGGGATCGGGAGTTAGCGGGAAAAAACATTTGTATGAAAAAATCTAAACCGCGTAAGATAGATGAAGGGGGTAAAACGGGATCTACGCGTACGAAGTCGCGGGCGGCCGCTAGTTAACAATATGGTGTAATTTAGCTTGTCTCAAGAGTGAAGCACCATTTTGTTGACAAACGTCAGTGATCGGTACTTCGCCGAAGCTATAGGGCGGACTTCGGTAAAATGATGTGACGTGAGGTGCCAGAAGAAACTGAGTCATAGCAGACTTATCAACTCTGATAGGGATCAACACCTTATCGTCTTTCGTGCGCTGTCATCACTTTTCGGGAGTTGTCAAACGCGAAGCGAGGCGTTTGCGGTACGGTGCGGAAGTGTGCGTTGCAGTATGGAGTTTCATACAAATAATACTAACCGCCTCGAGTTAATACGGTAATGATCCTTTTTCGAGTTGATAAGTGTGCTACGTCCTTAAGGGCTTCTGCAAATTAGAAACGTGAGGAAGTGCTGCAGTGACGCCTCTGTGGCGCAATTGCCGCAGCAGTCAGTCGCAGCGCCAATACCGTGACGTACATTGCGCTTCTAGAAATTTTATGTAAACTAGAAGTGGCGCAGTGACGCTACTTCAACGTCTTCGCCTTCACGTATTTAATTTGATGGCGCATAATTTAAACAAAACCTTCATTTTATGTCATACGGTTGGAAATGACATGCCGAAAAGCTAAAAATTAGTAAGCAGCTTGCGAGCGCCGTTAAGCTGCTACAAGAACCGGCGCGCAACTACTCCAGGTGACGCCGTGCAGCATTGACGACTCCGGTGAAATGGAGACTCAACGGCTCTTAGCGACGCTTGAAATCTCATGAAAACTACGCTTTACCGCGCCTCAATAAGTCTGTACTAGCAGGCCTGTTCATCTCCGCGAGTTTGCATCGAAAACAAAACACGCGCGACTAACCCTCCTGAGATACCAAATCGACAGGAAAATCACGAGCGAGTATTGACGCACGCACGTATTCTTCGCCCATTTGCATTGTAAAGACAATAAACCATATGTAAAAATTAATACTCTGCAGTATTTTTAACTGCCTGAATAATATTAGAAACACAAAATATAATTCATGCTTATTCATGTATTTCCTCCGCCATTTTTCGCAGTTTGGCACCTCACGTCACACATCATTTTACCGAAGTCGGCCCTATGTCTTCGGCGCAGTACCGATCACTGACGTTTGTCAACAAAATGGTGCTTGACTCTTGATACAGGCTAAATTACACCATATTGTTAATGACATTGAGCATACATTTCTTTAAATACCTTCGCGAAGTAAAACTTCTGTATGTAGTACTTATTATTATTCCGTGATATGGTTTCGATCCCTTTTCGGGTTGATAAGTGTGCTGCGTCCTTAAGGGCTCCTGCAAATTAGAAACGTGAGGAAGTGCTGGAGTGACGCCTCTGTGACGTGCATTGCGCTTCTAGAAATTTTATGAAAACAAAAAGTGACGTGTCGAGCGCCAAAATGTCGTGCCGTTGTCGTTGAACTTCTGCAACTGAAGTAGGTACGTTGGACTTATCTGGAAACACACCTGATTGAATTCCTTAACGGTGACGGGCTCTCCTTCTTCTGGAGCAGTGAAGGAGTTGCTTGCTTCCCTCTTTCTCTTTCGCTCCGGGCTTTGCAGCCCATCAGTAGCATCCACTTCATTTGTAGCTGCAGCTCCCTAAAATAGATTGAAAATGTATTGTTTTAACTTCCAATTATTACAATAAAGTAGTTTAAAAAGCTGGATTAGACTTATGGGGCGTGTAAAAGCGCTTTAAAAGCCTATTTGCAGAAACAAATATTTTTTGACGTCACGGCGTGTCAATGGAGTGGTTAGCGGTTACCTCGTTGAGAACCACGACGGAGCTAACGACATTGTCGTTGTTATTGTTGTTGTTTTCCTCGGCCGTGGCGTTTGCTTCCGTCTCATCGGGTGCGTCTATTTCGACGATTTCTTCTTCTAACGAGACGCCTCCATTTGAAGAGTTGTTTGATATTTCCACTGCAAAATAGATGAATAGATGGATAAATACTATTAATTCACACCACACAATATAAGAAAATAAAGAAATACACAAAAGAAACGACACCATTGAGGCGGTCTTACGCTATGAAAATTTAAAACAAATGAATGTAATTATTTATCTGCTTCTGCACCTGTACTTTATTTTAATTTAATTATGGTAAAGGTATGAATTAATTTACCATCAATAGGCTCGTCTGATGCGTCAGCGATAACTTCGGCTTCGGCAGCGGGGGTGGTGGTGTTGGTTTCAGGGACATCTGAAATAGAAGGATATTTGAAGTAACAAATTATAAGACATACCCAACTATTGTCCTGCCTGAGACTGATAAATGGACTATCATCTCTCGGTCGGTTTGGCCGCCAATGACTGAATCTCATAAACTAGTGAAGGCAGTGTCGTGGAGTATCAACTACCAAAAGTTACACACCATGATTTACTTTAGTTATCACTATTCAGTTGCAGCGTGTTTTGAAGTAATTCACTTTTCTCGGGCGGGCCAAAAGCGTGCGCAAACCAGATCTAGCCCGTAAGCTGGACGTCGTCTCCCATAATAAGACAATAATATAACCTATTGATTTATAAAGTTAGATCAACAAAGTATCACAGAATAGGGACCCAAATTGGTGTAGTGTGTGACGGTACTTGAAGGAATAATAACATCGTGGTAGAATAAGATGATTCCGCCCACCATATGGATCATTCATTCGATGCTCCAATCAGCCTATGATCTCGGCCGGTGCAACCCGGTCGTAACGTCAGGCAAATACAGGTGATATTTTATTATTACCCAACTGCGTTTAAAACCTGTTTAAAATAATCAAATGATGCAATACGAAAGTTTAAAAATAATTATCACCTCACCTTCAATCTCGACGACAGGAATCGGCGGCGGCGGCGGCGGCGGCGGCGCGGCCGGCATCGTGAACAGCTGGCGCGTCTCGCCGGCCGCGGGCGCCGTGCTCTGCCGAAGCGCGCGTGTCCCGCCCGAAGCTTGCACCTGCTCCGGCCGCGCGCTTGCTGCACTTAACATCCACCGCTCTGTACCACACGCCTTCGTCAGTCAACACCATAAAGGTACAAGTCCAAAGCAGGGTACTCATCTAGCCGTGTATCATGTAATGTATCAAATACTGTATCAAGTCAGTACATAGGCACGAGCCCGCTGCGAGCTGCTCGCGCGAGGTTCGCAGGGAGATCGCAGCGACCCGCCAAGTGGCGGCATCATTGCGAGCACAAAGGCGGCTCGCAGTAGATACGCGATGACCGTGGACGAGACGTACTCACTTGAAGGTTGGATACGTTACATGCTACGTTACGTGATACATGGCAGGTGAGTACCATCTTGGACTTGTACCTTAAAGTTCATATACCTAGCGGAATAGGGCAACGAACAATCGCTCAGTCGAGCGAGCGAGTTGTCACTAGCAGCGACACTGCGTGATAAAAAGAGATGCGTAATGCGACGTCACAGAACCGTTTGTGTAACTATTTGACAGTTCGTTAGCACACATTGGCACGCAAAAAATTTGAGCTCAGACATTCTTTACAGATTTTACGTGAGTGAAATCGCAGATGTTTATGAGAAATGATGTTTCAGAAACGTGGAGACTGGTTCAGTGATTGATTATTATTGTACAAAACAGTGAAATAATGCTGAAAACTGACACACAAATGACATCATGAAATCGGTTTCGTTTGACAGTTCGTGGTTGTTGGTCTATTCCGAAGGAATACACAATGGTGGTTCACAATGGTGGTTCAAAACTAGACCACCTGTCTCAGACCCAACCTTGCAACACATACACACATAATCACACATTGAGCACTAAAGTTGACGTTTAATGTGGAAACAGCATTTTAAACTATACCCCGCTCCAAACAATGGTCTAGAGCTGCTGCAGCAGTTATAGTCTGGTCTGTGAGCACGTAGAATTTTGTCACGCTCGCACACTCACTGCGGGCGCCCGTCGCACAGTCGCGACAGCAATATAACGCGCGAGCGATAAGGATGGGTAGCTTGGGGTCATTAGACAAAATTCTACGTGCTCACAGACCAGACTATAGAACACTGAAGCAGCATTTTCATTTCTGCTAGCGACTAGCGTGCAGAGCTGTAAGAACTGAATACGTTACTGCGAACGTCACGAGTCACCAATATTTCTTTCTATACATTCAATATCAAAAACCGGCCAAGTGCGAGTCGGGCTCGCGCACAAAGGGTTCCGTAGCAGCAAATATAATAAACTTATTATGTCAATTTATACACCTGGTGAATGGAGCCTAAACTCTCCCGATATTTTGCCTTGTACTTTTATGTATGAATATTAATTTTATATATGTATTTATAAATATTCCGAGCTAAAGAGGTGGCAAAAGCAATGGCAAACAAACCACAATCAATAGTATTCGGTTGTCGCTGAACACTTGGAAACTGAATACATGACTCCGATAGATACGGAAACAAGGCTTTTACATATATTTTTTGCGATTTTCCTAGAACACCAACAAGACTATCGTACACACGCAGTATTCCATTAATGTAATAAATACAACTCCAGTGCCCCACTAATCCCACGTCACCGTCATAAATTACTTGAAGGTGCGTCTCATTTTTAGGTACAGGTTCAATCAGTTCAGGGTGTTGAAATAATTCTAGCTCACGCGGTCTAAATGATGTGCACCGAAGTAACTTTTCATGAAATGCGCGAACCACATCATCTTCGATATAGTTATTATAATTCAGAATGTAGGAAAACGTATTATCTAAAGTATCCATTGTTAGATGATATACAATAACCGTTTTTGCCATTTTGGCTACGGAACCCTAAAAATACAAATTACTTGTATGTAATTTTAAAATTTTGGAATAAGACTGTCTAACTCTAAGTTGACATGTTATTATTTATTATTATTAAAAAGAAAAAGACAACGAACCGCATCTATGGCTGTCCCAGCTCACTGTGCTGCGGCTATTTTGAAGCCTCTTCAGCGCCAGTTGGGCCCTGTTCTTCGTCAAGGTCAGGTGGGTCACTTCTGGCGTACTCGTCGACGCAAATACAGGATTACGCGTTGTGGTTGCTAAAAAGGCCGTAAAATACCTTAATCGTAGGTATATGAACGTTAAATTTTGAATAAACTTGACCAAATCGAATTGCCTAAGGTGGGAATCTAACTCATGACCTTTCCCCTTGCCGGACGACTGCGCACACCATCTGAGCTGCATAAACACATTCCCACCTTAGGCAATGCGATTTTTTTCAAGTTTATTTAAAATTTACTTTGAGACTCTTAACGCTAGAAAATTTTAATAGCTAAATGCCGTTAATTTTATTGATTGGAAAAAAATTATGATGTGACGATATCAATTCATCACTTGGTTAACTAAGAGTGGTAAAGACAAACTGAGAGTTTTTGAATTTAAGAGCAATGAGATTGTTTAGTTTGCTGGTGAGCTATTTTTAAATATTGTAATGACAAAGTAGGATGTATCACAAAGGTTCTATTTCAGAGTTAAAATGGAATCTATTAGTTTATAAATGTGGCGCCTGTTTTTATTAGTTGGACCTGGGCACACAGGTTGTTTGATTTGTTAGTAAGCATTATGAACTTGAAGAGAGCTGTATATTATAAGTAAGTAAGCCATGTTGCAAATCTAGAATAAATTTTAATGGTTGTATTAATGATTATGTAATAATGTCGTGTGCCCCGTGACGTTCGCAGTGGCAAAGCAAAACAAAGCAACCACCACTAAAAAGTAGCTTTTAGAAGCTAATATGATACAATGAATGTTGTTAGATCAAGTCATTCAAGAAAACTTTCCAGATAAAAAAGCCAAAATAAGAATTTTAAAATTTTTCAAGTTTTGAAAAAGCCACTTTTTGACATCCGCAGTAGAGGGCATACACACCTTATAGTGTAACCAGCTTAGACAATTTTTGCTGGGTTTTGAAATAAGAAACTGAAGAGACAACGATAAAATAAAAGCTGCATGCACAAGACACTGGTTGTCGTCCCCTGCATTAGATGAAAAATATCTAACGCCCATATTCACAAACGATACTTGCTTAAGTGAAGCAGTAAATCGAACGTACAGCGTTGAATAGAGCTTTGTGATTAGTTGGTATGTCACCCTGTGCGTCCACGCGCACTGTCAGACCTCATAGCAATATTTGTGAAAACGGACGTAAATGTCAACACTTACCACGCGTCGCCGTACCGGCATTGGCGGCGCGGTTCTGCCGTGGGAGAATCTTGGTGAGCTTCTTGAAAGCGAACAGCCGTTGCATGTTCTCAGCGGGCGTAGGGCGCACCTCGCGAAGTTCTGCGGCCGGCGTGTGGATCACAGAGCGCATCGGCATCGGGAACGGCTGGCTTATTGGCTGGATGTCCAGCATCCTGGCACCGCATGTGCTGTAAAGAGTTAGGTCGAAAATGGCCTGAATGAGGGGTATCGTTTTAGCGCTCACCAGTTTGCGCCACTGTAGAGTAAGGTCCTGTCACTTGCTAGTAGCGAAGACAGTGGCGTCAACTTGTGAGCGCTAAAGTGGTAGGAGGACTATCGCATTTGCACTCATCAAGATGGCGCCACTGTAGAGTAAGGTCCTGTCAATCGCCAGGGGTGCCAACTGTTAAGTATAAAAACGAGGGCCGAACCATCCTTTTCTCGAAGCAATGAGGGCTATTGCTTCGAGAAAAGGATGGTACGGCCGTGCCGCTTTTTTGCTCGACTTGGTGGGGGCACGGCAGATAAATGTATCCGTGGCCAACCAGAAAATTACTTGAGCACATGGACTGCAAAGAGATATAAATGTAGCTAATCTGGAAATCTTTGGGGACGGCCTATGTTCAGCAGTGGAGGTCCTGTGGCTCAAATACTGATGTTATCCTTGGACGTTTTACACTGCGCCGCCTAAACCGAAACTAAGTAAAGCCTGCATTATGGGTACCATAAAATAGATAAAAACATTTAGTACTCTCTAAAACACAAATGTATGAGCAAAGCAGTTGGTCATCAAAGGTCAGATTGTTTTTATAGTGAATTCGCTTTAGCTTTTATCATTCAAGTTAAAAAAAAACAAAGATATTATATTACAGAAATACTTACTGTGTTCCAGCAATCGGTTTATGAGCATGAGCATGAGTATGTGTATGAGTGTGTGTGTGCGTGTGTAATGGCCAGTATAAGTCTCTCTCTTGCTTCACTTGGACCCTTTGAACCGGTATAATCGGTGATGTTGGCAGTGTAGGCAGCTGTTGTAGACCTGAATTAAAAAAATATTAGTGTAAATATTGTAATTTTAATGAAGCAAAACAATATTTAATTTTAAACTTTCATGATGCATACATCAGGCAAATACAGGTAATATTCAGTATTACCTGCATATCGCGTTAAAACCTGTTTAAATTAACAAAACAATATTACGGTTGAGAAAGAAGTTTACACTTACCACTAGTACCAGGCATATCTGCAACGCTGGTCCGATTCTCGTAGGTTGTCCTCAACAGCATATTCACTTCTGACATATGAGGATCTTCGTCATCTGTAACATTTTTAACATCCCTCTTTAATCTTAATTATAGTCATTTTTGCCTCTAAGAAGTGGTCAAAAATAATTAAGTCTTTTTGTCAGCTTATTGACTAGTACAAGAAATTTAGTCAAGAATTATGTAGAATACAAGCATGCAAGCTAGGCAAGTGAAGTTCATACTATGTAGGTAGGTATTTTGTGTTTTAAATACTCATACACTTTGAGCCTTCTTTCAATAGGTAAAATAAAGAAACATTGTTTTGAAATATCATAAAAATTATGTCAATTGATTGCTGGTAACAAAATGAACTGCATATTATGGGTGTATCTAACCACCACAACATGTCTTTTAAGTACAGACATATACTCTATCTTTACTAACATCATTACAATTTTTTAACAATATCTGCTCACAGTTTTTCTAAGTTTTACATCTACCTTTTCATCAGTTCTATGTGTGGGTAGTACACATAGAAACTGATTAGTCTATTATTTTTTTAAATACTAAAAAAGTAAAGAAAATAATCCTCAACCCTCTAACCAAACAAAATGTCTTCAGAACAACAAAATCGATTTTATGATAGGTAGGTACTTCACATGAACTCAATAAACATCAAATATTGTTTTAGTTACTAACTAGCAGTAATTTAAGTGTAAAAATGTTATTAATCGATAAATATTACGGAAAATGGGTACCTATTTTACTAAAATAATTTGTGTCAAAATTTTAATACCATTTTTCCAACCCTCATCCCTCCCAAGCTTAATTATTATCCATTCATATTCCCATAGCGTTTTTAATTCAATGTAAGATATTTAAGTAAGTAAATTTGAAAATTTAATGCCAATAAATACGCATTTATGCATAATACGCACCAGAACTCCATGGGTACTCGGTTATACCAAGAGATTTTTTCAAATGCTCTTTTCTGCTCATTCTAGTTCTAAACTATTATTGATTACTTTCTAAATATAAAACGCTGGATATTTGAACACCAATGTAAGATATTTAATACAAAATTGGCACCTCGGCAAAAAGAAAAATTGAGATCCCAAAATACCTATCCGTGCAAAATACAGAAAATTGATTGATGCAGCAAATTGACATTTGACGTTTTGTTTTGTTGTTGTTCAGTTGTTGTCATGATGCTCTATGGTTGTTGTGTTCTACCACACCACAGAAAATAAATAATGCACGAAAAATGAGCGTATGAGCTCCATGAAGCTACAGATAAAAATGGAGGGCAAAGTTGGAACAAAACTTGAGTCAAATACCTACTTATATCTATCTCGCTCTCTGTGGCCCTACCTCTCTTTTTAGTGTGAACTGTAGTATTGCTATCTTCTTATTTAAATCTCCTTGTAAATTCTTCGAAATAGCCAATTCACTAACCAAATAAGAAGTTAAATAAATAAATAATTAATATTTGTAACTTAGATTACCTAGTTAAATAAAAAATCACAAAATTGTCGGCCATTTAGGCTTAATGTGTTGGCAAATCAGGGAATTACAATCCCAATTTCTGAGGTATCGGTAATGTGGCAACATCGGCCGAATCCGGCCCATCATGGCGGTTGTTTACTATGCAGTTGATTTCGATTCTTGAAATAACACCATTTTATAAAATAATTGGTCACATCATCATAACGTGATCAATTTTACGATTTGGCCACGATATAAATGCATATTAGTGTTAAATTTGACTTATTACTTATTAATCAATAAACTTAAATGAGAAAAATTCAATAAAAATAAAGAAAAGATACCAATTGAAATAATTATAAAATTATTTGTTTTCACCCGGTGTAAACACCCACGGGTGGAATGAAACGGGTTTTTATTGGGTTTTTACCCTCATGTGGGTTTTTACCCGGGTGGAAACCCATCTCTGGGCATAGCGTAGCCAAAAAAAAAAAAAAAAAAAAAAAAAAAACAGTTCCGTTTTTCTTCGATCGTATCCACAGATTAGAGAGTATGTCTAAAGAATCGTGCGGATGTTTTGCGCGCCGGCCGCCGGTTAATGCTGAACAAGATACAAGTGTTTGATAAAAGCAATATTCTACTATCAGAATGGCTGATCTTCCTTTTCAAGCGGAATATGCTAAATCAGGGCGAGCCTCATGTAAAAATTGTAAACAGAAAATTGATCAAGGGACCTTACGCATAGCTCGTATGGTGCAGGTTAGTACATGAATCCGTGAATCCGGTATTCTACGTAGTAAGAAAAATAACATTTACCTATTTATTATGATTTACATATATAATATAGCTTTAATTGTATTTGAAAGCAATTGATTTTATTTCATTTATGATGCCATTTATTGCCAAATCTGCATGCAGTCAATAGAAGTCTGTTATTTTTTATGACTTGTTTTTGTTGACCAAAATCAGACACATTTTAGTAAAATCAATGGTAAAGGTTCAGCAGTTTACGTCCTATGGCTGAAATGATGAGGCTGAAAGGTTTATCAGATTGATTTACATGGAATATATTAATGTCTTTTAAATAGCTGTATTGAAAAAACAATATATCCTAAAACATTATTAAGATTTTTTTATAAGAATTTGTAATAACCAATAACTATGAATATACAAGAATTACAAGTATTTGTTTTCTACTGAATATGAATAAATATTGAAATAAATAAATAAATAAAAAAAAATATTTATTGCCTTCGAACCTGCAATTTAATGAAGAAAATACCGTCGAGTTTAAGGATTTCCAAATCAAATAATTTATTTCCATCATGAATGCCATCACTTAACACTAGCACGGTAATACTATCTATACAGTATTCCAACTCGGCCATATTTTTGAAAAAAATGTCAACGGCCCCGCGGTATGTCACGGTATGACAACATGCGATAGGGCTGCTTACCTACAGTACCCATTCTAATAAAATTACATCTGTCTACTTAGAATTTCTATCTAGTTTTGTGATTGTAATTTTTTTTATTTAGATAAACAAAAATACTTTGTGAATGGAATAGGATAAAAATGCGTGTTGTTTTGTGATTAGTAGATTTAATTTAAAAAAATATACTAAAATAATTTTGAATCTACTAATCATAATGAGTACTTAATGACCTGTTACTTTAATTTCAGGCGGGCGAAATCGTTGGCAAAAGCTGGTTTTATACAATATATTTTATAATTTTCATTTCAAATCAAACTGACTGAAAATGACAATTTCTGACAGTTAATGACTAGTTTTTGACAAAGATCGTAAATGACGGTCAGTCAAATTCAATCACCTTAGTCATTTTCAACACTAGGCCATCGACGTCCGTTCGGCACATTCGCGACACCCCTAACTTTTGGATTTTGACCACATCCCGAGATTTGAAATTCGAAGGAAAGCTCGCGTTTCGTCGGTTTATATGAAGTTACAATACTGTATGATATTATTACCGTGACACTAGAGTACACACGCGGCGTACTATAGTAGACCAGAGTAACGGGGTAAGATTTGCAACAAATGGATTTACCCCGTGTAGCAAAAAGTCTTGAATACTATGACAGATAAAAAAACATATTTTTCCTGTAATTTTTTATTGTTGATATGGATCTCAGAGTGCAATTTTAGTCCAAAAATTTTTGATTCCAAATAGTTATTTAGAGAATCTATTATAAATTAAAGAACTATAATAAATACTTTTATCATTTACATAGTAATTATATTCATTATTTTTTTTAAAATTAGCCCCTCTTACTAAGCTAAATATGCTTGTATCTCGAGTGAGCTCACCACAGTAGTCGAGCGGCGGCGGAGACCGAACCCGCGTTCCCCGGATCACGAGTCGGCCAGTCCGACCCTTTACGTTCGGCTATCGTGGCTTCTAAATTGCTTACAAACTGATTTACAGTGTTTTAAATTGGCTTACCAGGGTAGGCCGCGCTTTTATTGTGGTGTAAAAAAAAGGGGGCGCGTGTACTGTTAATGTTAACTATGTACTCTCACTTATTTACTGTTTGTAGAGTGCTTTCCATGATGGTATGCAGCCCAACTGGTACCATGAGGACTGCTTCTTCAACAAGCAGAGACCCACCAGCCACACTGAGATTGGCAACTTTAATAGACTCAAAATGCAGGATCAGAAGAACCTCAAAGCTAAGATAGGTAAGCATTGTTTAGCTTTATTCTTCGGCAGCAGCTTTATACAGGGTGTTTGTTTAATGTTTATAGTTGATCAAATAAAAAGGGTTTATACTTCCACTACTTGAGTAGTGCTAACTACTATTTCTATATCTGAATTGTACAATATTGTTTGTTATCCTAAATAAAAATAAAATAACTAAATAAATAAAATATCCAATTCTCAAAGCTAAATGACTGTAAGGAAAGACATTTTTTTTAATTAATTGAACTTCAGTATGAAAATAAAACAGTGTATTAAAAAATATACTTTAAAAAATACTTTTAATAGGTATTATTTTCATTGGTTTTGAACACTCATATCTAATTTGTAGAAGAGTCATCTGGCATTGTAATGCCAGAAACAAGTGCGAAAGGAAAAAAAGGGAAGGCAGCTAAAAGACCTGCGTCTGCTGCGCCAACTGGCGCGCTTAGAGACTTCGCTGTTGAATACTCAAAGAGTAGCCGGGCGACCTGCAGGCATTGTGAAATTAAGATCTGTAAGGTAACTAATAATGCTGTTTTTTGTTTTCCTGTGCTTTATCTGCAATCAGTCCCTTTGTTAAGTGTCTCCTCCACTGAGAATACTACTTATTTGTGTATTTCTACATTCTCCAGTGCAGATTTAGGATGTCATGCCTCTAAATAAAATAAAGGGTATTTGGTTGTATGTGGAACATATTCTATTCATGAAGTAGTTTCCATCATTATGTAATAAATTTTTGCTGGTGGCCAATGAATTAATAATAACTAATTTGCTGGTCTATAGAAAGTTCATCATTCATGAATTAATAACAAATCTCTACATGTAATCTAACAAACCTCACTTCAATAATAGACTGTCTACAAGGTGTTAAATAAATTTTAGGATGAAGTTCGCATAAGTAAAACTGTGTTTGACACAGAAGTGGGCAGTAAATACGGCGGGCAGCCGCTGTGGCACCATGTGAAATGCTTCGCCGAATGCAGGAATGACCTATTGTTCTTTGCGGGAGGAGAAAGTCTGCCAGGTTTCAAAACCTTATCTAGTGACGATCAGAAGATGGTTTGTGAAGAAATCAAGTAAGCATAGTTTATTAAAATTTGCATCTTTTAGTTAGCTTTGATGCTGTCTTATAATATTTAAAATTATCTTTTTTCTCAACAGACCATTGAAGACAGATGAAGTTCCAGTGAAGAAATTGAAGGACGAACCTAAAGATGCTGCAGAGTTGAAGGAAGAACAAAAGAAAGAGAAAAAGATGGAAAAACAAAACAAATTATACTTCAAGTATCGTAATTTGTTGAGCCAACTATCAAAGAGTGATTTGCATGAGTTACTAGAAGAAAATTCTCAAGCGCTTCCTGCAGGCAAGGATGAGGTATTACTCAATTAATTTTTATATATTTTTAAATAATTAGTTTAGTATACAAAACTTTTTTCTATTCTTTAACGATTTGTTCCAGTGTTTGGACCGTCTAGCAGATTGCATGGCATTTGGCGCTCTTGAAGCTTGCCCAGAATGTAGAGAAGGACAACTTGTACTAGAAACTTATGGATATAAATGCACAGGTACTGCCTTTTATTTATATTCTATCTAAATAGAACAAAGTATTTTGACCCCTATTTAAAATTACATTTTATTTTACAGGTAGTGTCAGTGAATGGACAAAATGTACCTACACCACCCAAAACCCAAAGAGGAAGCCAATGATAGTGCCGAGTGCATACAAAGAAGGTTCCATATTCAACAAGTATAAACTAAAAGTGGACGTTCGTGAATTCATGGCTGCACCGCCGCCACCCGTGATTTTGACTGTAAAGTCAGAGGCAGGACCAAGGTAATGTCGTATACAGGGTGATTTGTAACAAGTGAACATTTTGTAAGGGATTATAGTACATTTCATATGCAACCAATTTTGTTATGTATATGCCTTGGCAAAGTCAACCATTTATAAGATATTTTGATTTTAATTTTGTATGGAAAAATCGTAAGTTGTCTCCTTATGATTTTACTATAATCCCTTACAAGGATGTTCACTCGTAACATATAACCCTGTATAAATCTAAGCTCTTATTAGCACTATGCCTTTCGATCATTTATGGCCCTGGCAACAAAATCATAATCCTGTTATTTTTAATGTTTAAACTTTTTTACCAGCGTTAAAAAAGATATCCCGATTCCGCCGCTGAAAAACTTGCAATTCTTCATATACGGCAAGCTGAAGACGCCCAAAGAGGAGATGAAGAATCGCATCCTGAAGTTGGGCGGGCTCGTGGTCAACAAGCTGACTGACACGCTCGCGGCCGTCGTCTCCACTGAGAAGGATGTTGAGAGGATGCCCAATAAGATGGACGAGATTAAAGAGAAAGACTTGGAGGTAATTCATCTTCAAAATGGATACATAATATTCATTTCACATTACACTTAATAGTCTTGGCATGGGTGAGACATGCAACCTGATCGAGCTAATGAGGGCTATCGTTTTAGCGCTCACCGGTTAGCGCCACTGTAGAGTAAGGTCCTGTCACTTGCTAGTAGCGAAGACAGTGGCACCAACTGGTGAGCGCGAAAGTGGTAGGAGGACTATCGCATTTGCACTCATCAAGATGGCGCCACTGTAGAGTAAGGTCCTGTCAATCGCCAGGGGTGCCAACTGTTAAGTATAAAAACGATAGCCCTCATTGTGCACCTCGCTGGAATGCGACTTTCCCGCGATCGCCCCGTCCGTACCAGAGCGTCGATGTGACGTCACGGCTACCAGGTGCGCAGTTAACTAGATCGGGTTGTAACTCACCCACGGTCTTAGGCCGCATTCACATTAGGGCGTGAGAAGCGTGACAGCAGCGCGGCAGCGGCATTTTTATAATGTTAAGGCAGGCATCCGCTGTCATAGTGCTTGTTCACGTTGACTCGCGGGCGCGGTGGCGGGCGCGGTGACGAAATATCAAACATATGTAGTGATTCCAAGTGTTCACGTACGAAACGCACATGCGGTCTAACTAGCGGGCAAGCTAGCGACTGGTGCGCGCGGAGCGCTCGCGGTAATTTCAACGGTTGAAGATGTTTGTGTGTGTTCATGTCAAACTAGCGGCGGCGCGCGCGTTTCACTCGCGACGTCAGATAAGTTCAACCAGTTTGAACTTGTCGCTAGAAACGATAGTACGTCACACTCGCGCGAACGCCTGGTGGTTAATGTGAACACGAGCTCGCAACGTTTCCCGCGCCCGCACCCGCGCCCTCGCGTGCCTACGTGAACAAGCACATATAGTACGAAATTATCGGCAGTGCGTCTGTCGCGCGTTTGTCGCACTGCTAAAGTCGCCTAAATGTGAAAGCGCTCTTATATTTTCCTAGTAAATGCTCTAACACTGAGTTACTCAGTAGCTCATTTAACTTATTGTTTCCTTTTTATTGTTCAGGTTGTTGATGAGGCTTTCTTCGATCTCATTGACCCAAAGACAGGAACCGTCTCCAACACGTTGGAATTAATCAAGCAGCATAACATCGCCGAATGGGGATCTGGTGTAAGTTTTCTGGACGATTAAATAATCAATTTCTTTTTTTATAAACTGCAAGAAGTCGTGGTTTGAAACTAAAGATGCACTTATTTTGTTTTTATTTTATTTTTATTTTGTTATTCAGCCAGAGAGACGTATTCCGCAAGATGTCGTTGACGGGAAATCGATTCCTAAATCTGGCAGCATGTACGTTAAGTCTTCAAAATCGGCAGTCAAATTAAAGATTCAAGGTATCTAATCAAGCTTAAAATGTACTCACTTTTCATTTGTTTCGTTTTATTGTGTACTTTACCTTTTTTCGTTTTTCCTGCTCTACTTTCTATGGTCATCATGTCAGGTTTTCTTATATTTTTTCACGTCTTATGTTCAGCTATATGTACCGACTTCTTTTTGAGCCTTTAAAATTTACTCCAAGTTTACAATCTTGCTCCTTCTTTCGTAAATGTGCATATCAACTTTTTTTTATTTATAAAAAGATTATTAGCAATTTGTGTTGCACACTTTACTAATAGTCCCGTTAGCCCCTCGTGTTAAGCTAAACAAGCTTGTATTACGAGTGGGCTCACCACAATAGTCGAGCGGCGGTGGGATTCGAACCCGCGTTCCTCGGATCTCGAGTTGGCCAATCCGACCACTTCACCGTTGGGCTATCGTGGCTATAACTTGCGATCTCATTATAATTACATCTGTCAGTGTTTAATTGTATCCTACTTTTAGCAGATTTTCTTCAAGGGTTTCGCACACCAGTGTGTGTACGACAATACTGTATTAGACACAAGTACTATCAGTCAACTGCTGAGTTGAGAAGTGCCCGAAAGTTATGCTTTGAGATACAAAGCTTAACTTTCGGGCACTTCTCCACAACAACATAGATAACAAAGTCTTTATACAATTCCAATTTTAGGAGGCACCGCAGTGGATCCCGATTCGGGCCTGGCTGAAACCGCCCACGTCTACAAGGATCAAGACGGCACAAAGTATACCGTGGTTTTGTCCAAAACTGATATCGTTGCAAAGAAGAACTCCTACTACAAGCTACAAATATTGAAGCACAACTCAAAACAGAAGTAAGTTCATACATCTACTTGAAATAAAAATAAAGGGCTTTATTTTATTAGAACTTATTTTCACTTATTTCACATCCTTGACTCCGTGTAAGTAAATTTCATAATGATACAGCATTAGTTTTACCGCACAATGACCTCAACTAAAATTAAATAAGTTACTTAGATAGCCCAATAACAGACAAAAAGTAAATGCTTTTGTCTATAACTATAATTGTTATTTCGTTTTAAGATTCTGGGTGTTCCGCTCATGGGGCCGCATCGGAACTACCATTGGAGGTAACAAGGTCGAGGATTGCTCGTCTGTTCATGACGCCATCCACAAGTTTGAGGAACTCTACTTGGAGAAAACTCAAAACCCATGGGAGGCACGCCACCACTTTGTAAAGGTGAGTTTAGTTGTTTCCAGAACGTCACGACAATTCTTTACAATAAAATGCTTGAAGGCTCACAGAAATGAGAAAATTATCACTTCACGGGATTTATTGCAACAATATCTATTTTAACGGTAAATAAAATATTTACCCTCCTGACGTTTCGGCTCGGTTGCACGAGTCATGGTCGCGGGCAGACTGAAGAGATGCGGCGTCGTCTGCTCCGGCGCGATGAGTTTTCTTCACCCACCCGCATTTGCACAAAAAGAAAGAAAGAAAGTCTAAAGCGCAAAGGTTAAGTACTATCTGTTTTTTTATATTACTAGCTTTTATCTGCGGCTTCACCCGTGTGAATTTTGGCCAGTCACAGAAAGTCTTTTTCGCTCGCAACTCGAGGGATTAGAAAACTATCCCAAGTTTTACGAAATATCATCGTCGCTGGGGCAGAAAAGTTCTCGAGTGGCGACCACGAGCCGCAAGATGTAGTGTGGGCAGACCTTCTACTAGTTGGACCGACGATCTGGTGAAGGTCGCGGGAAGTGCCTAGGCCCTGGATGGGGGCGGCGCAAGACCGATCATTCACTGTGGAAATCCTTGGGGGAGACATTTGACCAGCAATAGGCGTCATTTGGGTGAAACGAACGTTCGTTCGTTCATTTCAGCCGAAAGACGTCCACTGCTGGACAAAGGCCTCCCCCAAGGATTTCCACGAAGAACGGTCCTACGCCGCTCGCATCCAGGCACCTCCCGCGACCTTCAGCAGATCGTCGGTCCACCTAGTGGGAGTCCTGCCCACGCTACGTATTCCGGCGCGTGGTTGCCACTCAAGTCAAGAAACGAACGACGAAGTGTCAAATTACTGGTCAAAATTGAATATAGATATCCTACACTGAACCTTTCCACCCGTGACATTGAAATGGCGGCGTCACTGTCGATACCGATCCCTGGTTCCTAATTTTGCCACGTTTGGAAAATACTAAAATATCATTTACAGGAAGGCGCTACTATCAATGCGGGTTACTATTTCCGATCTTTGCCATTTGACGTTTCAAAATAGTTTCATTAAATTTGAAACCATTTTGCGTTGCCTTACCAGTTCCCCGAATGCTATTACCCCATCGACGTGGACTACGGCGACGAGGAAGCGGCGCCGGCGGCCCTGGCCGAGGACCGCGCGTGCGCGCTGCCCGCGCCCGTTCAACAGCTCATCGTCAAGATCTTCAACGTGGATACTATGAAGAAGGTGCTGCTGGAGTTTGAGGTACGTTGCATTTATACAGGATTCTTTTTAAGCAGGTGGTAATAGATGAGTGGAGTTTGAGGTACGTTTCATGAGTGCAAAGGTGTCTATCTATCTATATAGGTGTAAAGCTTTATATTCAGATAGTTAATAAGTCAATTAACACTGTTTGTTTTCCGAATAAAGTAAAATAAAATAAATAGTAGCCTTTGGGTTCGCCTTCGAACATAGGCCTCCTCTTCAACCCTCCACCGACTTCTGTCCCTGGCCACACGCATCCAGTTCACTCCAGCCTGTTGCCGGATATCGTCTGTCCACCGTTTAGGCGGTCTTCCCCTGCCGCGGGTGTTGTTGCGGGGTCTCCACTCTAGGGTCTTTCTGGCCCAGCGATCCTGGTTCATCCGTGCAATGTGCCCTGCCCATCCATCCCCAACTCCATCTCCATCGACGCTGACAGAAAAGTCTGCTGAGAGACTCCGAGTCGCACAACGAGCAATGGAAAGACAGATGCTTGGCGTTTCCCTACAAGATCACAAAAGGAACGAGTGGATCAGAGAAAAGACGGGGGTTAGAGACGTGGTAGAAGTGATTGAGAGCCGCAAAGGTGTAATGTATACAATTAGGTTTCTACCAAGGCGGAGCGGTGCGAAGACGAGAGAGTGCGACGAAGCTGGCACTATTTCCACCAATCCGAAGCGGAGACGGAGGAAATGCGTGATCTATGAGGAGTAGCTGTCAGCTGTCAGTCTACTGCCGCACCGCACCGCCGCCGCTGTCAAATTCTATATAGAAAAACATGTGCGCCGGGCACTTCTCCGCTCGATCCATTTCCACCGTAGCGGAGAAGAGTGGAGATATGCAAATAATGGAATCTGATTGGTTATTCAAAAAACTTCTCTGCACGCGCCTCCTTGGTAGAAGCCGGGCCTTACACACGCGTGTGATGTGTTTGGTTTTGGCGGAATACGGTAAAGAAAACGCATTGCATTTAATGCGCACTTGCCGTGGATTACGTAGAACCGCAATGCAATGCGCGTTTAATCGCTATGCATCTTATGCAGGAATCTGCGAAAAAAGGAACTGCGCTCTTTAAAACATTGTCAAGTTGATGCAAGGTCCAACTTCTCCTAACACCAGTTTCAGACCTTATAAGAAACACACTGTATTATTCATTGTCACACACTTTTTACAGCTTGACACAGAGAAAATGCCACTGGGAAAACTATCAAAGAAGCAAATTAAAGCTGGATATCAAGTATTATCGGAACTGATCAAACTCCTTGAAAAAGGCCAAATCAACCAGAACAAAGTAGTCGACGCTACAAATAGGTATGTACAAATTATTAATGTTTGTTATTTTGTGTATTTGTTATGATATTTTTAATTACAATCAAGGATAAAAATTAAAATGTTGATACTTGTTGTAGATTCTTCACATTGATTCCACATGACTTTGGAGTGAACAACCCGCCGTTGTTGGACAACGTCGATTTGATTAGAAGCAAAACAGAAATGCTGGACAACTTGTTGGAAATAGAGATTGCTTACAGTCTAATGAAAACAGGTAAGTTTTTTACAATATGGGAGTTTCCCCATCTTCTCTAAGCTCTGACAAACAGGGGTATAATATTTGAATTTTTATAATACAATGCTATTTAACGCATAATATTATTATTAAACATATTGGCGCCATTATTCGTCGCTGTTTATATTTTGTTCGTGAATATGCGTAATTTTTTTCTAAAGTTAACACAGCAACGAATATTATTTACACGCCCGTATTCATACATACTATGAGGTCTCACAGTGCGCGTGGACGCACATAGTCACAAACAAACCAATCACAGAGCTCTATTAAACGCTGTGCGTTCGATTTTCTGCGTCACTTAAGCAGCATTGTTTGTAAATACGGGTGTAAATCCATTTCAATACGACGAAAATGCTGGGACACCGTGCTTCTAAGACAGTTTATTTCTCTAACTGAAGACAGTTACAACTTGTTTCAGAGCCTCAAGAAGGCGACAGTCCCCTAGACGCGCACTACAAGAAGCTGAAGGCCGAGATCGGGCCCCTAGACTGCTCCTCAGAGGAGTACCAGATGATCGCCACTTATCTGTCCAACACGCACGCCGCCACCCACTCGCACTACACGTTGGAAATTGACCACGTGAGTGTTGCCAACGTTTTAATACAGCGGGGTTACTCTGAAAAACGTTAACGAAGTTTCAAATGTTGCTATCCCTCTCAGGCAAAGCGAGATGGCACGACCCGAAACAGCATTTTGGAGTACTCAATACTCAATACTTTTATTGCATAACCACATTAGCATTCACATTTATAGGTCTTACAATTTAGGCAGTTATACAATGTGTGAGTAATCCTGCAGGCGCGGATACAACCCTGAAAAAAGGTTAAGGTTACATCACAACCTTACATTTTTGTTGCAAACTCGCCCCTATTGCAACAGTTTGTCAGTGTTTTGCTTGACGTGCCACCGTATATTATTTTTAAAAATATCAAGCATCACAAATCGTCATCGCCGTTGCGTCATTTAGTCTCCACTTGAAGGGGACCCCCTCTAATTTATCCGAATGGAGAATTAGGCCTACACTTCCTAAGCTGGCCAGAGAAGTTAGGGAAAATCTTTGGTTTAGTTACATTCTTATGTGAAGTTGGGAGTTTATCATTCATCTATCATCACTTCGTCGTTTCAGCCGAAAGACGTCCACTGCTGGACAAAGGCCTCCCCCAGGATTTCCACAAAGACCGGTCCTGCGCCGCTTGCATCCAGGTACTTCCCGCGACCTTCACCAGATCGTCGGTCCACCTAGTGGGAGGCCTGCCCACGCTACGTCTTCCAGCTCGTGGTCGCCACTCAAGAACTTTCCTGCCCCAGCTTATGAAATTATTATTCGAATATTTTAAATCATTTAAAGCAAACCGCATAAAAATAAAAATGAATATGACAAATATTGACCGTGACCCTCGCGGGGCGTCAGGTGTTCAAGGTGCTGCGGGAGGGCGAGGACAAGCGCTACAAGCCTTTCAAGAAGCTGCACAACCGCCGCCTGCTGTGGCACGGCTCGCGCGTCACCAACTTCGCAGGCATCATCTCGCAAGGTATTTATTTATTTATTTTATTTATTTATACTTCAGCACACAAAGTAACAAATGCACTGTGGCGGACTTAATGCCGGATGGCATTCTCTGCCAGTCAACCACGGGTCATGCAGAAAGAGTAAGGCGGTGCAAAAAATTTACATTTTTTGATAATTTAACCTACTTACATAAGATTACATAAAATAAATAACATAATACAAATAAATATAATAGACATACACATAAATACATAAACATAATAATAATATAGATGTACACATCACTCATGTCTGAGATAGCGAGAAAATGGAGAAAAAAAGGTCATTTCTTGAAATGTTTGCGCAAAGCCTTTTTGAAAGTAAATTTGGAAGAAGGTTTGCGTAATTTGGCCGGAAGGCCGTTCCAGAGCCGTACAGCGGAGACTAAGAAAGAGTTGGACATGAAGCCAGTGCTATGATGAGGGGTGGCAAGCTGAAGAGACTGACTAGAGCGAAGATTTCTATTGTGAGTGGAGTGGAGGTACTGAAATTTATCTTTTAAATAAGATGGAGAGCCGGGATTGAAAAGAATTGAATGAAGCATACAAAGTGAACGAAGATATCTACGCTGTCTGATGGGAAGCCAACCAAGCTGCGAGCGAAAAGGTGAGATGTGGTCAAACTTGCGGAGACCGAAGATAAATCTGATGCAGTTGTTCAAAAGGCGGTCCAGCTTGTTTAAAAGTTCCTGTGAGATGTCCGTACAGCATACATCACCATAGTCGAGGATAGGCAGGATCAGAGACTGAGCAAGTAAGATCTTAGTGCTGGAAGGGAGGAAATTTTTAAAGCGGTAGAGTGCCCGCATTGAGCCGATCACCTTCCTACTGACTTCCCTGACATGCTGGGACCAACTCAGAGTGCTGTCAATGAAGAGTCCGAGATTTTTTACGTATGGAGAGAAGTTAACGACAACTCCGTCAAAGACAACACTAGGGACCGATCCCAGATCCAGTTTAGCCAGTTGCCTGGAGCTCCCCAGCACTATCGCCTGACACTTGCCAGGATTGACCCTCACACCGAACTTCCCGGACCAATCGGCGATATTGTGTAGATCAGCATTTAGCCGCGAAACCGCATCAGATATCTCAGAAGGGTCAGCCTGCACGTAGAGTTGGAGGTCGTCAGCGTAGAGATGAAAGGATGAAGAAAGGTGAGAAGTAAGAATGTTGATGAAGACGGAAAAAAGGATAGGTGAGAGTATGCCCCCTTGAGGTACGCCGGTAGCAAGGTCCTTCCACTCCGAGTATGCTCGACCGAATCGCACCGCCTGTCTCCGACCGCGTAGATAGGATGAGAACCATTCCGCGGCCGGTGATGAGACTCCGAGGTGGAGTAGAATGGCAACAAGGATGTCATGGTCGACCGTGTTGAAGGCGTTAGAGAAATCGATCAATACAAGAACGGTAACGCGTGACTCCTCCATGCCGGCTCTGACGTCATCAACAATTTTCAAGAGTGCAGTGGTAGTGCTGTGTCCCGGGCGGAAGCCAGACTGGAATTGGCTGAGGAGATGGTTTTCTAGAACAAATTTAGAGAATTGCTTGTGAGCAGCAGCTTCGAGGACTTTAGAGAGAAAGGGTAAAATGGAGATAGGACGAAATTGGTTTAATGCGGTAGGGTTGGAGAGTTTGGGTAAAGGGATGACATGGGCGAGTCGCCAAGTGGAAGGGAAACACCCACGATCAAATGAGGAGTTGATGATATGGGTGATAACAGGAAGTAAGTCGTCCAGGATAATGAGTATCATCGCTCTACTAACCTCATCCGGGCCAACAGCTGTTGATTTTATAGAGAGGATGAACTTTTTGGTCTCATCGACGGTGACAGGGGAGAATGAAAAGGAACTTGGAGAAGAAATAGGAAGAGAGTTTAAGTAAGAGATCGTAGAGAGTTTGGTAGTGTCATCCAAGAGAGTGGCCGAAGAGAAGTGTAAGTTGAGTTCGTTGGGAGTGAAGGATGAGGAAGGGGCATTACTACAAGAAGCCTTACCAAGACCCAGTGATTTTAAGAATTTCCAGACGTCGGAGCTAGAAGAAGATAGCACACTATCATGAAAGTGACGGCGCTTCGCAGCTCTGGTCAAGTTGTTACAGCGGTTCCTGGCGTATTTGTACGCGTTCCACTTGTCAATAGAACGGTCACCCTTGAAGTTGCGGAATGCCCGGTCGCGCTTTGCCATAGCCGCNAGGTATGCCACTTGATCACTGCAAAGTAACATGAAATGTGCATTATATCTGTCATCGTAAAATTGTGAATTTGGTCAGATTATAATCTGACGTAGTTAAATTACAATCTAACCTAACCTAACCCACTGTTAGTTTACAATCTAACGCGTTATATTATAAACTGACAGAGTTCACAATTTCACGTTGACATATCCAACTCCATCCTGTATTGTCTGTAACTTCTAGTACATAACAGCATCGTATCGTATGATAAATCAGTCAACTGTATAGGAAGACGTGACTGTAAGGTACCAAGATGTAGTATCATGTATGCTATTGCTCTAGGGAATCCTTGCATCCTTCACTTTATCTACGTATCTATTGTTAGGTGGGGCATAAGGCTAAGGCCCGGTTTCCACCAAGGCGGAACAAGGCAGAGAAGAGAGATGTGTCGGGCAGACTAATTTTTCTATAGAATTTGACAGCAGCGGAGGCGCGGCGCGGAGCGGACAGATGTGGAAATAATGAAATCTGATTGGTTATTCAAAACACTTCTCTGCTCCGCCTTGGTATGAACCGGACCTAAAGCATCTTGGGGATAAGGGACTCTACGCTCATTAGGGAGTTAAAACCGTCCTAACCTTATTTTGGGAACAGAAGCGGTGTTTTACAACCGCTGCTTCACCTGTACATGAACTAACTGCAATGTAACTATCCCCAGGTCTGCGCATCGCGCCGCCCGAGGCCCCAGTGACGGGCTACATGTTCGGCAAAGGCGTGTACTTCGCCGACATGGTGTCGAAGTCGGCCAACTACTGCTGCGCGCACCCCAGCAGCCCCGCCGGCCTGCTGCTGCTGTGCGAGGTCGCGCTCGGGAACATGTTAGTATGACCAGGCCTGTTCATCTCCGCGAGTTTACATCGAAAACAAAACACGCACGATGGCCCACCTACAGGATACTATTCGACAAGGCCTCACATACGAGCGAACATTGACTCACGCACGCGTATTCTTGTGTATGATGGAAGAAAATAAAGAAAATGGTGTACTAAATACTGTGCAGTATTTAACTGCCTAAATAATAAGAAAAACACAGAATGTACTTTTTAAGTTGCCTCAAGACACTGAGAGGTAAATAAGTAGTTAATATTATTCATGATAATTCATGCTAAATCATGTATTTCCTCCGCCATTTTCCGCAGTTTGGCACCTCACGTCACATCATTTTACCGAAGTCAGCCCTATAGCTTCGGCGCAGTGCCGATCACTGACGTTTGTCAACAAAATGGTGCTTGACTCTTGAGACAGGCTAAATTACACCATATTGTTAATGACATTGAGCATACATTTTTTTAAATACCTTCGCGAAGTAAAACTTCTGTACGTAGTACTTATTATTATTGACATATACTCGCGGACATGTGTCGCAGGCCGCCAACTACTGCTGCGCGAGGTCGCGCTCGGGAACATGTTAGTATGACGCGCGACATGTCGGGACATATACTCGCGGACATGTGTCGCAGGCCGCCAACTACTGCTGCGCGAGGTCGCGCTCGGGAACATGTTAGTATGACGCGCGACATGTCGGGACATATACTCGCGGATATATGTCGCAGGCCGCCAACTACTGCTGCGCGCACCCCAGCAGCCCTATTGGTCCCATTCCTGAGCCAAAATGCAGTGTTTTGGGTGTTGGCGCTTGGCACCACTGGCGAGTCACGGGAGCTCATTCTACAATGGCGCCGACCAGTGAACGCAGATTCGGTTGACTTCATCTAGATACACTTTATGACATTTCAAAGCTTTATTTTAAGGACTTCACTTCTGGCTCCTGTTTTTACGCTGCCAACCTAACCTCATAAAGATCAACCGAACAATAAAAGGAGTTCCTTTCAGGCACTCACCGTCAAACCGTGCAAAATCTTTTTAATGCGAAAAAGTAAAACCAAGCCTTTGTCTTAGCCTTTTTCTGCAATTTGCAGCAAATTACTTCTTACCTTTACCATATATTCGCTTGCAGGAAAGAGTGCACCCAAGCCGAGTACGTGGAGAAAGCGCCGGCGGGCAAGCATTCTCTCTGGGGCCGCGGACGCACGGAGCCCGACCCGGCGGCGGCTCGCACGCTTCCCGACGGCACGCTGGTGCCGCTTGGCGCGCCCGTCACCAGGAACATCAACACCTCGCTGCTGTACAACGAGTATCCTTTTGTAATACAGGCTGTTGTAGGGACGTGGCGACAGACGTGATATTTCTACAGTGTGAGTCACGTTACAGTGTACATATGAAAATAGATGAAACTAGAACTATTTTTATCGACAAAAAAGAGGTCAAAAAAATTTTGAGATTTTTTTTATAGAATTTTTTTTCTTCCAATTACTTATTGTAAAGAAAACGTAATAACTTTTAAACTAAGCTGTATATCCTGATAAAATAAAACAGTAATAATGCTAAATAACAGGCGATACTAAAAAAATACATAAAATACACAAAAAAGGTCAACAAATAATAAAAAATGATACTTTTTGAAAAAAATCTGCTTTTAAATTCGTATTTTTTTGGTTATTTGATAAACTCCAAAAAATGCCCGTATAACAGGTGGTCATGGAGATTATGGGGGAGTTTGCCAAAAAAACTGATTTCCCTAGGGTACACCCATTACGCATATATCGTGTTACGTGATAGCGCTACATATTTTAATTACAATATTTTCCTGAGCACGCATTTACAGATTCATCGTGTACGACGTGGCACAAGTGAACGTCAAGTACCTGATTCAAGTGAAGTTCAACTTCAAGTAATTGTCGACTCGCGGTTTCTTTCAATCCATTTGATTTTCTTTCAAGAATCTTCTTTCTTCAACAAACTCATTATTTTGTTTTTATTATTTAAGTGTGTAATAATAATTAAGTCCGCCGTATTCGTGGTTATGTGATATTCGATTGTTAATGTTAATTGTATTGCATTTTAAGTGTCATTCCGTACCATATTGTTAATTAAACTGAATAATGTTGATTTTTATTGAAGTAACTATGATTATTAAGTTTCTTATTATTGTAAAATTCCCAGTTTTAATCTTAATTTGTATTGTTTCGTAATAAATCTTATTTTTCTTAAATAATTCTGAATGAATTTTCGTTGTTTTGCTTACTTTTTACCTGCTTCCTGCACCGCTCGCACTTAACCAAAAAGGCTGAATCTCTAAGCTCATAGTCAAAGTGAAAAGGTATAGATGACCCACGCTGAACTGTCCCGCCAAACTCAATGACAGGGGGGCGCTACCATCGTTCAACTATATGGTTTCCAACATGGCAAAAATCTGAACCAGCGATCCGGTATTGACGGTGGCGCCCCACTGTCAATGTCATCGACAGGACAGTGTCGATGACATTGACAGTTCAGATTTTTGCCATGTTGGAAACCATATAGTTGAACGATGGTAGCGCCCCCCTGTCATTGAGTTTGGCGGGACAGTTCAGCGTGGGTCATCTATATACTTAAACCAACTAAATTACAAGGCTCTAGATAGAAACTGCCATAGTCAAGTACACTTCTTATAATAGCATTGTATAAAAGTCTTAATGACGCTGGGTGAGCACCCCACCAGACTCCAGAAACACATCTTAAAATATTTAAAAGCTTTTCAGATTTTGCAGCAATGCTATAACAAACAATGAGGAAGCAATACTTTTTAACTACCCTAAAACGCATGTCGCTGCTCCTGTTTCCTTCATATTTTCATTTTATTCTTAATTAAAATATATTTCAGAATATTGTTAATTACAATGTGAAAACTTTTTTTAAAATTATATTAATGTATTAAATTGAATATTATATATTATTAAATTATTATGTAAAATGTTTGCATGCTTTTATATAAGTAGATTTTGACGAACAAACTATTTTAAGAACACCTTACTGTATTACTCAAGATTGAAGCAAATAAATATATTTCATTTCATTTCATTTCATAAAATGAAATTAATTTGTTTTAATTTAAAACTGAACGGTGACATTTTTTGTTATAATTTACTTAATAGAGTAGTAGAAATTACTATTTAACATATGGCAACTTTGTTTTTCCTCCAAAATGGCCGGTGTTGTTTTTGTTAGGTTGAATGCATTCTTGTTTTCTTAGCCATCGTTTATGAGTTCTGTGGNGACCAAGTCGCATTCTAGTTAAAATGGTAGTAACTGTTTTGGAAAGATTCATTTTAACAAACCATGGTTTACAAAGGATGGATGGTTGAATGAGCTTGTAATGTTTCCCCTTAGATTGGCTAGTGAACTCCCAATTCTCATCCCAGGCAGATTTGAGATAAGCTTTGGGAATGGCTGCCAAAACATTCTCCTGTAAAGACTGATGATTCTGGAGGGAGTTTTATTTTCTGGACAATATGATATTGTTTATGGTATGCGCCAACGCCAACATGACCCGTTGGAGAGTGCTTAGATGCATCGCAATAGATATGATGCCAATCGCCCCAGTGTTCGTCTACGATCTGATTGAACTTAATGTTAGCATTGTAGTCATCCTTATGTATGTCTAGGTTGAAATGAATTGTCGGAGTAAGAATAAGGGATTCAACAGAAAATATCGGAAGAATCGCCGTGTGGTGACGGCAGAGTAGAATACATTTGTCACCAACCCCTACTCTTCCCGCGGGTGTCGTAAGAGGCGACTTAGGGACTACACAACAAACAGAGAATGGGCAGCAGCGCTCTCTGAAAAACATCAATCTTTTAAACTGCGATCTCCAACCCGCCTGCCAAGCGTGGAGATTATGGCAAATCCCTCCACCATAGTGGAGGAGGCTCATAGTCCAGCAGTGGACTGTAAAGGGCTGTTGATGATGATCGGAAGAAAGGAGGTTCTGTAGACTGGGGCTTGGATTGATATAAATTTACGAAAACTAATAATCACACAAGGAGGAGATTTACGTGACCAATAAGAGGAAGTATCAATTAAATCATTAAGTCTGTTGAGTTTGCTATATTTATGATGGTCAGCAAATTGAAGTACACGGAAAAGATACTTGTCACATAAATATTGGCGGCGTAATTTCACTGGGGGCTCAACACATTCAGCTTGCAAGGCATTAATTGGACTCGATTTCATAGCACCAGCTATAATCCTTAGCGCTTTAGATTGAATCGCATCCAATTTACTTAAACCAACTAAATTACAAGGCTCTAGATAGAAACTGCCATAGTCAAGTACACTTCTTATAATAGCATTGTATAAAAGTCTTAATGACGCTGGGTGAGCACCCCACCAGACTCCAGAAACACATCTTAAAATATTTAAAAGCTTTTCAGATTTTGCAGCAATGCTATAACAAACAATGAGGAAGCAATACTTTTTAACTACCCTAAAACGCATGTCGCTGCTCCTGTTTCCTTCATATTTTCATTTTTTTCTTAATTAAAATATATTTCAGAATATTGTTAATTACAATGTGAAAACTTTTTTTAAAATGAAATTAATTTGTTTTAATTTAAAACTGAACGGTGACATTTTTTGTTATAATTTACTTAATAGAGTAGTAGAAATTACTATTTAACATATGGCAACTTTGTTTTTCCTCCAAAATGGCCGGTGTTGTTTTTGTTAGGTTGAATGCATTCTTGTTTTCTTAGCCATCGTTTATGAGTTCTGTGGCCCTATTAAAGTATTGAAGAGTCGAGTCAAATTCAAGTTCATTCCTTCGTACCTGCTGCTGTTCTGGTTCATCGGAGTTTTGTTCGTTCCTTCGTGAATCGCGAAGAAACTTTCTGTTATGTTAACAAGTGATCTGAGTTTTCTCAAAGTGCAAATGCTTTTTTAGTGTTGTTGAAAACTTTGCGAAAAGACGCTTTTGGTGTATAATATTATGTGTGTTCATAAATAAAGTAAAATTATTAAATTGAAAAGTTTTTGTTTATTTGCATTTCCATGTGCAATGTAGAATTTTTCCAAATCCATTGTTTTGAAAATAATACAATACGTACACCATAAAGATAAATACTTTCAAAATAATGGATTTGAAAAAATTCTACATTGTACATCAAAAAAACAATAATTCTTTGAAGTTTATGAGGGCCTATGTGTGCGTGAACTGTGTGTATGTGTGCGTGGACTTTATGTATGGATGTGTGCGTGTACTATGTGTGTATGTGAGCGTTACGTACGTAGGTTAAGTACAGCGAATTTAACACCAGGCTGTCAATTAGTAGGCTCAAAAATTTGACAGAGAGGGTTCTCTATTTCCTATGTATTACTTTTCTCTATGGTCAATACTGTCTGTGTCAGTTTGGTTTGCATTGCATTTGCAAGGGAATTTCTAAATTTTAAATAAATTAAGTACAGTTACTTAGTAAACTTCATTGTATCTTTAGACTTGATAGTTTCTACTACAGTAAATTTATTCAAGGAAAATATTTAAAGTGCAAATGTGCGTCTAAGACAATTACCAATACATAAGTTCAGCCACAATGGAATCGGATATCATCAACTGGACTAACAAAGAAGTGCAAGATTTATTACATAAAGAGAAGATTTCCGGCCTTGTGACAGATATCTGTAGAACTCATGATTTAGATGGACAGTGTCTTTTATCTTTCGTGGATCGGGACTTTTATGAATATCCTTTTGATCAGCTCAAGTTGGGCGAAAGGAAACGTTTCATACTTCTCGTTAAAAAGTTACAAAGAAATAATCGCAATGCTATGTACGAACTAGGTTTATGTGACGATCAAATGCTCGCCAGTGCGTCAACAAATATAAATTTTCTGGGTACTAATTTGTCACATTTAAGTTACAATCTTCATAACAAAATTCCGACGGAATATTCACGTGGAAGAAATCCAGAATTTGTGTCGACATTCACCCCAGATGTAAAGGCTTCCAAGTTGAAGCCTGAAGTGTGGAAGACAGCGATAGCCTTGGGTAAATATAACTTTTCCTGCAGCATAATTTTACAAATAATCGTGTGATTAATAAACTGGGATTGTGTCCAAGATGCCATCTACAATGTCAATGTCTCGCAAGTGTAAACAAACATGATTTGATATTTTGTAAACTTCCTATTTGAGTTCTATCTGTTGTCTGTTGGCAGGCTATGTGTTCCTTGTGACGTGGGTGACCGCGGTTGTGATGGTGATAGTGCACGACAAGGTGCCCGACATGAAGAAGTATCCGCCGCTGCCGGATTTATTTTTGGACAACGTTCCACACATTCCTTGGGCTTTTGACATGTGTGAGATCACTGGCTCTTTGTTATTGGCCATATGGCTTACTGTTTTGTTCTTCCATAAACATAGGTAAATATTGTGATACATTAATTAATTCTTTATCTTATTTGTTACACTGTATGAAAATATTTTAGTTAATTGCCTCAAATGTGTATTTATAGAGCCCTTGTTTATACAGATAAGAAACTAAAATATCTACAAGTCTTTTAGTACAGTAGCATGATGTAACTTTTTATTGTATAAACACTTTGGTATTCAGAGATCAATAAAATGTGAAAACAATGGCTGACAAAACAATTGTATGCAGTCTGAACACAAAGGTGAAAGAGTACCTACCTACACCTGAATTGTTTTTCTAAGTATTCCTAAACAATAGCCTTTAAAATAAAATCAGATTGTGTATAATAACCTTGAACATTTAATATACCATAGTAACGGTTTACAGATAAGCATAGTGGAATAGTTTAGAAAACTTTTGGTCTTATACTTACCTACTTTCCAAGAAAAAATAAAAATAAATATCCCTGGACGTTTTACACAACGCTTCTAGTCCCAAACTAAGCAAAGCTTGAACTATGGGTAGGTACTAGACAACGGATATAACTTTCCAAGAAAACGTTTATCATGTATGATACTGTTCTTTGGTTTTATGATTGCACTGTTAATAGTGGATAGGTTATTAATAAATCTAAATGCAAAAAGGAAATCATGAATTGGTAAATCAGTATGATTAGTATCATATAGACTTTCATGTTATGTTATCCTTGAATCGACAACAATTTATTAATTTCGTTGCAGGTTTATTATCCTCCGGCGGTTTTTCGCCCTAGCCGGTACTGTTTTCCTGCTGCGTTGTTTTACAATGCTGATAACGTCTCTATCGGTGCCGGGGTCGCACTTGAAGTGCGAGCCTCGGTCTTACCCGCCGGCGGACGACCTGACGGTGTGGGGCCGGCGCCTGCGGCAGGCCTACGACATATGGAGCGGCGCCGGCATGTCGGTCCGCGGCGTGCGCACCTGTGGCGACTACATGTTCTCAGGACACACTGTAGCGCTGACTCTGCTCAATTTCTTCATCACTGAATGTGAGTAGTTCTTTCTTTTATAGGTTTTATGACATTGTTTGTATTTGTGTTATTCTTGATTCCAGTTGTAGGCTATGATTTTGTATATTTTAACTTTGTTTGACATTGTAATGTCAAATAAACATTGTTAATTTAACTTAACAACGCTAATTGCCCACCATAATCACTTGATTGAAAAGTGTTTTTAATTTGAAGTCAATCTATAAAAAAACTGACTAAACCAAACCAGATTTTTTCGAGCTGACTGGGAATCGAACCTGGTAGCACTAGGGTTAGCGATCCACCGCGCCACTACACCATCGGACTGTGAGATAGTTGAAAAACTAATGAGTTTTCGTTAACCTAAACAAGCTCTGCTTAGTTTGGGAGTAGAGGCGCAGTGTAAAATGTCCAAGGATATTTATTTATTCACTTATCTAGGAGCGACACGCTTTAATACCATGCGCAGTTGTCTTGTCAATAAGTTATCTGGGTATTGGGTTAATGTTTACATTGTCGTTAATGTATACCTGTACGCTTTAAGGTCACACACAAAATTGGAGCATATCACGTCGCGTGAACACACTGAGCACGCGACAGATCATTTTAATGTCAAAGTATGCGCTACACCGGGGCGCGGCATCAATTAGGCGGCGTAATAATAAGGGCGTACCTACATAAAACGCACGCGGGTCAAGTCGTTTGGTGTTGAGAAATTATGACAGCGCAACTGGCGCGGCTACGTGTGACGGTTTTAGCATAAGCATACCTCCTAAATATCGCTTGCAATTCAAGGCCGTATTACTAGGGCGAGCCCATGGAGTACTAAAATGAGGTGGGAGCAACAAAAACTAGTCCAAGTCCGGCGGGGATCTAGGTCTCTTCAATAAGGAACAATGCAAAGCAGTACGTCGAAAGTACAGCTCATGCCGAAAGTGTGGCGGGGGTAGGTGAAGGTTGACCCTGCCCACGACCTAATCACAGGAGTCTCAGGACAAGGCCCTTTACTATGTCCTTAAAAACTTAATCATAGATTAGACTATAAGTAAATATTCACAACATAGATAGAGCCGAGAAAACTTTATGACTTCTGCGCAAAACTGGAAATGTATCCTTTCGATAATTATATTGGCGTAAATGATTCATCATCTTCAAAAACATGAATAACCGAATATTCATAAGTTCACTAAAACTTGGTTTAAGTAATTACAGTTGCGAAAAACAGAGTTTCTCAGGTCATAGCTGTAAATAAACGCCTGTTAGATTTCAGTTCAGAAATACTTCACTTTGCGCAAAATAATTAGATAGGTAGGTACTAGGTAGTTTCATAATTATTACGCTCAGTAGAATTTCACCAATGGAAAATCAAGTTGGAAATTATTTTCGTAAATTGCGTCGTAAAAAGTCTAAAGTGGTCTAATAATTTTCACCTCGCTCTGTTGATTACGTAAACGATAATGTTGGTAAATGATGAAACTTACTACTAATTTAAGAGTAGCTGTGTTTTAGATAACCACGTAGTTATGATAATGAACATGGATTTGTATGAATTGAGATGATAGCAATTTGGAATCCTAATATGACGAAGTCACGCACCCATTTTACAATAATTTCCCTACATTTTAAAAAAAAAGCTCACCAAAAGCATCCGATTTCTACCGGTTTTATGCCTTTTTTTGCGAAGAAAACGAAAAATTACGCTTTGTTATGGTGGATTTATTTTCAATAGCCGATCATTGAACCTTCCATATTTTGAAACAAAGAAAGGGTTCCACTTCTTTACTGGTATCAGTATTTGTAGACAGTTTATGTATAAATATCGGACAAAACGGTTACAAAAGTGATACAATTTATATTGAGTATAATAATATGTATGTAGAGGTTTTACCGTTTTACACGTGTCTTTGTTTCAAGTTATTTACTTACTCCTTTGTTT
The DNA here is from genome assembly GCF_004193835.3 of Ostrinia furnacalis. Lineage (NCBI taxonomy): Eukaryota > Metazoa > Arthropoda > Insecta > Lepidoptera > Crambidae > Ostrinia > Ostrinia furnacalis. Next base: position 370,555 of record NW_021131892.1, read on the forward strand.
TATCAATTTCTTTGTGTTTGCGATGATTTTTATGTCGATCTTTTAAAGTCATGAGGTAAAACATGAATATTGATTGTTGTGCCAGTATCTATAATCCAGAGTTAGCCTCATTAGGGATTAAAACATCATTAATACTGACTCTATCTTAAATCCACTTAATGTCCATCTTAGATTACAGAAAGTGGCACAACTATGCGTATGGTGCAGTGAAATTAAAAGTTTTGTTCGCTTTACCGACAAAATGTCTTCACATAGCTTTGACATACGAAATATAGAGTGTGAGGTTCCTGTAGAGCACATAGTTCTCTGCACAATAATATTACTTACCTAAAGGAGATGACGTATTCTACAGAAAAATGTCTCTCAGCTCGGTCGGATATGAACTCACAGTATTAGCTTAAATGTTATTTCGATACAAAACAGTTAAACACGTACCTATCTTCCTAAAATGAAACGTCCTTTTGTCCTGTTAAAAATAACAGGATGTATTAATAGCATGCGTGAAGATGTTTTAGCGGTTGTTGTTACTCAAATTATTTATTCTGCGATGTTTATAATACGTAATTTTTTGAATAAAAACCATTTATTAAAAAAATTCTAGATTCTGAAAAGTGTAGGTTAACTTAGCAGTAAAACGTAGCAAATTAATGTGAAGTGTAAACAACATAAAAATATAAATGTAAGGTATTAAGAATGTGTTCAGGGTCGCATAGTATTTTATGCGTCTAATTTTCGTTCCTTGCAAATAAATAAGCTTTGCAAAATCGTATTTATGTTATTGTCTTCTACCTACATAACATAAAAACAAGGAAGCGATATCGTAGCTCGGTGACGCATTTAATGTTTACATTAGATATTTTATCGCTGAAGTTGTGCCCTATTATTTAACGACTTATAGTATTTACACTTGGAGTGGTATTGATAAAAGAGATATTTTATCAATCACATAAATTTTAGTTGTCATACAATTTTCATTGTATTTTGCACTTTTTTGATAAAGAGAATGAGCACTGGCAGGCTACAAGCGAGCTTTTTGATTCGATCGAATAAATAGAAAATAAATAGGTGTCTTTTGCAAACAGATAATGGCTAGAACTCCCGATTTTTAAAGTTATCTTTTAGCTGACTTTAGTAATCCCCAATTCCCCACCCGACGTTAATAAACTGTTTACAAGCAATTTTATTAGAGCTTCAGTGGTATTTCGCAATCTGCGGCACTTCACAGCTTATAGCCTTTCAGATCCAGAGATTTTAATATTATAAACGACTCTAGAATTGATACTTTTCGAAACTTTTCTTTAGTCTAGGGCGCTAAAGTAGAAGTAAGAAGTACACCACTGTCACTGACCACACCATTGATTGAAGTCACTCTTCCTTCTCAAAGATTCGTGTTACAACTTTAGAAACATAAGTAATGCTTGCTGCCCGCTCCCGCCCGCCAATTCATTAAACTGAACTTCAGTATAAACTGAAGAGTTAATATTTTTTGTAAACCTATCGAATCTGTCGAGTTGGAAATGGAGGGATTTTTACTAATTATACAATGGCCAACTTAGCAAATTCTTTTTACCATACAGGAAAATCGATTTTCCTCGAACTACAATGACCTTTGTAGTGGTCTTAAATAATCGAAATGTTTACACTACGCTCTGCGCACAAGAAAGACAAATATTGTAGTTAAATCATACCTACGTGTTTTTGTTTTCTGAATAAGACGACACGTACGTCTATTCACCATCTTAAATTATTATTATACATAACGTTAAGTTCTTATCGGTTGTTGTTAACTGCATGCGCATATAATAATCGGCCATCAATAATATGAATGATAAAGATAATACTGATACAAAGTTGTTGTGAACGCGCAAATCGCATCCAGCGTGACTAAACATGTGCTTTTACAGTTTCATCGTAGAAACGAAATCAACCGAGCGAGATTGACGATAAATTCTACCATTTATCGCAGATTTTTATTGCCGATCAATTGTACAATAACACGAATCGGTACCGTAACTATATGTTTGGTGAAAACTAACTTTAGAAATATTAAAGAAATACACAAATAACAAAAGAAATACATGTCTCTTGAGATTTTAGCTTCACATTGCAGATGTATGAATGTCGGTCAAATTCTGGTGATTTATCCAATAAATATCAGGTTCAAAGAGCAATGGAACAGTTACCGCTGCTGGTGTGTCAGCAAGTGACTCAGCCGCAGACAAATACATCCGCTTTGTTCTTCGACCCTTATTTAATTAAATCCCAACTAATATTATAAATGCGAAAGTAACTCTGTCTGTCTGTCTGTCTGTCTGTTACGCTTTCCCGCTTAAACCTCGCAACCGATTTTGATGAAATTTGGCATAGAGATAGTTTGAGTCCCGGGAAAGAACATAGGATAGTTTTTATCCCGGTTTTTGAAACAGGGACGCGCGCGATAAAGTTTTTCTGTGACAGACAAAATTCCACGCGGGCGAAGCCGCGGGCGGAAAGCTAGTGATATTATAAGTTACTTTAGAGCAACTGGGCAACGCCATAGTCCGTGTTTTGGGATACCTTCCTTCGTCCCTGTAAACTTATGATAATATACTGCCACTGTTCGAAAGTAATAGATAAAGCCATGATATCTTTGTTAGAGTCCATTCAAAATAAAATCCTAATATAACGGGGATTAATGAACTTTTTAGTTCATTATTCCCCATTATAAGCTCCAATTGGCGTTAACGGGGATTGTCAACGGGGAATAGTGGAATAAGCCTCATTCTGGTCTATACTCTTAAATAAAAATTGGTGGAATTGTTATCTACGAGTACTAGAGCAATCACTTCAATATTTTAATTGAAAAGGACGCACCTACATGTGCGTGTGCTGTGCGATATTTAGGATTATAGCCTATGACCTAAGATGTTTATGATATATGTCATTGCCTATGACGTTAAGTTCGCATCTTTTATGTGGCATTAACTTTTAAACAAATAAATAGATTAGCATATAAGTCTAGGCGCAGACCACCGACTTTTAGTTGGGTGATAGTTAGGCCCGATTCTACTTTGTATTCAGAATCAGCCGATACCAAATCGGTGGTGTCGCACTTTCATACATATCCATACTGATTATTATCAGCCCAACAAAAAGTCTGTAGTCTGCGACTAGGGATTAGGGAATAAATAAATGAAAGCTTTTTGAATACTCACATCCATTAATCGTTGCAGACACGTCGCGCAACCTCTACCTGCTGCACATCCTGACGTGGGTGATGAACATGTTCGGCATCTTCTTCATCCTGGCGGCGCACGAGCACTACTCCATCGACGTCTTCATCGCGTTTTACATCACCTCGCGCCTCTTCCTTTACTACCACACGCTGTCCAACAACCAGGCGCTCATGCAGAACGACTCCTCTAGGTTGGTTGAACGTTGTTTTACTTCTATATTTTGTTTAGCTACCTACAATAATTGTTAGTCGCATCTTCTTCATCCTGGCGGCGCATGAGCACTACTCCATCGACGTCTTCAGCGCCTTCTATATCACCTCGCGCCTCTTCCTTTACTACCACACGCTGTCCAACAACCAGGCGCTCATGCAGAACGACTCCTCTAGGTTGGTTGAACGTTGTTTTACTTCTATATTTTGTTTAGCTACCTACAATAATTGGTAGTGGCATTTTCTTGATCCTGGCGGCGCACGAGCACTACTCCATCGACGTCGTCATCGCCTTCTACATCACCTCGCGCCTGTTCCTTTACTACCACACGCTGTCCAACAACCAGGCGCTCATGCAGAACGACTCCTCTAGGTTGGTTGAACGTTTTTTTTAAATTTTATTGTAGGTATAATTTGTTTAGATACCCACAATTGGTAGTTGACACAACACAACCAGTATCACCTGACGCCTGTTTCTCTACTACTACATGCTATCCAACAACCGGCGCTTATGCAGGACGACTCCTTTAAGTTAGTCATAATGTTGTCTTATTCATCAGATGCATTCTCTTCGTGACCACTAGGTATAATAGATCTGCGCCCGCTTCTTCTACCTTCTATTTTGTTGAAACATCTACCCGCAATTGGGTAAAATAAAGTGGGAATGGGCCAGACAAAGATCTACCCGCAATTTGGGTAATTGGTAGTGACGTCACTTGTTCAAAAGATTAGACGTTATTTATTTCAAAACAACTAAATTATACCAATTAATTAACAATTGTCTTTAACGAAGAAGGTCAACTACCCACTGTTATTGCAATTAAAATGTTATTTCTTATATTCCAGGACGAGAATATGGTTTCCGTTGCTCTCATTCTTCGAGTCTGAAGTGGACGGCATCGTGCCCAACGAGTACGAGGGTCCCGTGACCGTCATGAGCAACCTGCGCCAGTGGGCAGTGCAGCTGCTGGCCGACGTCAAGGACTCCTCCATGGCCAAGATCGCCGGCTCCAAGCTACAAGAGGGCGCGGCTATGGGAGAATACTCCGTCGTGCGTCTAGTGGACGGTATCAAGCGCAACCTCAGCCTCGTCGAAGAGTACAAAAACACCCGCCAGAGACTCGTCACCCTGGACAAAAACATCCAAGCCTGCATGCTCGACGACCAACTCGACTCCGAGATACGCCACCGAAACATAGCGGAGCTCGCCGGCGAGTCCCTCCTCAAAGACTTCAGCGATCCCCCGTCACCGGTCCTAAAAAAGAATATATGAAATATTGTTTGTACACTTCCTAGAGGCTATATTTTATAGAAAATGATCATTGTAGTTGTATTTGTACAATGAAATTATTAGATACCTGATGTTTTACATTTCCATTATAGATTTTATATCGTGTTATTCCGTAATTTATTTTACTATGATAAGTTAAACGTTATTACAAATTATTAAGGAGATTTATTTGCTCAAATAATCAAATAAAAATAATTTCGCTTATTTGGTTGTTTCATTTCATATTACACTTTCAGCTAAAGTTCTGTAATGATTTTATCTTCTGTGATATAAACTCAAATGGGCATAAAAACAAAATCTGCTTTACCATAAAAGCTCTTTGCTGTGGCAGACCGCTGGATAGAGCATCCACTACTTTTTAACTGACTTCTTACTTCCTATGACTCTTATTCTCACCGTAACTAAGTTAAAGGGTCCACAAATTAGTAAATGAAAAGAACTGGTTTTAAATAATTTTATATTATAATTTGTATGAAAATTAGTTTAAAAACTGTCTTTAATAACTTAAAATGTGTTAAATATGTCATGAAAATGCCTAAAAGATCATTACAACCAAAAGAAATGATTTTAAAAGAATGCTCAATCAAAAAATACACAGCGTATTAAAGATAGCACCTACCAGACCTAGCGAACATCATGTTATGATTAAATCTTAATTAAATAATGCAGATGATTTTTAACACGATGATCACTAGATTATGTTCAAAAACAGTGATAGAGCACTCTTAACAGCATTTTAATCTAACAAGTATAAATAACTTTTAATACTTTTTATAAATAAAATTTTGACTAAAGAAAAGTCCATTAATGTGTAAAAAAAAAGAATATTATTAATACTTTAAAATAATACAAGCCTTAATGAAAGATAAAAATGTTAAATAGAAATCTTATTCTGGAACTTCATATAAAATTGATTAATATATCTAATGATAATGACATCTTCGTGTAAATAGGCCACTTTTGTAACTGTACATCGCCACATAAAACAAGTCCTCAACAAACTCTTCTTTGTGTTATTTACAATGACTAATTATATCAAAGAAGTGAGAGATGCATCATAAATAACAGAACAGACTTAATGAATAGTGCTCGCTTAGTGCTAATGGGGCTTAATTTGAGCTGAGAAGCAAAGATTAAAGTCCAGTCGTTTATTCCGCAGAAGCAGCTTGCTCGCTTGCGATTAGAGCTTCTGAAGGGTTATCTTTTTTGCTTTCCACAACATCTGTGGCTTCTTTCTCCTCAGATTGCTCACGAGAACTTACAGTACCATTTTCATTGACAGATTCATCTTTTTCTGGAGTATTCTCCTTTGTCGATGGCTTAGACTCTACCTGGGATTCTTTTTCTGGAGAACTTTCTTTTTCGATTGGGGTTTCTTCTTTCTCAACAGACTTTTGCCTCTCTGGAGACGCCTCCTTGGATGGAGATGCTTCCTTAGCTGGAGAGCCCTCCTTTGCTGGCGAGGCCTCCTTGGCTGGAGATGCTTCCTTAGCAGGTTGTTCTTCATCATCTTCCTTGGCAGGAGAGGGTTCTTTTGAGGCGACCCTGTCAGCAGGAGTGGCCTCCCTACTGGGAGTCTTCTCTTTGACCTCAGCCTCAGCACTTTCATCTGCTTTATCGCCATCACCAGCTTCTGAATCTTGTGTGTTTTCTTTTGATTCGGTATCTTCAGCTGGCTTTTCAACATCTCCATTAACCACCTTTTCCTGAAATGAAAGAGTATGATTATAACATTGATTTTGATCCGAATGTTATGTGAAAGTTCACATTCTAAGGCTGGGTTGGAACATCTAACTTTAACTTTCACAAACGTCAAAAATCTGTCAAACTCCATACAAAAAACACCGGTTATCGTTATATTTATGGTCAAAGTTAGTAAGTGTTGTGCATTATTATTTTACCGGTTCAGTCTCTGGTGCTGGTGGGTCTTCAGGTGGCACTTCCACTTTTAAGAATTGCTCCAAAGTGTCTACCTCATTTGCTAGATCAAACTGATCATAGTCCTGCAAACATAAGTCTTGTGTTAGTTTAGCAGTTGAACAAAAACTAATAATGTGACCTATGTAACACTTCTCTACATACCCCACAGTACTCTTCATCGTTGAAAATCTGAGGAGGTAAAGGCGAACGCGGATTTGGATCGCTCACTGTACCACCATTCGACTTAGAATTGTTTTGCATGAAATCTTTGTCAGTCTCTCTTCCTGGTTCCGTTATGTCAATGACATCATATTTTATGTTTTTAGAATCTAGTATCATCAATACACGTTGTTGTCTCTTCTTCACCTAAAAACATGAATATTCACGTAATCAAAAACAACAATTCGTGAATCAGCCGTACAGTGTCGTGATAAGCACCCGGCCGACCCAGGAATTTTCTAATATTATCTTACCTCCTTGTTTCCGGAAATACCACTTATGTATATTTTGACAACCATATTTGATAATTTGTCTTCTCAAATTACAATATTAATTAATAAAATCGTAGAAAAATTAAAATAAAAAAATAGGCTTGGCCATTCGTCAATCTGAAATAATAATAATTAGTGGATGGGTGACAGTTGCAGTGTTGTCATCAGTGAAACAAAAACTACTAACGAAACCAAACGAATTATTTTTTTTGGACTACATTAGGGCATGAATATCGGAATCTCGGAATCTCGTAATATCGGAATCTCGGAAGATGAGATCCGATATTACAATTCCGATATTGAGCAACCCAATATCGTAATATCGGAATCAGATAAAGGTTTTAATTGAGACTTTAAACAAAGCGTTTAAACGCGCCAGAACCTGCTACAAAGCTCAAAGTACATAATTGGCAAAGACCAATGATTTTCTCATGTCTCTCAACATCACTTTTTGTCCCACTTTAAATAATTACTAACCATAAAATGTTCTAAAACAATTTTAGCACTTACCGTACTTGGTCTTAGCAATTAAAAACGACATCTCAACTCCCTTCCAAACATTAATAAAATTGGACTATGACCCGTCAGTTCTGCGTACTATGTGCCCTGCCCATTGCCACTTCAGCTTGCTAGTCCGCCGGGCTATGTCAGGTCAGCGACTTTAGTTCGTAAACAGGGCTTCTCATTTCTGATTCGAACTCGTAAAGAAACACCAAGCAGAGCCCTCTTCATAGCACGCTGTGCAACTTTGAGAGGCCACGTTTCCGAGCCGTATATTATCACTGGTAATCTTTAAGTGGTGGTAGTCTGGTGGTCTTTAAGCACTGAGGTATTTTAGACGAAAAGATGTTGTGTATATAGTTTCCCGAACGCGGCCCAGCCGAGTAGGATTTGACGATTTACCGCTTTCTCGAAATTGAATCTACATAGCTGAATCGTTTATCCGAGGTTGACATACTTGTCAACAATTTCGAAAATCAGGTTCCCAACCGAAAATAGGTAGGGCGGAACATGGTCATAAGCTTCGTTTTGTCCATATCCAAGGCCTACCTGTTGGGAGACTCGATTAGGTCTTCGAGCATTGTGCCGAGGTCTTCCAGCGATTCTGCCCTAGTTAGAAAAACTGACGGCCGATGGGGCAGCAAGGTTCTGGAGTGGAGGCCATGTACCGAAAAGCGTAGCATAAGGCTGCCATCCACAAGGTGGACCGACGACCTCATAAAGGTAGCAGGAAGGCGCTGGATGCAGGCCGCCACCAACCGGCCATTGTGGAAATTATTGGGGGAGGCCTATGTTCAGCAGTGGACGTCATATGGTTGAAATGATGATGATGATATCGCCTCGTGGTTTTGTGAGTTGTACATCGATATCAAAAAGGAAAAAATTACAAGTATATTCAAGTTTTTACCACTGTCTAATATTTTTGTAACATATGACTTGAATGACTCTACAAATCGTTCCGCCAGTATTGGTTGAAGGAGTAAAAGTTTGTTTGATACCTGTTTTACAAAAACACTTAAATTCTTTGCTAGTCCATTTCCATAATTGGCCCATTATCAGTTACCAATGATTACCCTTAACACACAAAATGGTTTTAAATACTTCAATTTTATAATTTTAAGAAGTGCTCTTTTGTAATAAATTAAAGATTTTGATTAAAATCATTATTTTACTGTATACAATCGAGAAATTATACGAATATAACCAAATATTTAAAATTTATAACACAAACTCAATTCCGATATTAATATCGGAATTCCGATATTGAGATCTAATATCGGAAACCAATATCGGAATTCAAAACCTTCCGATATTACATGCCCTAGACTACATCGTCTACATCCCGCAGAAAATCCTTTAGAACAATACCTTTCGTGGTTATTATAGGTATGAATGTGAAATTTTTTTTTAACATTTAGTAAAAAGAAACATTATTGTAATACATTTACTAAGCAAAAATAAATAGTTATTGTTGTTAAATAACATCAGCGTGAATCGCTATGGGAAAAAAATCGATTATACACAATAGTTAATGTCGGCCGTTTGGTGTAGTGGTTCAGAGCCCCGATTACGGTAACTTTTAACGTCTACAATCCAGACGCGTTTCTGATTCTGCAATACGATTGGTCAAAACAGCTGACGTACGCTGTTGAACGACCAATCGTATCGCAGAATCGAGAAGCGTGTCTGTATTGTTGACGTTAAAACTTTCCGTAATCGGGGCTCAGAACGGACTACTATGCCGAGAGGTCCCGGGTTCGACTCCCGGCCGGGCAGAAATTGAAATGATGAATTTTAATTTCTGTGACGGGTCTGGGTGTAACTATGTATAATATGTATGTATTTAATTAAAAAAAAAGTATTTAAGTAGTATATCCGTTAAGCTAGCACCCATAACACAATCATTGAGTTGCTTACTTTGGGGCTAGCTGGCGCTGTGTGAAATTGTCCAAAGATTTATTTATTACTAGCTGACCCGGCGAACTTTGTTCCGCCTTAATGGCAATAAATAAGCAGACTTTTTTTTTTATTTCGAACGGGATAAAAAGTATCCTATGTCCTTCTCCTGGCTCTAAACTACCTCCCTGACAATTTTCAGCTAAATCGGTTCAGCCGTTCTTGAGTTATAAGTGGAGTAACTAACACGACTTTCTTTTATATATATAGATTTATTTATTAGTTCAAATAAATAATTCCGTTAAATCACTATGAAACCGTGCTAGGTATATGAATGCTATGTAAAGCATGAAAACTATTTAGGGAATAGAGTCAAAATGTTAATGTTACTCTTACTACCAAAATGCAGATAATGATGTCAGCGTTTGGCAACATTAGTTACGTTTCGGTTTACGCAAAAAATGTTTCTTAGAAGTAAGAAGTAAATAAAAAAATCAAAATACATTTTATGCTATTAAAAAACATTTAATACATTATGATTTGAAATAAAAATTAACTTATTGAGTTGGCAATAAAATCATGCCGTTTATGAATAAAGTCCTTCAACATGGGTTCATGGCTCCAACAACAAAGCCTTGGGTGGTCATGGTCACACACAGGTTCGAATCCAGGGGAAAGTAATAGACAGTCCTACTTTGTGATTACATAAATGTACTATTCTATTCCTATGGCAAAATAAATGGCTTTGCTTATATGAATAAACTTATTTTAAATAACGCAAAGTCATGTTTTGTTGTAATAGGGTTTTACAACAAACATATTTGCCGCCGTACATTTATGTGAGAGTTGAGTTGAACCGCAAATGAAACACTTTAATATAGGTACAAATTTAATACATATTATAAGTATAATACATAGGCGTATTGTCCTGTAAATATGAAAAACGGTGTGCACTATCGCGGCAAATCAAGGCGATGCGTCGCGAACTTGTGAAATGCCCTGCGCAGTCTTCATACACAAACACACTTTGAAAAATTCCTAACGATCCATTCACGCTCTTCATAGTTTAATTAATTACATACATCAATTTATTTCTATTTTGAATATAAAAAAAAGGAAATTTGATAAATAATAACTATCCACTAGTTTACATTAACAGCTTTCCAACATTATTCCAAACACATTTTATACATTTTTACAATCACATTATTAAATAAATTTGATAATACTTTTAAATCATTTCTAATTCCGATTCAAGATCTACATTCATGATAAGGACACAACGAAATGTATCAGTAAACAAGCAGACTTCTGGTTCGGTAATCTCAGTAAATCGTTTTACAAACAAACCTTTCTACAACGTCGTAAGCAGAATGGTGTGAATACCTCATTAAGGTGATCGCACACCTGTCCTATTGCAAGAAGCGTACACGCATCGCAGTGATAGATTACTGTTACATTTTACTTAGTCTTATGGAGTGACGCGTACTAAAGGCGCCGAGTTAGAAGCACGAAATTGCCAAGGAAGATTGCTTTAGCGCGGTTGGCGTGGTCGAGTGTACGTCCACCTTTGTGCATTCGCGTTACTAGGAGTGTCGGCTGGCTGGCGCGCGGCCAGGCACGGCGGCCGCGTGACGCTCTAACTATTTATCGTAATAATAGATCCAATTAACGATGCGACAACCATTTAGCTGACGGGGTTCGTCGTTGCCGACGGCGACGTCAATTTTCTACCAACACTCATTAACGCCGATTTAATAATATAAGTTTGATTTAATAATAAGAATACAAATAAATAATAAATACATTCGTGAAAGGAATGACTGCACTGGAATGCTTCTAGCTTCATCCAATTTCGCAGTAGGATGTCGTGCCAATTTTACGATGAGATCATATCATACAGTAAATCATTATAAAAAAATAATATAATTATAAAAATACAAGAAATATAGCAGCGTAAAAATACACATAATTAACTAAAATAATAACATTTGGTAACAAAATAAAATTGCGATTGGATATCAATATAGCACACATATCACTAGATTTATTTCACAGATTTCGAAAGTGAATGATTAATTGATAATGTTTGCGATTGCATTTATTGCTATAATTGGTTTATTCACCCCTCATTTAACTAAATGGCAATGCCAGATTTAGTATGGAAAGTGGCGTCTTTTTTTTTCGCGCGGCCATCGACCAAACTTTGTTTTTTGATTACAAAATAGTGTAATAAACCAAACTTAATATGGCATGTATACCTCTAAACTCAGTCTGAACTGAGTTACGAGCATTAGAAGTTTGATGATTTTCATACTAGATTTGCTTTTTGTGCGCAAGTTTTGTAAGAAATTGCAACAAAATATTGCGCAATTTTTTTATTGCGCTGATTCTGCTCCAAATTGATGTCTGGAGCCTTTAATGGATGGTATTGTTTGTTTACACATACAATCTCACTATTTTGTTGCAATTTCTTACAAAACTTTGCGCGCAAAAAGCAAATCTAGTATGAAAATCATCAAACTTCTAATGCTTGTAACTCAGTTCAGACTGAGTTTAGAGGTATACATGTCATAGTAAGTTTGGTTTATTAAAGTATTTTGTAATCAAAAAACAAAGTTTGGTCGATGGCCGCGCGAAAAAAAAAAGACGCCAATTTCCGGCATTGTCTTTTATTGACAAAGTCTAACATATAAATAAATATGTATTTGATGTCGTTATTTGTGCAGCAAGAGTGCACACTCTTGCGTGACTCTTTATCAAGCCACATTGAGGAGTCGAGGATTTTGTACTGTATAACATTTTCATCTATTCACAGCATTTTAATGACAATTCTCGCATGGGGCAACATTATTCACCGTCAATGTCATGATGATGACTCATCCCATTACATAAATAAATACTGCATGATGCGACTTTGCACTAAGCAGTAATTACAAAAACTAAATTTATCATGATAATCTTGATTACTTTTACGAAAATACTAACCAACCACAAAAAATACAACGTGAAAGTATGTACAGACGACAGCACATCAAGCTGTGTGCTGTTGACTGTACTTCAAAGGACTTTGAAGTTCTTATAATTGCCACAGAGCGTTCTTCGCACGTAACAATGCATTCAGCTACGAATTGTTGCTAAAACATATTAAAGTACGTAAACATGACAATGTATTAGTCTATGGCTTGTTTACTCTAAAAGTTGTCAAGAAAAAGTATAGTTATATCTAAAAAAATAAAATAAGCACCAAAAGAAAATTACATTCGAGCGATCACTACTCACATCGGACTCGATAGGCCGTTAGGCAGAGCGTCTAAGCTTCGATTCTCGACTACTTTCAAAATATACACTCATTGACATGGCTATACACAATAAATAATAACTTAATTTTGTGATGTTAATCAATATATTAAATTCATAAATAATTTTATACAATATCTCAAAAGGGAATACATATTAACATCACCGCATACATTCTAAAAGATAGATATTTTTATAGTTACATGTTTCCATTTGGGAGACTTTATGCGGATAGTTTATTTTTATAAATAGATAATTTCCCCTATTACTTCACAGACCAGTTCAATATTCATTATTATTTTGCATATTACTATCCAAACACAAATCCAGGCAAGCAGATCCTAATTCTTATTTACAAAATTGCTCATTCCATCATAAAGGAGTGACGTCATCCTTCTTAACTTTTATTCTAAAAATCACTCGTAAATGCCTCCAGGCAACCGCGCGAGCGTTAGAGCCAAAGGACACGATGCGTTACGGCGCTATACCGCAAAGATTTCTCCGTATTGCGTCGCGCCAAAGATAAAATATTCGTATGTAAGACAACGCAGCGACACCGCTGCTCCGGCGTCGTGCCGCCGCCGAATCACATCGTGTGCTTCGGCTCTTATTGTGTATCTAACAGCACCACGTGCTACAAAACTTAGTTTTAGCTAGCTAGTCCTATTACTGCTATTTGACGAGGTAAGCGGCAATTCTATTTTGTCTGTGCGTTTCAAAGAGGCACCGGGCAACATACCGAGTGTTTGAACGAGCTGTTACAATAGAATATTCTCACTTTAGGCCGATATTCACTTGTTCTTCACAGACCTCCTGCGCAAAACGATTTCGAGGCGGTGTACGATCCCGCATACATAGAACTTTGAATATTAACCGAAGGAGTATTTTTGGATACAGTTTCATCAGTTCCTGATAGTTATTGGACATAAATGTTGCATGACCTAATCTGTGAGATGTCTATACAGGAGAAATATGAAACCAAAAGTTGTAGTGTATATGAAGGAGAAATTCCTAATAGGCTATCAGGGACTTTGTCATCAAATGGTGAAACATTCCCTAATAAAAGGAAGAAAATACAATGCAAAGATTGCTTAGATATTTAGTTATTAAAAAATAAATAACATTCTCAAAGTTAAATGAAGCATTGACATATTTATACAATGTGTAATTTAATTAACGCAAAACATGAATTAGAAATCGAGAGTGAAATCACATTGCTTTCAATTATAGATTATTTTTACAACATTCTGAGTCTTAAAGTTGATTGGCGCGAGAAGCGCAAATACAGCTATCGACATCTGTGAACGTGCGTCTGACATTTTAGCTACTGATGAATGTTATTGTAGACTAAATAAAAAAGTAAACAGATCTTGAACAAATAAGAGTCTGTGTATCAGTTTAGTTTTGCGTCATTTTAGTTACACATTGTAAAGACAAAATCAATAACATACCCAAATTCGATTTAGAGTTGAAAATTGCGGAATCTTACACTGCACAGTTACTCGTACATCCGCCGCTCTCATCGACCATAGAAGATAGAGCAGGATGGATTCAAAGACTTCTAAGTATACTACTAGACAAGTTTTCGATGAAAAATGGCGTAAAATTCACACGTACACGTACAAATATTGACAGTGTTATCGGTCATATTCAACTATTGTTAAGTTAGTCTACAACTAACCTTCGCGGTGAGCTTCTCAGTTCAACACATCCCGTCTAGTAGTACCAAAACGACAGCACATCAAGCTAAATGGCATCTAACAAAGTTGTAATAAATGTTCTGATGTGTTGTCGAATGTACGTAGAAGTGTTTGGATGCACGCATCGAACGGTTTTGCCCGGGTCAAGGGTTGCAGCGGTTCAAACCGGCGTGCCGAAGTCCGGGTCTCCGTCGCCGGCTAACAGCCGCGCCGGAAACTTGCCACGTTCGGCGTCGCCGTTCGTGACTACGCCGCCCGCCGCCGCCGCCGCCATCGCGTCAGTCACGCGCCGCGCTGAGCCTATCCTGTGGGTAAAATAAACGGAGGCTTTTGAAATAAAGTAAGAGTAATTTATTGGCCTTGGGGGCTTATTTCTAGCAGTGGATGACATTTGGCTGAAACGAACGAATTTATATGGCACAAAAAGTTAAAGGAATAAAAAGAGCGAAAATAGAGCAGGAATAATAGTTTCTGCAAAGTAAAGGTCATTTCAATTTTTTAATAACACCTTTGTGAAACATTTTATTAAAACAGCATTTTTAAATTGTAAACAACTTGAAAAAATCGAACTGCCTAAGGCGGGAATTGAACCCACGATTGAGATGCGACTCTTAACGCTAAAATTAAATAACTAAGATTTTTCAAATTTGATAAAACTGAAGTGGGAAGACTAGTGGTCACATAGTGTAACTACAATACTACGAAGGTTTGGAATCATACCTAAATCCCTTAGTTTCTCTCCGCTGTGGCTTGACGTCACCATTGGTGGTACGGGTCGGTTTGTGTTCCGCGTCCGGCGGCGCTTCGGGCGCAGGCGGCGGCGGCGTCTCAACAGATGAGCCCAACGGCGTAGGGGCTGCAGTCGCTGGGACCGCTGGCAGGGGGGCCACTGGGGCGGGGGCCACCGGGGGGGCCACGAAGGACATATGCTCGGGGGTCATATCCGAAGACGTCATGTGCGCGTGGATTCCATAGGGGTCCGAGGGGGCCAATTGCGCGGGGGCCAGATGCGCGGAAGCCTGGTGTGCGGAGGACAGACGCGCGGGGGCCATGTGTGCGGGAACCGAAGGCGCTGGGGCCAGCGCCGGCGTGGGCCCTATGATGGGAGCTGCTGGCAACGGCGCGGTGACAGGCGACCCACCAACTGCTGTGGAATCGTACGTTTTTTGTTACAACCCAGTCCGACATAATACAGATTTTCATACAAAAGCATTGAGTATAATAATTTGTGTTGGACTTCGAACCATAAAATACAGCCCTATATGGTAACTGTCAGTAAAAGAAATTTATACGATTTTGGT
This sequence comes from Ostrinia furnacalis, assembly GCF_004193835.3. Lineage (NCBI taxonomy): Eukaryota > Metazoa > Arthropoda > Insecta > Lepidoptera > Crambidae > Ostrinia > Ostrinia furnacalis. The sequence continues at coordinate 386,379 of NW_021131892.1, forward strand.
TCACTTCAAATCACTTCAAAAGATACTGCAACGAGGATCAGTACTGTTGTAGAAAATTCAATAAAACTAGTATCTACGTTAATCTTTAAGACACAAGAAAGATATATCTTTTTGAATTATCCAAATCGGACCATTACTTACGAAGATATTAAGTAATAAACATAGGCCGTTTTTGCCGCTAAAAGTCAACGTACGCAGGGCCGCGTGACGTCATTATATCCGAATCGAGCGCAGCCGGCGTACTATTGGGATGGAAAATATTTTTTTCCAGCTAAACCATCAGTTTTAGAAAAAAACTTTTAATAACATTTATTCATCAAAATAAAGTAACCTATCGACCAGTAATTTAAAAAAATAAAAATTGTGAAAATTAAGTATCGCTATGTCCAAAAACCACATTTTCATAGGATTCGATGCAATGCGGAGACGCGGTTGGGGTGAGTGTAACTTAATGATTGTTTGTATTGAACATAATAATACATAATATGATGCTAATACCCAGTTTCTGGCCCACCGCGGAGACCCCAATCGCGTCTCTGCGTTCCATTGAATCGTATGAGCGTATGGATTTTTTGCGTTATTTTTCACAATTTCTATTTTTAAAATTACCTATCGATAGCTTACTTTATTCTGATGAATATATGTCATTACAAGTTTTTCTCTCGAACTGATAGTTTGGCTAGAAAAAAATATTTTCTATCCACGCAGTACGCCGGCAGCGTTCGGATCGGATACAGTGACGTCAACGGTCCCGCACCGGGCGGTCAGTGAACTTTTTTAGTAATTTGGCCATAACTTCGTCAATTTTTGTCGTAGAACAAAAATTTTTGGACTGTGTATTAAGGATTTCTTAGCCCTATAAATCTGCATTCACAGCTAAAAATCGAAATGATCCTCACTGAAGGTTAACGCACGTACCGCATTAGTATGAGAGGTGGATAATAATCATCTATATTTATTTCAAAATGTTACATGATATCAGTAAAGTTAGGCACTGGTTCCCACACTAGGATTCCCCATGTTGTGGGATCCATCATCATCATCATCAGATCATTTAATCTCCACTGCAGGAGAACGACCCTCTGTAATTTACCAGAGGCCTGGCCAAGCGGGGATCTTTCAACTTTCAACTGAATAAAATAAAAGAGGATAGACTAACGCCCGTATTCAGTTTCAGCTTGCTTGCTTAGTTCTGTGATTGGTTCGTGTGACACCCTGTGCGTCCACGCGCACTGTGAGACCTCATAATAATGTTTGTGAATACGGGCGTTAAGCTTCAAGCCTTACCCTTGTCCACGATGGCTATATCGCGCGGCCGCTCGCGAGGAAGCTCGAGAGGTTCGTCCGACGACGCGGCGTCCGGTTCCACCGCTCGATACGCTCCCTTGGTGCGCCAGTCCTAGCGTAGCCAACAAATACCAACCGTCAAACCTATAGCCAACTCACTTTAGGGCTATTTTTCAATCGCCAGGCAACTTCTAAACAAATTAACAGCTATTTCTGCGAGGGAAATGTCTAAGTAACAATTTTAGTAATTTCATTTCAGTTAATAGTTATCTAAAGATTGAAAAATCAACCCTCAGAAACATAAATTCACATCGCCACATCATGGTAAACGTTATACGAATGTGGTTCGTTCACAGCGCGCACAAGCGTACATTTACGAGAGCAATCTATTCCTCATTTGATTCGATCTGTTTCACACCAAATAGATATGAAATGAATAATGAATCTGAATATTAGTGAGTGAAGGGGGTAAAAAAAAACAATCAAATGAATGAGAATTAATGCATTATATGGAAAAGGATACGACTGAACAGGAATTAAATAATTCGACATTTACTGACCGGATTGTGTAGAAGAGTTGTCGTCAAGTCCAGATGACCGACGATAAGGATATGCAAATGATGATTTCACGTGTCCTGGCTGGCAGTGAAAATAATTACAATCATCGCTCCGTGAAATATTTAAATTAACTTTAGATCGGTACAACGTAAATGTCTTCTATTGTAAACTATTTTTATAGATGGTTTACTATTTTAATTTTACCATGTGCTTAGATTGTGATTGTGTAGCACCCAGCAGCGACCATTTTCTTAATAAAAGTCGATACTTTACAAATTTCGTAGGCGTTTTTAAGCGTACCCAACTGCGCATATCTATACGCATTGCATACACGCCCTCGTTAACAACGAACCACGTTTACGCCACTAGTATCGTTTCACGTACATAGTAGTAACGATCTACATGTATGCAAAGCGTACCTACACGCCCCTAAGTAGCAACGTGCCACGTATTAGTATCACGTATACATCCCTAGCAGTAGTAACGTTCCAAAGATAATTATAACTAAAACATCTTACCACAAATAGGCACCTCGTACACGCCCCTAGCAGTAACGTTGCCCATATATCCACCGCATACACCCCCATAGTATGCGGTGGTTATAATAGGCACGCACCACGTCTATGCTCCTAATATCTCTAATACTAACGTTCCTCATAATAACACCCTCACAGTAGTGACGCACCACGTTTACATGTACCATCAGCAAAGTTGACATATGGCCACCTGGTTTATATTTCTGGTCATTTCGTGGAAATGAGAAGTAGTCATCATACGTCGACTTTGTTGATGGTATAGGCCTAGTTCAAAATTCAGTTAGTGCCTGAGGTATGGGAACGGGACGGGAGGAGGGTGTTGTTGCCGTAAAACTTCAGGGAGACTTCAAATGTACTTTAGATCTGTATGCTCTGTTACGTCATAAGGGTGCGTCCATTAATTACGTGAGACAATTTTGGCAATTTTTCAACCCCCTCGCCCCCCTTGGTGAGATTTGGTGAGATTTTTCTAGACACCCTCCACCTCCCCACAATCTCACGTGAGATTTCTTTAAAAAAATCTTTTTCTTCTAATTTATTTCATGTTAAGACGCTTCAGAATAAAAAAATGAATTATTTTTCATTATCATCTTAAAATACATATTATATTTATTTTTTTAATTTAAAATCACCCAGTTCTCTCGAAATTTGACCTTTTTTGTTGCTGTAAAAAATTACGTGATATTTGTCGAGACCCCCTCTCCCCTACGTGAGATTTAGTGAGGTTTTTATTGAACCCCTCCCCCCCTAAACGTCTCACGTAATTAATGGACGCCCCCTAATGTACTAATGACAACCCTCCCGTGCCTCTCCCATATCCCAGATAGTCCAGGTACTGATAGTGAAGCGCTTAACCTATGAAATCACGAGCACAAAAATGTATGCATGAACTACTTAACCTATTCCGCTGTAACAAGGTTCAAATTCGAAGAACAGTCCAGATCCCTAGCAGGAGCGTGACGTACCTGCGGCTTGCGCTTCTTCTTGCCGCGCTTGTGGACGGGCGTGGAGTGCGGCGAGTCGGACGAGCCCACGGCCGCGTAGCCGCCGCGCGACAGCCCCGGCTGGCGTAATGACAACGCTACGTGAGTGACGCTACACTAGTATACAGCTACTTATAAGTTATAGGTCGCGCAACGAAAGTTGAGGCGAATACATAATCCCACTGATGTATTTGAATACAGAACATAAAGTACGGAAGCGATACCAAATGTAAACAAACCCAATTTCATTGTGATTCGGAATAGTAGGGGTGGGTTGCACCACCTATCTTTAACGGTAACTATGACGATAACCGGTGCTTTTTGTGTGGAATTTGACAGATTTTTGACGTTTGTCAAAGTTAAAGTAAGATGGTGCAACCCAACCTAAGGGTTTGACTTTCACATATTTTGGCGGGAGAACGAGACATTACGACAAATACACAAGATGGGAAGAAACAGAATAGATTGTCAATTCGAAAGTCGAATCGACCTTTTGTATCGCTTCTCGTTGGCCGTACTTTACAAATAAATCGAATACGTCAGCGTTTTATTCGTTTGTGTTGATCGCCTCAACTCTTGCTGTGCGACATATACTATAGTGATTGGATATTGAAGAGGGCAATTGTGTCTTGATCATTGCAAACAAGCAAAATTTATTGGCAAATTGGCAGCAACATTGGATCAATACGGCACTCAGATTCAGTGTTATATTGCCTATGAATGCAGATATCTATCACGAGGATACGAGATTACATTAAGCCAATCAATAAATTGCCAAAATTTTGCTCGTTCATAGCACGATTTCCAATCACATGTACATACTAAAGTTGACCTGGCAGGGATGGAAACTAAATGAATGAATCTATCAAATCATGTTCTACTTTGTACGTTTATACGAGTATATTGTTGTTGTTGTTACCTACTGTAGGTATCCAACTTTCAAGATTCAAGACTACTACGGATAGACGATTCACAATGTGCCAAAACGGGAGTTGGATCCACTGCTTGTTGTACTTATTCAATAAATGTTTTGATTTCTTTGACATTGTATATGAAGTACTTACAATCAATTGTCAGTGACGTTTTCACAGACAAGAACAAAAGACAATACAATGCAAAATGCACGACAACCATAGACTAGGATAATCTTAGGGTTGCTACACACATAGCGGGCCGGCATTTTCGGTTCAGCACAAAGCCGGCCCGAAGAAATTACTTTACTCGTTCGGCATACATTGGCTAATACGTAAGTATGCGGCAAAGTCGAGCGCCAATTTTTCTCGAGCATTCATTCACATATACACGATTTTATTGCGTTTTGTGTGTAGCAGCCCTTATTTTATCACTATAATGCTGGTTCTCACCTCAAGGCTGACCTCAAGCCGGGCCTCGATCTTGATGTTGTCGTCATCCATGTCGAGTATGGCCAGGTTGTTGTTGATGTGGTTGTAGTCGGGGTAGCGCCGCGCGGGAGACCGGCCTTCCGAGCTGGGTGATGCTGAGCGCGCGTCCGATGTGCGTCTGCGCATACGTGGAAAAATAGCGCTTATTACAAATGGCTTAAGGTTGCGTTTATATGATGCGACAGGCCCTCCAACTTGCCAAACGCTGGCGCGCGTTCAACGCACATTTTTGAAAATAAAGCTTAATACAACTGTTTGAGGTTGCTGTTTATATGATACGAGAGAATGGTAAGGTTGTGGTTGATATGTAGTGGACTAGCGTCGCGCCGGCGAGTGGTCCTCCGAGCTGGGTGATGTCAAGCCCGCAACCGCATCCAAAAATCGCATTTATTATAACTGCGTAAGGTTGCGTTTAGATGACACGAGATCACAGGCACTGGTCAATCGATCGACTTGTATAGCAAAATGCCCTATTACGCGCAAGTGTTTTCTTATGTATCACAATCGCTATGATTAAAGCCTGGTCCGTGAGCACGTAGAATTTTGTCCAATGACCCCAAGCTACCCATCCTTATCGCTCGCGCGTAATTATGTTGCTGTCGCGCTCGCACACTCACTGCGAGCGCGCGTCGCTTAGTCGCGACAGCAATATAATTACGCGCGAGCGATAAGGATGGGTAGCTTGGGGTCATTGGACAAAATTCTACGTGCTCACGGACCAGGCTTTAGTTGAAATGAAATGATGGTTAAGATGACTGACCGATTGTAGTCAGGCGTCCTTGGCGCGGTGGGCGTGGCGCCGGAGCCGTCGGGCTCCACCCCAAACACTTCGCCATCTTCTGGGTACAGTGGAAATCTGGAAACAAACAACGAGACATTTGCAAATTTGACTGTTATTGATTCCTTAATAAAGGAGCATTTTCCACATACAGTATTGTTACATGCGATTGTGAATCTACTAGCTAGAGTTATAGACTTTTTCCTACCGATCATAGCGGTAGATAAACCAGATCAGAAGAAGAATAAAATGATCTGTTTTAATCGTCAATTAGCAATTATAGCAAGAATTTTTTCAACAAAGAAACAAACCTGTAATTGTCTTCAGAGAGCCGGTCGTCGTCGTCGGTGGCTATAAACTGGACGCACAGCGCGCAGTCACCCTTCACGCTCTGCAGCGCTTGCACCGCTTCTTTGTGGCACGCCTGAAGAACATCCAAAATAACGCTTTATTTTAGCTTTTACTACGCAATGCAAGCAGGCCAATGTGAATTTAAATCAAACGTCTTCACTAGTGACTGCGAAAAAAATTACATTAAATGTATGATGGATTGTACAGCGCCCCTAGCAGAAACTTTGAAGAACTAAAATCTTCATATAGCACTCCCTCAGGGCCGTTATAACCTACCTAGCCTAGTGACTAGGCCCAGGACTCTCAGCAATGAGGCTCCCTTATCCTACTAGGGATTCCCGCTGAGAAAAAAAGCCTGATAGCGGGTATTTCAATAAACAACAAGGCTGCGTTCCCACCAGAGATGTGCGAGGATGCGTAGCGAAGGATGTTGGTAAAGAACAAACAATCGCTTCTATCTCTAAAAGATCTAAACATACAAATCGCAGGAGCGACTGTTTTATACGAAGTAAAGAAATAGGGACTGGAAGACGTAGCGTGGGCCGGCCTCCTATTTGTTAGGTGGACTGACGATCCGGTAACGGTCGCGGGAGGAACCTGGATATAGGCAGGGCCAGACCGTTCATTGTGGAAAACCTTGGGGGAGGCCTTTGTCCAGCAGTGGACGTCATTTAGCTGAAACGAACGAAAGAAATAGGGACCTTACCTTTTTTTTTTAAGCATAACAAGGCAGGTATTTGACCACAATCGCACCTGATGTTAAGTGGGATGCAGTCTAGGATGGTACATATCTGCCCTGTAAGTGCTTATTCACTCTCGCCTTGAAGAGGCCCGGATTATAGTTTTGGGGAAAGACAGCAGCAGGCAACGAATTCCAGTCCCTAGCTGTTCGCATTATAAAAGAGTCATCGAAACGCTTAGTGCGAGCTGGTGGAATGTCAACAATATAGGGATGGTACGCTAACCTGCGTCTGGTTCCCCGATGATGGAAGGGGGCTGGTGGAATTAATTCGTCTAATTCTTTCGCACATTCTCCGAAGTGTAGCCTGTAGAAAACCGAGTACTGTACCTGTGTGAGATCAACGTCATTGATGGCTAGGATGGCATCTCCCACGTACAATTCCCCAGTGAGCGCAGCGGGCCCTCCCGCTTCCAGCTCTGAGATTAGAATCGGCACGCCGTGCTCGCGTCCGCCCTGAAATATAAGCAATGGATGCAGGAATGAATACATAATCGCTGCATTTGTCATTCAGTGGCATTCTTTATAAGGCGCTCGTTTACAACTTAACACATTGCTGGTGAAATTATTAGGGATGTACGGTAAGTAGTAGTGAGCGAAACAAAGAAACAGCATCTTCAGATCTGCCTATGGTATCACGCTCTGTTCTTTTGAAAGTTATAATTGGGGGCGTACAAAAATACCCTGAAAAGTACCTACATAAACAGGATGAAGCACGTTTCCATTTTTGACCTGACTATCACTCTTCATTAGGTGAGATTCAGGCCAAGAGTTTCTACTGGGTAAAAAAGTAAAGAGTTTCAATATTTTTACACGCCGGTTTCTTGGGCCGGCCGTTAGGGAGAAGCCACACCGCACCGCAAACATTTTGCCGCATCACTGTACATATGCGGCGCCGCAACGACACCGTCTCGGTCAATCGAAGTGCGGGGCGTACCTGCAATGCGGCGCCGGAACGCACCATCTAGCACAGTGGTTCCCAAACTTATTTAGTCTACTGCCCACTTTGAGAATAAATTATTTTTTAGCGCCCCCCATTTTTGTAGTCAAGAGTCGAGCTCAGTCGATGTCTAAGAGTCCTCCTAGTAGATGACGCCTCCCAAGCCTCTACACAACGTCCCGATTTTTTTTCTGGGTCTCTTACCGCCCCCTTTTAAGCCTGCAGCGCCCACAAGGGGGCGTTATCGCCCACTTTGGGAAAGACTGGTCTAGCATATCATTGATTTTTATATGCAGGACCCTTACATAAGAACTCTGTACCTACATACGTTAAAGCACACAGCGGGCAGCGGGTACTGCAATATGCAAGCTCCAGCTCAGCTCTGCACTCACCGTGACAGAGATGCCGAGCCCGAGGTGCGGCGAGCGGCGCACGCGCACGGTGCGCGGACGCGGCCGGTGCGGGCGGCACACGCGGCTAGTGTCTTGTGGCGCTGCAGCAGTATAAGCTCTCGGCTACCCACCGTGACGCTGTGCGAGTCTGCACTATGCCCATGCGGCGAGGAAGTCGAAGAGAGCCGCGATCACGCACTTTGGGAATGTAACCTCTATGACGAAGCTCGACAGAAGATGCTGGATGCGATACGGAGAGCCGAGCAAGTACCTGTTTATCACCAGGACCTCACGAGTAGTCGCAGTAACTTGATCGCGCTGCGCGAGTGAGCTGGCACACAATCGGGCGAAGTTATGAGAAGAAGTGATGACATTTATCAACGATAGCAGCCCGACGCGAAGTACCGTATTTGTGGTGTCAAGCCCCAGAAGGGGGTGAATTGACTGAGAAGGGATATGGATCAGAGAAATTTGTAGGGAGTCAAGCAAAGCGCCCGAGGAAAAGAGCCCAGAGCAAGTACCCGCGCGCTCTCCCGAGATTCGGTTCGTACGCCGTGAGGCAGATAGAACCATGGGTGGTGGTGAACTGGTGAGTAATACCACAGAATAATAATAAGTACTACGTACAGAAGTTTTACTTCGCGAAGGTATTTAAAAAAATGTATGCTCAATGTCATTAACAATATGGTGTAATTTAGCCTGTCTCAAGAGTCAAGCACCATTTTGTTGACAAACGTCAGAGATCGGCACTGCGCCGAAGCTATAGGACTGACTTCGGTAAAATGATGTGACGTGAGGTGCCAAACTGCGGAAAATGGCGGAGGAAATACATGATTTAGCATGAATTATCGTGAATAATATTAACTACTTATTTACCTCTCAGTGTCTTGAGGCAACTTAAAATGTACATTCTGCGTTTTTATTATTATTTAGGCAGTTAAATACTGCACAGTATTTAGTACACCATTTTCTTTATTTTCTTCCATCATACACAAGAATACGCGTGCGTGAGTCAATGTTCGCTCGTATGTGAGGCCTTGTCGAATAGTATCCTGTAGGTGGGCCATCGTGCGTGTTTTGTTTTCGATGTAAACTCGCGGAGATGAACAGGCCTGGTAATACCCACCGTGACAGAGATGCCGAGCCCGAGGTGCGGCGAGCGGCGCACGCGCACGGTGCGCGGACGCGGCCGGTGCGGGCGGGGCGCGGGCGGCGCGGGCGCGGCTGGTCGGGGCGCGACGCCGCGGCACACGCGGACTAGTGTCTTGTGGCGCTGCAGCAGGATCTCTGCTTCCACCTGCGAATATTTATCGTTATGACATAGCCCGACGGATTACCAGAGTAAATACAAATGAGTAGGGCATCTTCATAGAAACGCACCGGGCGCGGTTTGTATGTGAGCGCGCCAATACGTATGCGCACGCACACACTGACAAAATTTAGCGTGGATTAGCGGGATGTTGCGCCGAATTTTGTCAGTGTGTGCGTGCGCGCCGCATACATATTGGCGCGCGCTCACATACAAACCGCGCTCGGTGCGTTTCTATGAAGATGACCTACTCATTTGTATTTACTCTGGGATTACCAAGCTGAAGTGGCGATGGGCAGGGCACATAGTACGCAGAACTGACGGCCGATGGGCAGCTAGGTTCTGGAGTGGAGGCCGCGTACCGGAAAACGGAGCGTGGGACGTCCACCCACAAGGTGGACCGACGACATCATAAAGGTAGCAGGAAAGCGCTGGACGCAGGCCGCTACCAACCGGGTAACATGGAAAGCATTGGGGGAGGCCTATGTTCAGCATTGGACGTCTTATGGCTGAGATGATGATAATGATGATGATGAAAATTGGCGACACGACAGTAAATTTTCTGTTTCTCAATGTTTCTTTCTTCTATTACTGACAGACAGCTATTTCCTCTCCCCGGGACTACGTGGAGTCCAAACTGTAGACTACTACTGGAATTGATATGTAGGAAATAGCGATGGGATTAGTCCCGTTCTTTATCACAGACTTTGTATAAAGCAAGTGTGTTTTAGTGCCTCATGCCACGTTTTCTTCAGATTAGTTTCACGCAATCGAAAATGCGCTGTGTACGCGATCGTTACAGTTTCAATTCAAAACAAAGCACAAGGTTTTTTTTTTAAGTTTGGAGCAGCACAATTAACGCACACTTGTAAAACGGGCCTAAAATCATGGTGTAAATGGGTCTCTAAAATTAACTTTAACTAGGTCGTATACTTTAAAATTTTATTAGCATTTTTCTTGTACTATCCATCATCGTGTTTCTACTGTCTGCTATTTAAAATTTAATAATAAAATTGATGAATGACTAAGCCTTGATAAACGACAGATTGTTCAACGACAAGGTAGCTGACCGTAAAGTGCTGTAACTAAGCAGAGCTTTCACTTTCCGACATAACGTTATTGTATGTTTTGTTTAAACTTTAAAGGCATGTAATTTATCACGCATTACCATATCCAAAGTAAAATCCTGACCTAGCAATTTTCGCAGGCCGCCACAACATGAAAGAGTATAAATTAGGACCATTACACGCTGCGGCTGTCAATCAATCAATATCCAACACTTATGAGATAATGTTTGCATAAGAGCTCTATTATTAGCACTTGCCAAGTCAAATATAACGCGTATGCAGTAAAACTTCTACCATAATAATAAGTTGGATATTTCAAAAGCAAACTAAATGTTGTCCCTTGCAGTTATTTGTATACACTGTGCATCTTTTAAAGTAATAATAGGTGCTATTTTCTAACAGCATGACAGTCCGATGATGCTGTCAAATGAACATAATTTTAATTTCAAAATAATAATACCTGTGCCCATAGAGAATCTCTAATATCAGACCGCATATCCCTCCCGAGGAGTTGGAGCTGTTGTATCCTGCCTGCCAGTTCCTTATCCAGGTATTTTGTTGCTAATCTGCAAAATTAATATGTGCACTGTTAAAATCTTTGAATCTTCAAACCTAAGACTTGAACAGGAGCTGTTGAAATTAATTTAGAGCATAATACACAGTAGTGGTAATATTGAAAAGCAAATGCCTTGAAGACGCAATGCGAGCTGGAACGCTTAGAGCTTTGTAGCAGAAGTAAGAGTCCTCCCACACTACCGTTTTTAAGCGTCAGCAAGTTAATTTCCTCTCATCACATTTTTTTCTGAATGAGCTATACTGGAAGCAGAAATCGGTTTCTCCAGCTTCTCCGGGCAACAGTGTAACTATACTAATACCCCTGGGACTTCTCAACATTCACTAATTGGGTTTCATTGGAGGCCAAGCTGTAGATCCAGGCTATACAGGAGTTGCAATGGTGGGAAAGATTCAAGGGCTCTCATGCTTAAAATTCAGGTAGGAACCAGTTTAGTTATAGCACTTACCTAGCTCCAAAGAGTTCAGAGTGCAAAGCGAGCACGGTCTCGCGCAGCGCGGCGTTCTCTCGCGCGAGCTGAGCGGCCTCGGAGCGCGCGCGCGCCGCCTCCGGCACGTTGCCGGCGCCGTCGCCGCCGTCCTGGCAGCCGCCTGCGCGACCAACAACGGGGGGTAGCAGAAATACTTTTCTATAGCAGTAGGCTTAAGATGCGCGCCGCGATAAACGGTTTTCACGCTATTTTATCGATTTTCCTCATACATTTTGACGTCGATAAAAGTTATCACGGCGCGAATCTTAGGCCTACTGTAGACCCTGATTATACAGGAGTTGCAGCGGTGGTAACTCCAGGTGGTAATAGCTAGTCCCGTAGCGGAAATCTACATACATATTCTAATTGTTCTAGGATGGATGTTCTAGGATGATCTTAAAGGCCACCTTCTATCAACGGGAGCGCGTGGTAAGTAACTTGCTTCTGAATGTATTGTAACTTCCTACTTTTTTATATTTTTTAAACCGGCAGACAGTGGTGACTGAGTTTGTTGCGGCGCTTCTTCTCAGCACTTGCCAAATGTTTGTCTCGAAGCGCTGGTAGGGCAAAAAAAGAATGAGACATGTATAGGCTCCTTAAGAGCATTTGACGATTTGCAAGAACTAATTTAATTAGTCTAAACAAATAAAGAAAATTTTGATTTTGACTTTGATGCGCGCCACATTACAATCTTAAACGATTTTAGACGACAAATATATGGGCGTATGGTTCTTGTTCTCGTTTCAGCTAAATGACGTTCACTGCTGGATCCTGGTACTTTCCGCGACCTTCACCACATCATCGGTCCAGCTAGTGGGGGGCTTGCCCCACTAAGTACATCTTCGGGCTCGTGGTCGTCACTCAAGAACTTTTCTGCCGCAGAGGCTTTTATTAGCTTTACGAGCTATGAGTCCTATCCACTGCCACACGATTTTAACAATTCTGCGGTGTAGTGAATAACATCATTGTATCTAAGCTAAGTAATGCAATAAATCGGTTCTAGAAACCGTACCGTCAGACTTTGCTATGAAAACAGATTATTTTTAGGAAAAATCCCAGGATATTATTTTCACTACTATTTATCATTAATTTATGTAAAGTAAACGTTAATTTATTATTGATGACAAAATTACATTAGCACTTAGACAGCCTTCCAAGCAATTAACATGCACGATGATTTGGTTCCGTGAAGATTTATTGGATGCGATAAAAGTGACAAACGGTGATAAATCATTAGTGGTCAAGCGCGAGGAGCAATGCTCACCTGCGGAGGCTGCCCGCGCGTGAACCAGTTCGGCCCGCATGTCCACCAGCTCCGCCTGGAATGTCAATCAATAAATATTTATTGCAGGGAATTTCATATTTTGTCACGATAAAAAAAGGTTGAGTTGTCAGTGAATTCATTAATTATTTTTAAGGCGCGTTTCCTTTCGATTCTGGTAATTCCAATAAGAACTCAAGAATAATAATGAAAAAAAAATACCATAAGAATAATTAATCCCATCAAAAACAATACTTGTCAAAAAAACCAAGTCTCGCAACTCAGTTGTTCTACGGTAAAAAGTTGTGAGATCCATGTAATACCAAGTCCAGCAGGGCTAAGATGCGCGCCGTGATAAACTGCTATCGCGGCGTTATATCGATTTTGACGTCACTATATCGTTTTATCTACCGGCGCTAACATGGCACCCCGAAAATTATCATGTCATCTGTCAAAATGTGATAGTGATAGATTTGTTTTTTTTTGTGATAAACCTGGCAAGCCCTAACATGAAGCGCTAACTATATCATATTTTGACATCACGATAGGATAGGATGTGGTGTTTTTATCGTCCTCGATCCTTGCCCACGATAGCAAGACGATAGGAGATTAACTTTTTTGCAAGCTACTTTAACTCTATTTATTTATCATTTATAATGGTAAATGACATTTTACGACTAATTTGAGGCTAGTAAAATTCAAAGAAAGGAATCTAGCACCTTTGTGATACTTTTACTTCTAGGTGGAGATTGAGTTCTAGTTCAAGAGTTTATCAGTGTGAGGCGAATCTTGCGACAGTTTATAATCGCTAGCTGCAAAATCTTAGTGCTCCCACAGTCCCACCCACATATTAATTATTACATTACCTACCTTGTAAAATAACCATTACTTACCTACTTAGGTAGGCAGTCAACAGTACATCAGACAATACATATTAAGTTGCAAATGTCGTGAGATACCCCACAGTGTTTAGCTTGATTTAAGTACCTACTGTCATCTGTACATAATCTTGTAAAATTATTGAAAATGGGGCGGAATGTGGTGACCGAGCTTCTTGTGTCTACATCAAACAGTGGCAAGGTCATTGTCAGAAATTAGCATTGGGTGGGATGTGTAATCAAACTTGCTATAATAACAATGAGAATAAATAAATTTTACAAATTTTATAACTTGATGGTGATACCATACATACATTCCACATTACTATCAATCTAATTCCTCCATGTGGTCTTTTTTAGGGCTTTAATGTGACAGGATGATAATCTTGTACAATTTATTCCATTATAATAAATTCATCATCATCTCAGCCATAGGACGTCCACTGCTGAACTTAGGCCTCCCCCAATGCTTTCCATGTTGCCCGATGGGGCAGCAAGGTTCTGGGGTGGAGGCCGGGTACCGGAATACGCAGCGTGGGACGTCCACCCACAAGGTGGACCGAAGACATTATAATGGTAGCAGAAAGGTGCTGGACGCAGGCAATAAATTCATTATTGCAGTGTAATTTCAAAATAATTCAACCATTACTTACAAAATCTTTATTTGGAAAACTTTTAGTTTTACAATAGCTATTTATAATTTCAAATACCAACAGAATTCCATGAATTGGTTAGCCTAGCCAGTACCCTTGAAGTTTTTCTTGCTGATTGTTATTGTAAATTTTCATGATAGTGAGGAAGACTTGATTATGTCTGCTTTAGAATGAAATAATCACTCATAATCCCACACTTCTTCATCCACTGTCTGAAAAAAGAAAGAATATTATTTAAACACAATTATAAATAAGTATTACAATTACATAAACAGTTCATAAATAGAAACATTTACTTAATCCTATTTGTATTTTAAGTTTACATACAAAATATTGATCACAGTATTATTACACGGTGAAAGNCATAGCTAATGAAAATTCAGCCTTCTAGTTGTATCCACAACGAAGTTACAGGCGGTCGAAAATGGCCTGAATTGCTTCGAGAAAAGGATGGTACGGCCGTGCCGCTTTTTTGCTCGACTTGGTGGGGGCACTGCCGTGCCCCCAGATAGTTTCCCGTCAGAACATTGACAAGACACAGTACCTAAGCCTAACAATGGGCAATATTTTGAACAAAATTAAAGTGGAAGTGATCGATCGAGATATAGTTTTTTATTTCTGTTAAAACTAGTTCTATGTGTCAGGAACTACTGGACTGATTAAATATAATTTATCTAACTCGTGGGTTGTGCATTTGAAGGTGTAATTGGTATCTTGCAGGTGAAATATTGCACGGACACAGACAAGCAATCACAAACCCACAAAATACGGAGAAATCCGCTTCCAGACTTTTATGATGTTATTAGGGTTCAATAAATTCGATATGGAATAGTTGTGTCATAATGATAATGGAAATCCGCAAGCTTTCCAAACAACCCAAATATCAAATAACAGATTCCGTATACGGACGCGAGCGGCAAGAATAAACCGGGTCATATATCACGCCAATTGTTATGGGATTCATGTTCATGGAGGCAATTCGATAGGTCACGTTCAACAGGGCTACTTCGAAACGCTGTTTACGTAGATTCAGGTCTATTTCTATCTATCACCGCGCTCTTGTTGGCATCTGGATTTGCGTGAGAGAGATGGTAACAATCGAAACTTCGGATAACGTTCTTCGGAGTAACCCCACAGTAATCCGGGCGCAGTCAATGGAGTAGGCGTAAATCCAAATTACTGTCCCCTCGGACAGATGGCGCTTGTGGGCAATGACAAACGCGTAAATCTTACCAATTCAGCACCCCTTGTCTACCGAGTATTTAACGCACCTACTTTATCCCTATTGACTCATTGATTATTGCCTCTTCACTGCCGTTAGCTTTGGAACATTAGCAGTAATAGCTTACAATTTAACGCTAAATTAAACTTTGAAATTAATTTAACCCATTGCGTACCTACGTATAGTTAAAGCATAAGAATAAAACCTATGTTACATTAGTCATTAAGTCTTTAGACATTTTCTACTCAGGCTTTGGACATTTTCCGTTTTTCACGATTGTGGCAAATCATGCTGTAACAGATAACTTAAGTAGTTTAATACTAGTATCAATACTATTAAGGGATAAGTAAGTATGTATTAAAAATAACACGATAATAAGATGACGAGACAATACTACAGTTAAAGATGACTAATGCACGCCCTTGCTTGCGCGCACAAATAGAATCGCAGCGCCCTCATTGACTCATCATATTTATCACCCCAACCTAACTGCTTGACGGGACTGTTTAAACTTGAACCTGTAAATACGCAATAAAGTAAAAAGAAAATCTAAATCCCTCTAATAAGATGCACGTATGTAGCACATCTAACATACTGTCAAAGTCCATACCAAATTCAAAGCTCAAAAGCTTCCAGACAGCGAAAAGACCCTAATGACACAATCGAACAATTATTCTTAATTTTTACTTGATTAGTCCAGTCATTATAGTAAGTTCACCTCGGAATTCGAGATACCCAGCTGTAAGTCTGTAAATACGTGTATATTGACACCCTAAAAGTTGTCTCAAAACCTACATATGGTAGGGTGTAAGCAACTATTAAATTTCAAGGTCAACGGTCACAAAAATCGGTTTTTTGCGCTTTTTTTAGAAATATCTCATTTCCTGTGGGTTTTTTGCTATTTGTATTTATTATCAATATTGTAGAATACTAAATTCTCTACAAATTTTGTTTAAAAACTTTTTTTATACGGTGAACCGTTTTCGAGATAGAGGGCGGAGAGCGCGCGGTCACTGCATCACTTCAGGTCTACTTAAGCGGTTTAGATTTTTCATACAAAAGGATTTTCCCGCTAATTCCTGTGGGAATTTCGGGAATTCCTTGTTGTAACTAAGCTTTGAGTTTACTAAGGTACCTACATCACGGGAATTAGCGGGAAAATCCTTTTGTATGAAAAACCTAAACCGCTTAAGTTGACCTGAAGTGATGCAGTGACCGCGCGCTCTCCGCCCTCTATCTCGAAAACGGTTCACCGTATAAAAAAAATTTTTAAACAAAATTTGTAGAGAATTTAGTATTCTACAATATTGATAATAAATACAAATAGCAAAAAACCCATAGGAAATGAGATATTTCCAAAAAAAGCGCAAAAAACCGATTTTTGTGACCTTTGACCTTAAAATTTAATAGTTGCTTACACCCTACCATATGTAGGTTTTGAGACAACTTTTAGGGTGTCAATATACAAGTATTTACAGACTTACAGCTGGGTATCTCTAATTCCGAGATTCTTACCTAATTTAAGCTTAAATGACTGGACTATGATATGACAAGACTTGTTCGAAGTTGGATAAACAAACAAGCCATACGAGGTTGGTATTTGGATTAAAAAAACAACAGGCCACAGGACGCTATCTATTTTAAGATGAAGAAGTAGCGTCCGATCGTGGCATCTTGCAGATTGAGGGTTAAGCATTGTAGTAATTGTAAATAGCATAACATAACAATCTGTGTGGGCCGCGATCCGGAGATAACTGTTTGTGTAATATCGGTGTCTGTAACACGGAAGCGTAATCCCATCGCTCGCTAGGCGGGCGGCGCGGGCGCATCTTACTATGAGTGGATCACTAGCATGCCAATCGGTTTACGTCTTACGCCCGATCGCGCGTTATACTACGCTTGTATTTTAAAGCCAAGATAGCAAACTAGTGCCAGTTTTGACCAGTGAAACCAGCTTAATATTGAGCTTTTATAGGTAGTAAAGGTAGAGATCTGTTTTAACGATTAGACCACCTAGATCGGGTTGTTTTATCTGTTATACTGTCTAACCGTTTATTTAGTGTATTGTAGCATAAAGAGCTTCTACTATAACTAGAATAACCTTTTTAACACATTCTTTCAGTCTGTTTTTGAGCCCCCCTGTAGCAATACCTCGGATTGTGATGTAACATACAATGCCNTTAATTATGAACTGTCAAATATTGATTGGGAGAATCATCTAGACCCAAACGACATTTTAACTGCTGTGAATAGCTTTTATAAGGTTGTCAATGATCTAATAAATAAGTTTGTTCCTCAAAAGATTGTTAAAGACAACAATAGGTACCCTGTTTGGTTTGATAAACGTCTAATTAAACTTCTAAATAAAAAACTTAAACTTCATAAAAAATGGAAAATTTATGGTAGACAGTGTGACTATGAGAACTACTCTAATGCACGTCGTGATGTTAAAAAGTATGAAATTTTGTGTTATGATCAATATATTGCTCGCGCTGAGGGAAATATCCAGATCAATACCAAGTACTTCTGGTCTTTCATAAAATCAAAGCGAGATAACAGTAGTATACCTGACAGTTTATATCTAGGGGATATGCATGCATCTGAGGGTCGAACGATTGCTGACCTTTTTAACACATTCTTTCAGTCTGTTTTTGAGCCCCCCTGTAGTAATACCTCGGATTGTGATGTAACATACAATGCCTGTATTATTAATTCTGTGGACATTGATAGCGTCACTGTCGAAAAATATTTAAAGAATCTTGACGTCACCAAGGGAGCTGGCCCTGATGGTATACACCCAATATTTCTCAGGCAATGTAATAAGCTTATGGCAGTTCCTTTATCTTTGCTATTTAATATGTCTCTAAAACAGGGTGTGATGCCCTCGATCTGGAAGCAATCTATTATTGTGCCCATACATAAGAATGGTGACAAACATAATATCGCTAACTACCGTGGCATCTCCAAATTGTCTGTAATACCAAAACTCTTTGAAAAAATAATTTACGATTCTCTTTTCCCCGCAATTAAACCGTTAATTATCCCAAATCAACATGGTTTTATACCGCGTCGTTCCACAGAATCTAATCTATGTGAATTTTTGGATTTAACATTGCAAGCTATGGAGGATGGCTTCCAGGTGGATGCTGTGTATACGGATTTTTCGAAAGCGTTTGACAAAATTTCCCATAACTTATTGATTAGCAAAATCGGAAGGGTAGGTATACACGGCGATCTCCTGAGATGGCTGACCTCATACTTGCGCGAAAGATCCCAGGCAGTTGCGATAAAGGGCTATACTTCTAGCTTTGTTCCTATCACATCTGGCGTGCCTCAGGGCTCTCATCTCGGCCCTCTTCTCTTTAATATATTTATTAATGACGTCATGAATTGTTTTCTTCATTCCAAAGCATTATTATACGCCGACGATACTAAAATTTTTACATTCATTAAATCTGTTGAAGAATCATTGCTATTTCAAAACGATTTGAATAATTTTTATGATTATTGCTCAGCTAATAATCTAAAATTAAATATTGATAAATGTCATACTATTACCTTTTCACGCAAAAAACGTCCGATTAATTATAATTATACATTTAATGACATTATGATCAAAAGAGTGGCCGAGGTGAGAGACCTGGGAGTATATCTAGATAATGAACTTAACTTGGCGTCTCATATTGATAGAGTTACTGCGAAATCTTATAAAATGTTGGGTTTTGTCTTTCGTCAATGTAAAGATTTTAAAAATATAAACACCTATATAATGTTGTATAACTCCTTAGTAAGAAGTCATCTCGAATATGCATCAACAGTATGGAACCCAATTTATGCCACTTATATTGATCAGATGGAAAGGATACAAAACAAATTTTTAAAAAGACTTAGATACTTGTTTAGGGATCATTCAGCGCAGCTTCAGTCATTAGAATTAAGACGTGAACATAGGGATCAAGTATTTTTGTTTAAAATTTTAAATGACTACATAGATTCATCCTTCCTTCTCAGCCGAGTGTCATTCAGGTGCCCCAGGCTCAGTGCCCGCTCCAATGCAGTTTTCTCTGTTCCTATTTGTAGAACTAATTATTCAAAGAATAGATTTCTTGTTCGTGCTTGCAACACACATAATGTTCGATACAGCCACATTGATATATTCAATTGTTCTCTGCGTGTTTTTACTTCACATGTTAAGAAGGTTGACCACGTTTAAGTGGGATTATCTTGTTTCTGTTGAACGAAATTACCTAGTTAAATTACTACGAAACTTTTTATAATATGTCTTCGCTATTGACAAATTAACATTGGAAACTTTTTTGGCTTATGAATAAACTAAACTTTTTCCTGTACCTATATGTAATATAAAAGCTGTATGTTTCTTTCATTAAATAAATAAATAAATAAATAAATAAATCATCCAAACTCTTCAGTACAACAACTCATGACCATTGAAGGCTTCCTATTCAGCAGACTGCAAAGAGCTAGTGTCAGGGGTCTCCTTAATAGATTCCATGACAGTTGAGAAACCATGATCACTGAGGGCAACTGAGTCACTGGACTCCACCCTACCCATGACAAAGAACAGTGCAAACGGACACAGGAGTGGATTATTGTACTTCCCTACAGATTGCCGCTGGGACCACGGATATAAGAGAAAAAAAAAAAAAAAAAATTGTGAAATATATAGGAAAAAGTTTCACCGCAATACCGCTGGAAAGGTGCCAGGACACTGTTCGGCCTTGATCCTGGTTATAAAACGATTTGCCTAGAGTTAGCCCGCTTTTTGCTGGGATTAGGAAGTATTACCTATCCAATGTATTTATCCAATGTATGCTCTTTCAAATACTTAGACCTAGGTATTAGTTATTGAGACTTGAAACATTTATAAGGCGGTAATCACACTGCGCCGCGCTCCGCCGCGGAGCGCGTGATTTTCATATAAAAAATTACGCGCGCGGACGCGTTGTCAGTGTGAAGTGCCGTGCGTGTTTTCTATACAAACTGAGGTACTTGCATACAATGATTAAATCTGTCGCCCGCGCTCCGCGGCGGAGCGCGGCGCAGTGTGATAACCGCCTAAAACACGTTTTTACTAATAATAATGCGAATTTCTTCTTCTTCTTCGTCACTACACTCTTGACATAGTGGTCGTGGTCGTCTCACTTTGTTTGGTAGCAAGCTTCAGCAGGACCCATCACCATGCTACATTGCAGTCTTCTGCATAAAGTTTATTTCTTAAGATATAATTTGTTGTGTAAGTTGGAATAACACAATTCAGACAGTTTTATCGCTGGGAAACGATATCCTCCAGAAAACCCGAGGGACAGTTGTTTGCAATAAAAGGGGTTGTTTTCAATATAAGGGTCATGTTGTCCCTTATTACCTACAATAGCGAAACAACTGCCCTAGCTGGGGTTTGAGCAGCTGCTTTGAGCAAATGCTTAGGCAGTTGAAATAAGTTAATAGGTAGACCCCTAGACAAAATGCACTTTTTGATCGAATCGAAAATTGAATCCGTCAAAACTCCATACAAAAAAATGGCTTTTCGACTGGTTTGCGATTATAATGTTCACTTTGTCTAGACCCACTACTCCTGATTCCTAATGACAGATAGACAGATAGAGTTACTTTCGTATTAAGTCAGATCAAATGTTAAGTACTTATCAGGAGTTCAGAGCCTGGTTTTAGTCTAGAAATTCTTTACAGTCAGTATGGCTTGCTCATAACTTGATAACAATCTCACCCAAGGTTTACAGATACGATCTCTGAAGGAGTGATTTAATTTTTTATTTTATTATTAAAAGGTTTTTACATAGAATGTGTTAAATGGCAACCCTAAAAAGATACACAGTGAAGAGTTATCGGGACACGGATAATTGTTTGGCGGAATATCCTTTTTCCGCGTCGTATTTACGGGTATTAGCAGGAATAACGGTATTACGGAAACGTTATTCAACGTATCATTACTCGTATTTTTGGAAATATTCGCGCTTGTGTTATTCAGCTTATATCTTTAAGTAAAGTGAAATGTGACTCCTGATAGCTAGGTATAGAGTACGAGTAGAATATGGTCCGTTTTTGCTCTCGCTCTGATCAAATCGTGATTCTTTGCGATAGAACGAGACGACATGACCGGCAATGGGCAGTTAACACTGTTGCCGATAGTACCTACCTACAATATTCTTAAGAAGGTTTTATTTATAGGAATACAGTATTAGGTAAAATCTGTTTTTGTAAAAAACAAGAAAAGAGAGATTTTTTAAGTTAAGTTTTCATCTGATGATTTCTCAAAACGTTACTTTAAAACTTTCTTTTTCATTAGAATGAGTTTCTTAATGAGATGTCACGATGATCTTTCCCTAAAGTCTCCTTTTAACGAGCCACTTGTGAGTTCGGTCTTAAAAGACTCTACCGCCTTAATGAATAAACTATTCATTATAGCCAGTTTCCTCACATGCAATCTTCTATATAAACTGAAGGGATGGTCTCATAAAGTTAGTCGCTTATGGGCCCGCTTAACACGTCATATCCCGCCGCTCCGCGCGCGTTTCCGCGGGCAATTTAACCCGTTAACGGCTTACGTGCGCGAGTTCCCATCTTTGGTATATTCAGTACTGCACCGGATATGGGACTGGAGTTATTAAGCGAGTTTAGAAGTAAGTAATGCGATGTTTAAGCTAGTTAAATATTTTTGATATATTTTCTAGCTGCATTATTTTGCGAGAGCCATTATTTTGTGAGATGTTTACCAGGCTGAGCTACTTTTGATAATTCATTTCAAAAAGAGTTTACAGATCTATGAAAAATATTTGCATACAGAAAAGTGAACTATCCTACTATTATAAATGCGAAAGTTTGGATGTCTGGATGTTTGTTATTCTTTCACGCAAAAACTATTGAACTGATTTTGATGAAATGTTACAGTATTATTGTTTTTTTTTTTTATGTGATAGGAGGCAAACGAGCAAACGGATCACCTGTTTATAACCTAGAATAACTTATAGGCTATAATTTATGACGATCTGTGACAAACGAAATTTCACGCGAGTCAAGCCGCGGGTAAAAGCTAGTAGGCTATAAATACGATACGATATTTATTGAAAACCGGTATTTTATCAATTTTAAAATTTATTGCTTGTGGTTAAAATTATAGCATTGGACTTTAATTTTAAACTAGCACTTTCCATAATATTTATCCTTATACTTAAATAGCGTTAACCCATGGGGCCCTATGGGGCCGGCTTAATGAAACTAATCGTAATAATGTATGGGCTAAAGTTGTGGGAAATAATGGAAATTAGTGTAACCCGCTCAAAATTATGGGTTTTTGCAAAGTAATGAGAATGACTGGTGCTATTCATTTTAACTGAAACCTGCAGATAATTTAATAGATATGTTAAATAACATTATAGCTGGTGGCTTATTCCCAAAGGTCCACGACTCTATTGTTCTTCTTTTTTTCCACCGGGTTCATAAAATTTTAAAATATTTTTGTTTAATAGTAGCCCAAATTTGCAATATGTACCTTACGCCCGTATTCACAAACGATGCTTGCTAGTGAAACAGCAAATCGAACGTACAGCGTGCAATCCAAAACCGTGTTAAAGTTAATTCGATTTCGTTGAAAAGCAAACAATTTCTCTGACTCGTTTAATATTTGTTTATTTTTAGAAACAAATTAGTTTTTTCTGATACAAAAACCCGTTTACCTTTTTCAATTTTATGTAAATCTATCTAAACTTTTTGCTTACAACTATTTTCAGCAAACAAAGCCAACTATAAAACTGGACTTTACCTTGCTACATACTTTAAAAAATATAATTACAAAGATAAGGCATTTTATTACCTACTTATATGTATGTTGACTACTAAAAAAATATTCCACATTTTGGTTCCGTATTCCATTCTTATTGCCAATTACAGACAAATAAATTGTTATAAGTATGTAATGCAACGGTATGGGTTATTTAATACCTGTATCCTACAACATTCCACAAACAGAGAATACTCGGAAGTTACTTAAAGGAATGTATAGCGCAATTTTATTGAAACATTTCATCTGAAATTATGTAGTTGCGTAACTGAAGTTATACGCATTAATTAAGTGTAGGTAGGTACTCGAAATTTGTTTTATATAGAAAAACGCCTTATTTCACGTGACTGAATCGACTGAAAAAATATTAGACACAATGACAAAATACATTTCTACAATATCAAAGGACATCACCTATATTTTAGTTGCAAAAACAACTAATAAGACGTCGTAGTCCTTAGCACGATATGCTGTGATTTTTACATTTATGATTTAATTGTCGAGTTTCCTAAATTTTGGCTTATTGCAACGATCCTTGGTCACAGAAAAACATCAATAAATCTCATAATTCTTGTGACACTTTTCGAAAGCGTTATTATTAGTTAATAATATTCAATTATCGCGCTGGTCCCCGCTTAATCGCCGCCATCCAGTGTTAATGGACTTCCAATGTCCGGATTACGTCACTATAATATTTCGCTGGGCCAAAATATCGCTGAGCCATCGGTTCGCTGGTGACGTCATTACAAAAATTAATAGCTTTTGTGTATAATAACCTGTTTTGCGTGTTACTTATTAATGTCGGTGGTTCGTGCTTTTATATTAGTTGTTAGTGACGGCTCGTTTAATGTTAGGTCATTTCAATTTTCTAGGAAAGTAATTTGTGATAGTTTGTTGAATGTGATTACATTTTAAGGTTAATTTGTTTTCGGTTTAACCAAAATTTGTTTGACAGTTAATATGAAATAGCTCACGCAATATAAATGTTGCCTGATTATTTCCAAAAAAAAAAATATAGAAAAACACGGGTCTCAACGCGACATTGAACAATGACGCAGTCGAAACGTCAAGCCGTGAATATTATGTAACTCATATAAAAAATTACGTGTTAAGAGATTGAGAGACTATTTTAGTTGAAATGGAACGCGAAAGTTAAAAATTTTATAAACAGCTCACATAATAAAAAAGTTTGCTAGATTTTTGAACTTTAATTACATAGTATACAGGTAGAAAAAAAAACTATTTTTCCTTCAGTATTCGTAGCAAGTTCTCGCTTGTTTGCAAACTTTTGACATTTCGTAAGATGAATTCCTTCTCAACTACCGTCGCCTCACGTCGTCTAACTCAAGTGGAGTGTTTCTCCAAGTGCTGGTCTCGTTTGGCGAGTAATGCAATATTCGAGCGATGCGAGAATACACTCCCAGAACGAAGTCCCTACGGTAGGGTTGGTAAAAACTGAATAATAAACCGAAGAAATTATAGCAAAATCGTTGTCTTTATTTTCTTAGTTACTATTTTTGTTTAGAAGTGTTATTTGTAATGACGGTTTTGTGCTAAATAAATAGAAAAAAAAAAACTACCTTTAAGGTTTAGGTATTTTTGCGTTAGTCCTTGCGAGATTTAATTTAATCCTTTTAAGAATTAAGCTCTTTAATATTTATTTAGCCTTTTCCCGAATAAATTCTTCTGAGAATTAGTCCATTCGCGAATGAATGCTTTCAAAACTGGGGTGCCATGTTGTGAATTGTGTATTATGCTACTAAAACTTCTTTCAAAGTTTGTGTTTTTTTGCTTTCGTGTTTTTATGTTACTTGTCACGTTACTAATACACGGAAAGTAGGTGATAATAGGCAGTCTAGGGCAGGGTTTCCCAATTTTTTTTGTCGAGGAACACTAATTGATTATACTTTTCCTTGCGGAACCCTACTTTGATAAATGGAAATTTAAATGAAAAACAATAAAGTTTTTTTTATGCAATTATTTGTAAACAAGTCGGTGCGCGCGAACAACGTCGGTCACGAAACGTGGGATAATATTTTTTACGGAACCCTTGCGGCCTTTCCACGGAACCCCAGGGTTCCGCAGACCACCCACCTTTCGGGAACCGCTGGTCTAGGGCATGGGGCTATTATGGATGTTTAATACTCTCTTCTTCTTCTTAGTCGGACACTCTTGTCAGAGTGTATGTGGTTGCGCTGACGAGGTTAAAACTCTCAGGCCTATACAACGGCAAAGATTTAAGTTTCGGATTTAATGAATAAATAAATAATAAATATCCTTGGACATTTACACTGCGCTTCTAGTCCCAAACAAGCAAAGCTTGTACTATGGGTACTAGACAACGGATATAAACATGCTTAAATACTTTTTTTTTGTAAATACATACTTATTATACATAGAAAACACCCAGTCCAATACAAACAAATATGTTCATGCACACAAATGTTTGTACTGTGCGGGAATCGAACCCGCTACCTCCGGAATAGTAGTCCGTTTCGAACCACTACACCAAACGGCCCACATCATTTTTACAATTAGATTAATAAATACTAAAATTTCATTAATCATTTTAAATCATTGTATGATCGTAAAGCTGTAAGTATAAAACTTAGTCTAAACTCAGATTTAGAAGGAAAATGATCCTTAATGATAATGAAGATACTTATTTAAAACAGTAAGTCTCAGCCCTACCGCGAGAGTATTCCACGCGGGTAATTCAATCCGCGAGCCGCGCGGACAGCTGTCCGGACCGTCCGGGCCGGGTAACGTCGTTACGGATATTGTCCGTAATTGCCGCGCACTGTCCGGACATTTTCGCGACTCGTAGTGGCGATTGTGAGGTTATTATTTAGCGAGTGACTGACAGCCGCTTTATAGAGTTGCGGTGTTTCATATAATTTTTATGTGAAACATAAAACTAATATACACATTCTTGGATAAATACGAGTACAATAATAGCACCATCTAGACCTAAACCAAGCATAGCTGCTGACAATGGAAATACCTAAAAGCATTTTTTCTAAATGTTTTAAACATAGATAAACGCACAGATCAAAACGAAAAATAATGTTTTTCACACAGTACAGATACAAAAATAATAATTCACAAGTTTCGTCGCCATGCTTGATGAAAATATCTTATCGATTGAGTGTTCCCAGCAACATATAACCTACTTATTAAAAAAAACATATCAACCGAATTGAGAACCTCCTCCTTTTTGAAGTCAGTTAATTATTTAACCCGCAATCTCTGGCATAATTCGTCGTTATGTGTACCTAAACCGTGCTAATTTATTAGTATAATAGTAATATTTTCATTTTCATTTTAATTCACTAGTTTCGCCGCCTTACTTGCTGAAAGCAGAGGAATCAACTAGTAATGGATTGTGAACAATATCGATGAAGTGTTCCCGTCGGACGTGTCTAACAGGCGATGCTGCGGCAGCTAATCTGGCTTTATCCGCTAGATAACCCCCAGATAACACTCGACGATAGCGTGGAGCTTTCGGTAAATTACTCGGTTGCATTTCGTATGTATACGGCATTTATTTAAACTTGTATAGTTTTAGTAGGTGAGATATCACAACAAAAAATAATGAGAGATTGTCAGCAATTTTCTCGGCTTACGTTTAGTTACAAATACAAATATTTTATTTGCCATTACACACACAACCTACATTCCTGATGACCCCACGAAACTGGTTGAAAATCAAGAGTGTAATGACTGAGAAGAAGAAGAAAGGACAAGTACATAGTAGTACATAGAATACATGAAAAAGTTCATTAATCTACTCGCCTATTTTAAATGATATCAGGAATATCTTTTGATAATACGTGTACATTTTCTGTTTGTTACTCCGTGATCATGGTAAATAGGTATATGGTAGCAATCCTGTAGATAATATCCTAATATTAATGCCCAGGACAGTTTAAAACAATATATCTGTTTGATAAGTTTTAAATTACACCAGGAATCAATAAACTCCATGGAAAAACACGAATACCCACTAAGCGCTCAACTCCTGTCTTTATTTGTATGTTGAATTTATCTATCAGCCTGAAAGCTTTTATCCCCGCCTGAACCGAACAAACACTGAAATTTACGAGTCCCTGTAATTACAAACGAAACTAAATAAGAGCAAGAGCAACCATTTTGTTTAGCTGTGTACTCCGCTGTGTAATCAAAGGATTTCCTTATTTACGCTCCTTCATTTGAACTTAATTACAAAGCATTTTTAACCGCAATCGCATTACGGTCGTTTATTAGCTAGCTTTTGTATATGTATTTAAAAAAAAAGTATATAAGTAATAATATCCGTTAAGCTAGCACCCATAACACAAGCATTAAGTTGCTTACTTTGGGGCTAGCTGGCGCTGTGTGAAATTGTCCAAAGATTTATTTATTATTATTATTTTATACAGCTTTAAGCAATAACAGAGGGGTAATCTCTGCAACAACGCGAACAATGTCGCTAATCCGCCATTGTGCGGCTCTACAGCGGGCCATAAGTGGCTGCCGGCCACCGGAATGCTTATTTTCTTATTTTTCTTGCCCCAAATTCGCTGGAGGAATTTTATTTTTTATGCATTCAAAGAACGAGCCATCGGTCGCTGAAATTTAAGCTATTGTTCGATGTCACTTGCTACCGAAATCGTGTTTTTTCATGGCTTGAATACGAATATTCTATTTAGAGAGTTGTAAATTGGTCGTAAAGTAAATTTTGGCTTTTGCATTAATTATTATAATTTATGGATATGTACATACATATGACAGACAAATAGACAGTGTCGAAAATGTATGGATACATAAATCTATACTGTTCTAAATAACTAAAATTGAGTCATCACGTCTACAATCAATTTAAAAAGTAATTTGACAATTTGTCATTAATTTTAAAACAAAATAACAATTTTAAATGGCTAAGCATAGGTTTATATTGCGAAACCTTTTCGCAGCGCATTATTATTGCATAAACCTCTCATTTACCTTAAAACAATCCAGTCCCCACACAATGGCTCATTGTGCCCGCGGCTGCAGCGGCAGATAAAATATTATGATCTATGCAAATGCATATAAGCTTAATGGATTATGCCGGACCTGAGGACTGGGGAATATGGAAATGGCTTGCTGGAGTGGTTTTAGAATACGTAAATGTTTCTTGACTTTAAGCACAAATAATAAAAGTTACTATGTAGTATACCTTGAGTAACTTTGAACTATTAGGGTAACTTGTTTACTGAGCATACGAGCACCTTGAGTAACTTTGGATTTTCAGGGTTACTTTAATGTTCAGTTGCCCTGTAATTCAGCCGAGGTTTACTGAAGTGGTTTTAAAATGAATACGTTATGTTTCTTGACTTGCCAGCAAAAATAATAATTTTTTACTGTAATTCAGATAAGTTTTAATTTCCGTAAAATCGAACTCAAATTAAAAAAATCAGGTAAGTAATTTGGGAAAAATTATACAGTGTGAGTCACGTTAAAGTGTACATATGAAAATAGATGAAACTAGACCTATTTTTATCGACAAAAAAGAGGTCAAAAAATTTTTGAGATTTTTTTTAAATTTTTTATAGATTTTTTTTTCTTCCAATTACTTATTGTAAAGAAAACGTCATAACTTTTAAACTAAGCGGTATATCCTGATAAAATAAAAACAGTAATAATGCTAAATAACAGGCAATACTAAAAAAATACATAAAATACACAAAAAAGGCCAACAAATAATAAAAAATGATACTTTTTGAAAAAAATCTGCTTTTAAATTCGTGTTTTTTTGGTTATTTGATAAATTTCTCCAAAAAATGCCCCTATGACAGGTGGTTTTTATTACTTTGTATTATTTTCTATCGTATTATCTTTGTAAAACCAAAAATCGCATGTCTCTATCCCTATCACAACATTTGCTATGATCGTTTGAACAAAGGCCTGCCACAACATTATTCTCCGCTACAGGTAGAGACAATTTTAAATTTAACTAAAATGCTTATTTTACTTCGAAATCTTTTGTTTTTATTTGAAATCTAACTTGTCTTTATCAAAGTTACACATCTAGAGCCATTTTCAGTTTCGTTGTTAACGAAGCTTTGAATGGCGCGCCCGGAGAGGCTTAGTTCAAACGATCATTGCAAACGTTGTGATAGGAATAGAGACATGCGATTTTTGGTTTTACGAAGGTAATACGATAGAGAATAATACAAAGTAATAAAAACCACCTGTTATAGGGGCATTTTTTGGAGAAATTTATCAAATAACCAAAAAAAACACGAATTTAAAAGCGGAATTTTTTCAAAAAGTATCATTTTTTATTATTTGTTGGCCTTTTTTGTGTATTTTATGTATTTTTTAGTATCGCCTGTTATTTAGCATTATTACTGTTTTTATTTTATCAGGATATACCGCTTAGTTTAAAAGTTATGACGTTTTCTTTACAATAAGTAATTTTAAGAAAAAAAAATCTATAAAAAATTAAAAAAAAATCTCAAAAATTTTTTGACCTCTTTTTTGTCGATAAATATAGGTCTAGTTTCATCTATTTTCATATGTACACTTTAACGTGACTCACACTGTATACTTACGAGCAAAAGTATGGAATCACCCCTTTATGTTCCGAGCGGTCTTAAGAACTGAATGACTATGTATTGTATGTATCTATGGTATCAATTTTAAGTTTATAATATCTCCTTTAAAATGGCACCATTTTTATTGGTTTTCTATTAGTCATTTAGTTCTTATGATCGCTCGGAATAAATAGGGTGATTCCATATTTTTGCTCGCAAGTGTAGTTCCCAGTGGAAAATGGAATATTCTCTTTGGCCTTTTGAAATCCACTGAAGGTTTGGCTGGGTCCTATTCTACTCTACAAGAACCATATGCAGGTATTGCGATAGGTACTCAATTCTAGCTCTTTACTTTCACTACGCCCTTTTGTTCATCATCGAAATAAATTAATGTTAATTGTTTTTTGAGCCCCGCCCGTCGGCATTGTTCGTCGCGTTATTTTATTACGCGCCCGTCAAAGCAGATTGTGAAGTCTAGCTTATAATTGAATCGCCAGCCGCAACTCAATAAGCCCAACAAAAACGACGTGAACGCCTGTAAACTGCAATAGTGATGTTCTATGACTTTATGTCATCGACTCTATATCGATATAGATGGTCTTAAGTGCATAATAAAGGGTTTGTTTAAAAAAAAATGCTAAGTTAGGGTTGGTGTTGTCTTGATTCATTATACCCTAGAAATTAAAGTTCTCGAATAATCACTAAACTGCGCTAGACTGAACTTTGACATTAACTTTTTGTCAGCCTATTACATTTTTGTGTTATCGGTTCTGTTGTCAAAATAATAAAAAGCTTTTATACAAACTCAAATAGGCTATCTATTTGCAGAGAAGCTCTACCAATCGATAAAATGACAATGCTTTCATCGAGCGAGACAATAATTCAGTCGTCGGAGATCGTAAACGATTGTGACATTAAAATTAATCGTAAATCGTTACGCACGGTAGAGACAGACTGCGCAAACAATCTCGAAAAGTCATCTACACAAAATTGATGGTATCGAAGGTTTACTACAGCTTAGTGTAATAAAATTAAAAAGATATGATACGAAGCTCATAAATATGCATGTTGTCATACTTTTTATGACCTATTAACTCGATGATTATTATTCATAGAATTAGAACGATAAATGTAGCGATTTAACACCTATATTACACGTGTTCTTGCTGCCTATATTAAAATTTGGGTTAGAAATGGCATCACTTTCATCGATGTCGTGTCTTTGCTTACATATTTTATCGATAATCTCTTGTGTCAAATCCCATCACTAGCGCTAGTGACGCAGTGCCAGTCCTGTGAGTAACGACGCAGAAATTCCAGAAAAATCCCTTCATAGAGGGCGGTAAAGAGGCGTTACTTGCACAAAATGTTGCGGCGATGTATTGGGGAATCGCTGGAAGTAGGGCGAAACGAGAAATATTGCTTTTAACTAAGTAGTTTATTATTCTACCTAGTGATTTATTGGTTAGGGATTTTGATTCCCGGTTGACTTTAATTCATCATCATCATTTCAACCATAGGACGTCCACTGCTGAACATAGGCCTCCCCCAATGATTTCCACAATGGCCGGTTGTTGGCGGCCTACATCCAGCGCCTTCCCGCTACCTTTATTTACCTTTATAACTCATACCCCCTTATTAATAAAAATTTACACCTAGGATGAACTCTGGATTAAAATTTCGTTTCCATACTAAATGACAATTTAAGCCAGAGTTCAACTAGGGTGTAACTTTTATTAATAATGAGTATAAAAAGTCATTAATTTCTGTCTGAATAATATGACTTTTCATGTCCAAAGATATTAATGAAGTGTCATTGTGTATTCTATCATCCGCTTTGAAACTAAATTAAAATTTATCCATATCTTGGAATTCTTTTTATTTTCTTCAGGTTAATATCGTCGGACTAACTAAGTATGCCTTAAATACCCCAACCTTATTTACTTATATCACTTTATTCAAAACAAACCTCAATTATTTGGTTTTAGCGTAGCTTAGGTTTTTAGTGATGAGAACAAGAGGTAGTAACAGTCTGTTACATACAAGTATACATTAGGTACACGCTATGTCAACGCTCGACCTGTGTGTTTCCAGGTGGTCAATTGTCGATCAAACCGCTGCAATCAGAGCGACCGCGACGCGCCCGGTGTTTAGATTACGGTGACAGGGTTGGTACATGACACGTTCCCTGAAGAAATATTTTGAAACGACTCAAAACTCTAGATACTAGCCTGTTATTAGTTCGATTTCAGTGCAATAGGTACATTAGTTATTTATTAAGCACTTTAAACTTAAAGTATTATGTAAGTAAATGATGACAGTCAAATAATAAGGCCGGTAACTCACGACCTCACGACACGCCCACTCGGACGATGACGGAACGCCGGTAGCCACCAGGTTTTCAGGGTGCCGGCAGTCCCACACACCACCCTGTCCCTCGGCGGTGGTGATGGTGCGCAAAGTATTTTTTCCGCGTCAAAAAAGTTCAGATACCACAGTGTTTTGTTTGATATGCTGTCAGCTCGTCTACTTATTTATACAGAAAGCTCAAAACTCAAGTAAAATTTTAGCATCCTTTCTAGAAACCTAAATTTTACCCGCAGTGGCAGCCCTATGTTCAATTTCCCGACAAGGGTCACCCGGGCCGGTCGGTTCCGGTCAGCGCCGCCAGCGGGCGTGACGGCGCGTGATACTCGTCCTGTGATTTCACTGTTCTTTCAATAACGTTCCGTGAAACGGGCGCTTCACTAGTGCACGATAGCGATGTTATTTTAACAATGGAAGATTTTCTAATAATAAAATAAAATTGTTTTTAATATTTTTGGACGTGAAAGGAGCTTTTACATGTCTTGTCTCATGATTTATTTGCCCCTAACATCGTTTCAAATGAAACTTTTGGCAAGTGCTGAAAAAAGCTCTGTAACTCAGACACCAGTGATGACTTATGGTGTTACCAGTGATGACATATGGTTCGGAAACGTGGCCGCTCTCTATAGGTCTTATACAGAAGCTCAAAGTTGCAAAGCGTGTTATGGAGAGGGCTATGCTCGGTGTTTCTTTACTTACAAGATCGAATCAGAAATGAGGAGATTCGTAAACGAACTGAAGTCGCTGACACAGCCGGACGGATTAGCAAGCTGAAGTGGCAATGGGCAGGGCACATAGTACTACATAATAAGTACCGGTGGTACCGGCTTTAAAATAAAGTATTTTTCTCTATCGAATCCATCATAGCTGAAGAGCAGCAGCTGGCAGGGACAACATGTCATCACACCGTGTGATTAGAATCTGCAACCAATTATTGCTACCATGACAAAATAAGGTCAGGGACAATATTTTTACAGTAACAGTGTGATTAAAACAATGTATTATGACTAAAGTAAGGCCCAATACATCACTCTGCTTTGTAGCGTGTTGGTTAATGGAAAAATTATTTAAAAAAACCTACGCGCACACACACACACATACACACACAAACTCACACACTCTCTTACAGACTACACACACTCACACACACACTCACACACACTCACTCACACACACACACACTCGCTCACACCCAGGCTGTCTTTGAACTTTCTTTTCTTTTATTTTGTGTAATAATAGTTTAATTTCACGAACTTACATTACCCGCGAACAACATTGAATAAAATTCAAATTCCAAACTCAAGTCCCCATAATACAGGATTACCTAGTTTGGGGACTGCTAGTAAGTCCTAAGTTATCCAATTGTTTATATTACACCAGTGAAATTTTTGAATTTGTTGTGTACCTTTCGGAAATAAAGTTTTTATTATTTTTATTATTATTTTTTTTAATTGTCCTAGTTTAACGGACACAATACAATATTGCAGAGTCACCTTGGTGACTAATAAATTTAAAAATACAATTAAAAGCGCCGGTCGCTAGTTCTACAGCTAAAATTAACATACCTATTTAAAACCTAGCCCCTTAAATTATGCACGTGCATTGAAACGTAGTTGAAGTGAAGTTTAGTATGAAAAACTAATTTTAATTAAACTACAGTTGAATACGCGTGTAAGTCTATAAAAGTGTTTAGATGTCCACCAATAAATCATAACTGAAAGATCAACCGGACAAGTGCTCTGAAGTCTAGCTTACAACGTTCTGACGTAACGAAAACTGTTATGAAGCAATTGGATCACCGCTCTTTTGCCACATTCGTCTATGGCAGCGTATTACCCGCAAAATGGTATCACTATCCCTTACAAAAATAAACCCTCACACTTTCAAATAAAGTTCAATTTAGCTTGTAACACAATTCGCACGGATCTCGGTAAAATTGAGTTATAATATTTCGTTGCGGATACAGTAGTTTAAACTAGTTTTATTCGCTGGTGAAAATCCTGGACTGAGTGTAATAAAGACTATAATTGGTTTAACGCTTTCTGCGAAAAAGTTTTTAACTCAATACGCTCTGACCCCATTCTGTCGCTACTGAGAAATGTTATTGTCACTTCACTACACCACAGAAAATAGGAACAGTTGGTGTAGAGGTCAATATATCAAGTTTAACACTAGCATCTTACATTGGAATGTTTAACTGTCTAGCTCGCATCAATGTTTATGTTGCAGTAAAAACTCATAATCAGTTAAATCCACTTTAGACCGCAAAAATCAGTCAAAAGTGGTTTGACTGATGCTCTTGGTCAATATCACCTTTGACTGATTCTTCCAGTCAAAAGTGGTTTTGACGAAGGGCATTAGTCAGGAAAAATCAGTCAAAAGTGATATTGACCAAAGTAGTAACTATGTATATTTTAACAACAACCTTTAGTAGAAAGAAAAAAATAATTCAATACGATTATAAACTTAATGCGAAAAAATTAAAAAGGGTAAATGAGGTGCGAGATCTGGGGGTTGTCTTGGATAGCGGACTATATTTTGAGCAACATATCAATAAGATAATTGCTAAGGCATATAAATTGTTGGGTTTTATCTTTAGACAAAGCACAGATTTTAAAAATATTGGCACCTTAAAACTTCTCTATAATGCATACGTCCGGTCGCAATTGGAATACGCCTCTACTGTGTGGAACCCTATGTACTCAAAGTACGTAAATATCTTGCAGAGTATCCAGGACAAGTTTGTAAGGCGTTTGAGGTATCGTTTTAAGGATTCCGAAGCCGTGGATAAAATTGAGCCCCTGGCCATTAGACGCGAATTTAGAGATCAATTTCTTTTATATAAAATCATAAATAGTATTGTTGACTCGCCCTATTTATTGAGTAAGTTGTCTTTCAGGTGTTCTAGACCTAACGCAAGACACGGAAAAACTTTTATGACGCCACTATGTAGGACTAATTATAGAAATAACTGTTTTGTCATTAGAGCCTGCAAAAAGTATGACAGTGATTATGGTCACGTTGACATATTTCACGAGAGGCCGATGCGGTTCCGTAGCCTAATAAAGGCATAAAATGTGTATTAATACACCTTACAAATAAAATTTGCGCATGGTTTTAAATGTTTAAGTTAGATAATTAAGTATTGTGAATCTGTCTTTTCAATTTTAAATTACCAGTGAAAACTCATAGGCTTGTGTAAGACTTATTATTTTTATTCTGCATGTATCATAATTTAAGCTGTATGTTTTCCTAATAAAGAAAATTAAAAAAATTAAATTAAATTAAACAACTGTAAACCCTAGAAAAAGAGACTGACCATTAGTGACTGGTTTCTTGCGCTGCTTCTTCTAAGCACTGGCCTATATATTGTCCCGAAGGGTAGGGTTAATACTAGGACGTGTAAAATGCTTTTTAAAAGCCTACTTTCAAAAATAAAATGAGTTTAGTGAGTTTTTTAATTGTCCAAGATATTTATTGAACCTTGTTCCAGAATATTACTGTTTCAAATTTTATTTATATTTTTTTTGTTACAGGTAAGTGCTATATTTGTCTACAAAGGTGAACTGCATACTGTGAGTCTTTTTCAAACTTTCCTTTTAGCCGAATTGTGAATAACCTGATGCTCACCTCAAAAAGTTATTTCTTAGATGATAGACTAAATTGCGTTTTCGGATATTTATTTATTTATAATTTTATACTAAAAAAAGTATACCATTAGGTTTAAACAATTCCTTTACTTTCTCTTAAGGCGATTAGAGTCCTCAATGACCTTGGGCGTTTGACCTTCACGCCGCGAGCAACACCCGCGCACCCCGCACCAAAAACTCCGATTTGACACCGATCAAAAATACACGGGCATAGGTAGATACAGAATAGAAGCTCTTTCTTCATACATTACTGCCTATTATTTTAAACTTAAATTGATGAACCTTGATGTCGGTGTCATTTAACTCAGGCGTAAAGGTATTTAATAAAAATAACAAAATCCATGAACATTTTGTGCGGGATAAAATTTTATTTTATTTTTTGTAAATTTTCTAATGCTTTTGTCGGTTCAGTCGTTCTCGAAATTTGAACAAACCCGACTTTATTACAAGCTTTTATTTAGCTTGCAATTTATGATGTACCTATGTAGGTAATTACATAAATGTTTGTTCGGGTGGAATCTTGCAAGCTGAATTAGTTGGACACTAATATACTTAACGCGCTGTTTCGATTTATAAACATACAGCTGAAAAACGGCACTGTAGCTGAAGGCGGCTGTCAAAATATTATCGGGAAATGGCGGATCTCATTTTCGTTACAAATTGGGAAATAATGAAACTTTTATGGCGCCGTAAAGTGGGGCGGAGGTGTAATTGTTTCCCTTAACCCTGTATTTACTTGTCCAGAAAGTATCCGACTATGTAGGAGGAATATAATTTAGCTGACAAACTGCCTTAGGTGGGATAGGGGTCCATGACGTGGTTAATTACCACCGAGCTGTCAAAACATTGATTTCCTTTAAGTGACTTTTACGTCAAAAATCCAGAATAGATAACTCTAGTATATTTGTTCAGCAACAAGTCTGTTGAATAAATGCGAAAATTACCTTTTTTATATGTATGTATGTATTTATACGTGCACTAGTCAATTCAAAATTATTTTAATTATTTAATACCAAGACAAAAAAATTACCTTCGTAAAATAGACGCACAATAAGAAACAACGGTCGGATACTTTTGGGATAGCTTCGTATTTCAGTTTACGGCCGCATCGAATGAGTTTAACCTTTAGTAAACTTTGAAGGGCTTGAGATTGATTGTTTATTTTCATCATCATAAAATACT
Source organism: Ostrinia furnacalis (assembly GCF_004193835.3). Lineage (NCBI taxonomy): Eukaryota > Metazoa > Arthropoda > Insecta > Lepidoptera > Crambidae > Ostrinia > Ostrinia furnacalis. The sequence continues at coordinate 423,351 of NW_021131892.1, forward strand.
TATGCCATGATTTCATTTGGCACCAAGTTAACGTTTGAAGCATGGACCTATAAAAAAAGGCGGACGGAACTCGCGCTACAACAAAACTGTGACGCAAAATTTTGGCGTCTGTCTATTGTGTGAGTGAATTTAGGGATGCCATGTTAGCCAAAACATTTTACCCATTTACTTTAAGAAAAACATAGATCGGCAGATGTTACTTGGAAATATAGACAGAATTATTCCGTGCCATTTGAAAAGGATGAAAGGTGAATGCGTTGAGGTAGGCGCGAAATTTTCATTGTTCAAATTTTCTAACATTGTTTGCAAGTCAGTGTGTCAGGGTATGTACATAATGTTGATCAAAAATGATTCACGCAGTTACAAATTACGAATCTTGTGTACATTATAATCATAATCTTATGCATCATCAATATATTCATATTATCTCTGATAGATTTTAACATACAACCTGACACTGACTTGCAATCAATGTAAGAAAATTTGAATTTCGCAGTTCCGCATTTTTGGGAAGGATCAAATCTGCCTATGAAAATATATCCCAATAAAACACAATTATTATGATAAATTATTTTATTTCTATAGTATGCGTAATAAACAATTAAAAAGTCCTAAAATTTTAATCATTTCCCATATTTCGGGTAATTTTCCCACGTAAATAACTGAGAACACTGGTCTTTGACGTATTATTTTTTCGAGTGTGTGACGTTTGATTTCAATTAATTTCAATATTTTAATGTCGGGAAATAAGTGATTGCATTATTATTTTACCTGTGAAATGTGATTCCTTAATTTTTGTTTGTTCGAACAGAACGGTTTTTACACAATTTCATCACACAAGAAATGTCGTATTCGTGTTGTTTTTTCGCCGCCTAAATGTGTCAACTGTGTGAAGTTTGCACTCGAAGTGGTGCGTCAGGGTGTGAATGTGTGCGTGCCGGCCTGTACGTACAGGCAAGCTGGTGTATCCTAATGTCACAGTATTTTGTTGATGAGAATCCGTCCGACTTTTTTTATAGGTCCATGGTTTGAAGTAATAAGTCTGTAATGACGTCACATCAAAGTGTCAAGCTGTCATTGCTATACAGCTCACACTGAGCGCTTCATTAAGAAGCTGTATAGCAATGACGCCCGTATTCACTCTCAAACATTAATATGAGGTCTCACAGTGCGCGTGGACGCACAGGGTTACACACGAACCAATCACAGAGCTCTATTCAACGGATGTGCCTTCGATTTGCTGCTTCACTTAAGCAAGCATCGTTTGCGAATAACATAACTCTTTTATAATGCGAACAGCTAGGGACTGGATTTCACTGCCTGCCATCTGTCCCGAAAATAGGCACTTACAGGGCAGACGTCTCTCATAGACTGCTCTCACTTCAGGTGTGATTGCGGTCAAATACCTGCTTTGTTCTGCATAAAAAAATCACTGGCACAGCTCTGCTGATCTATCACTAGTATGGATTATAAAGATCTTAATAAGGACCAACTATCTCTACTTATCGGATTGAAAATACTTGCTATTTGTACAGAAACGTAATATAGGGAAGGGTACGTAGGGAAACTTGTTCAGTATCTAACCATGTTGTCTATAGACATAGAATACCTATGCATGAATACGCCAGTCTACCTCCGATTCTAAGGAAAGTTACCAGAATCCACAAACTGAAATGAAAAGCCACTTCACTCTAACTTCAACTGGAGTGAAATATTAAAAAATCATGATTTGTTTCAATTCTCACACCAGTATGACTTCGTTATTATCACATATCTTTCTTCTTACTATGTAAGTATTAAATGGAATTAAATTAATAAACTAGTTAATAGGTAAGGCGGTTATCACACTGCGCCACGCTCCGCCGCGGAGCGCGGGGTGACAGATTTAATCATTGTAGGCAAGTACCTCAGTTTGTATAGAAAACACGCGCGGCACTTCACACTGACAATGCGTCCGCGCGCGTGATTTTTTATATGAAAATCACGCGCTCCGCGGCGGAGCGCGGCGCAGTGTGATAACCGCCTAACTGTAGTTGTAAGCTGTGTTCTGTTTTGTTTTTGCAATTTTCGAGAAATAAACTATTTTCAGATTTTTTTTAACCACAACGAGCTCTTGGCCTACAGGCCAAGTCGTCGTCACTTACCATCAGGTGAGATACATCTCACCTGATGGTAAGTAACGATCAGGCCGAAGGTGTAAGCGAGCTTCACCCGGAATCCTCAACCACAGAGGAACTGGATATCTTGCCTATTTATTAATCATACCTATGTGCTGGCCGTCTTCACCAGGTTGTGTACAATCACCGAGCTAAGTTTTAACAATACAGTTAGACACAATGGCTCGAATATTTGCTCGAACTCGCCCCGGACCGGCACCGGACTGCACTTAGAAATGTAACTTATCTCCTCTTTATCGATCCGAGCTTTGAATCTAACGGTAGAGCTTTTAGTAGGTATTTTAACAATGCTTGTTTTTTTTATCCACAACGAGCAAGCTCTTGGCCTGTATCTCACCTGATGGTAAGTGATGATCTTTGGGTCTCAAAGATATTTTATCTTCTCATAGATAAAATATTATAACTGTTTTTGCCTGTCTCGTTTTGTTTGCCACGTTTTGTCTTGATAAAATTAAATTTTAGTCAATCACAGGCGGTACATCCGCCACGCCAGCTACACTCTATGAGACCAAAAGATAGATAGAGCACACTGATGCTGCACTGTAACTGTAATTTAGGCTGTCTGATCTTAGATAGAAAGCGATATTTTCTAGACAACCAAGGTTCTAGACTGCAATCAATCAAATTAAAGATTAATGAATAAAAATGGTCTACGAACATTTAAATGAAATAATATAACTTTTGACTATTTTCTTCCATCCTAGTATTCCCCGTTCATAATAAAACCCCATAGAAAAAAAGCCTTTGAACAATACGCTGTTGTTCTCGTAATTTTAATGACGGCAAAGCGTTGTTTGATTTTAAAATATACAGTGTGAGTCACGTTAAAGTGTACATATGAAAATAGATGAAACTAGACCTATTTTTATCGACAAAAAAGGGGTCAAAAAATTTTTGAGATTTTTTTTTAATTTTTTACAGAATTTTTTTTCTTCAAATTACTTATTGTAAAGAAAACGTAATAACTTTTAAACTAAGCGGTATATCCTGATGAAATAAAAACAGTAATAATGCTTAATAACAGGCAATACTAAAAAAATACATAAAATACACAACAAATGCCAACAAATAATAAAAAATGATACTTTTTGAAAAAAATCTGCTTAAAAATTCGTGTTTTTTTGGTTATTTTATAAATTTCTCCAAAAAATGCCCCTATAACCGGTAGTTTTTATTACTTTGTATTATTTTCTATCGTATTATCTTTGTATAACCAAAAATCGCATGTCTCTATCCCTATCACAACATTTGCAATGATCGTTTGAACTAAGCCTCTCCGGTCGCGCCATTCAACGCTTCGTTAACAACAAAACTGAAAATGGCTCTAGATTTGTAATTTTGATAAAGACAAGTTAGATTTCAAATAAAAACAAAAGATTTCGAAGTAAAATAAGCATTTTAGTTAAAATTAAAATTGTCTCTACCTGTAGCGGAGAATAATGTTGTGGCAGGCCTTTGTTCAAACGATCATAGCAAATGTTGTGATAGGGATAGAGACATGCGATTTTTGGTTTTAAAAAGATAATACGATAGAAAATAATACAAAGTAATAAAAACCACCGGTTATAGGGGCATTTTTTGGAGAAATTTATAAAATAACCAAAAAAACACGAATTTTTAAGCAGATTTTTTTTAAAAAGTATCATTTTTTATTATTTGTTGGCATTTTTTGTGTATTTTATGTATTTTTTTAGTATCGCCTGTTATTTAGCATTATTACTGTTTTTATTTTATCAGGATATACCGCTTAGTTTAAAAGTTATTACGTTTTCTTTACAATAAGTAATTTGAAGAAAAAAAATTCTATAAAAAATTTAAAAAAATCTCAAAAATTTTTTGACCTCTTTTTTGTCGATAAAAATAGGTCTAGTTTCATCTATTTTTATATGTACACATTAACGTGACTCACACTGTATAAATATAAAAGCTTTGTAAGCTCGCGACTAATGCAGCCTCGTTAGCTGGGGACTTGAGTCGAGGTACAGTCAGGTTCATGTACGGTTTATTGAAATAATTGCTGAAGTATTACTGGAAAGTGTATTTTTGCTTTTAAGTTTTACTAGCTTTCCGCCCGCGGCTTTGCCTGCGTGAAATTTTATCTGTCACAGAAAACCTTTATCGCTCGCGTCCCTGTTTTAAAAACCGGGATAAAACTATCCTATGTCCTTTCCCGGGACTCAAACCATCTCTATACCAAATTTCATCAAAATCGATTCAGTGGTTTAAGCGTGAAAGCGAGACAGACAAACAGACAGAGTTACATTTATAATATTAGTATAGATTGATGCTAGTTGAAAGGCAATAGAATCTTTTAAGTATACTTAAAAGATTCTGTCAATAGAATCTTTTAAGTATACTTAAAAGATTCTATAGTAGGTACTTATGTTAAAGATTTATCCATTTGAAGGAGCTTAAAGATGGTTAGGAAAAGGTTGCAACAGATTTTAATTAGGTTTTTTGGCCTGCGTAGTAAAGGTAAGGTAGTAGGCCATACCTTGTACGAGCGTATTCTATAAAATTCCATGACTCTGTAATATTAATGTTCGCACTCATCCATTAAGCTCCCACCGAGAATCAAACCCCCAACTATATTTAGCTTTGTAGTCCAGTAGGTACGTAGATCACTATATTCCATCAACTGATACAATTTTGCATCAAACGAAATCCATTTGTAAAACAATTTAAAACCTCTCGAACAAATTGCAATATTGAATAAAATCTACATACGAATCCAAAGCATTTATAATATCGAACGTGTCCTTAAATGGATCAAATGAATGCAGCTCAGAGAGTTTAAATAAAAAAGGTGTACTATAATAGTGATGTCCTCCTTGCAACGGTTTAAATATCGATAATTTAATATTTGTACTCTGGCACACATGGAAATCCTTGGGGAGGCCTTTGTCTAGCAGTAGACGTCATATTTTGACTGAAACGAACGAAGCCAGCTGTGTGACCGATAATTTCACACTTGTTATGACTGTCAATATTTAAAATTGTTACGTTCCATGCCTGCTTGACCACCTCTCTGCTGGGTTCGAAACGGATAAGTAATTGCAAAACACGTTTTTATTATAAACATTACTAAATTAATTATAAAAGAAAATTAATTTTCGTGTTTGATTTTCATGTGCCCGTGGTAGGTGTGTTTCGGTAGTGGTTTTATGAACTGACTAAGCACGAGGTACTCAATTCTTCTGTTTATTCTTTGGGTTTTTAGACTATCGATAAAAGTGATTTAGTCACATCACTAGCACAACTCCGTACCTATTTGCAGTTAAAAAGTGCAGGTGTGTTTGTGCTCTCATCTCGCGAACTGGGTTATCCGAGAACGTGCGTGAATGATTTTTTTTAGCGTTCCGCGGGTCTAATAAGAAAACCCCCTTGAGACATTTCACACCTAGAGAAGGGAACATTAAATTAATATACAAAATTGGAAAGAGAAAATATAAAGTTCAACAGGACATTTATAGTAGGCGCACACCGCTGTTTTTTTCGTCGGCCGATAGTTTAGTCGGGCAGTTGATCAGTATGGGCATGTATGGGAGTTTGCACACTACGCCGATTCGATTTGGCCGATTCCTCAAACAATTTAAAATCGGGCACAACTATCGGCCAACTAAAAATCAACGGTGTGCGCCTACTCTTAGACAATCAGACATTTGTGGCAGATTTTATCTCGTGATCGAAACGTTCCTGAGTTTAGTATCTACAAACAGTAATTTAGTAGATTATTTTGTAGAATCAAAATCAGTATAAACAATATTAGTTACGAATGTTCGATTGTCTACCTACAGGAAAATACAGATTCTTTTACTTGCTTTTCGTCGTCTATTCGTTAACTGTAAGAATTAAGCTGCTCTAATTCCTTATTCCTTAAATATTTCCGTCCAAAAGAACTTATGCCTTACTTATCCAGGTCATACGATAGTAAAACATTATATACGGAATCCTCATTCCGCCTGATTTTCACCCTTGTAATTCCACAAGAGGCGCGGGCTCTGATTTAGTTCCGACCCGACGTACTCGACGCTCGCAGACGCCTTTTGTCGTTATTTTGATGACGTGTGAAATATTATGTTCGTTTTTTAAAGGATTATGATACGAATGTAAAGTGGAATTGGAATTAAAAAGTATGTAAATAAATGAAATTTAAAAGAAACTAAAAGCTATTTCTATTGTAAAAAATAAAAGTTAAGTTGCCTTTCCTAGCTGGATAGCTATTTGTTTGCCTTTTTTATTCGTTAGGTGCCTACCTACTCGAGTATTTTCATAATTGCGGAAGTCACACAGATAGTATTATTTTTCTTTAAGATGAAATAAATTGCAATCACACTGACAATAATTCAGATAAAATAACGTTTCTAATAAAAAATCATCTCTTTCGATGTTAACATAGAAACAGTACAAATGTGATTGCCTGTTATTCGAGTTAGTCTTTGATTTCGATTTATCAGCTCGATTTTGGTTCGAGAAATCGAGTTTGTGACTGAAATGAGTAAATAAACCACTTCATTCCGAGTTTGTTATGTCGACACAAAGAGGCATTCGCGGCCTGTGAGGCCTCCACAAAAGAGGTATAATGCAGTGGGTTAGGTATCATCTCCTCGAACAAAATTTCCATAAAACGGGACTATTCCCACCTCTCGTTCCCACCACTGCAACTCCTGTATAGCCAGGATCTACAGCTTGACCGCCAATAAACACCCAACCAGTGATAGTCAAGTCAAGATTGTAAGTAGTGAACCCATACCCCTAACTGAAAAAAGAATTTACAAACCAAACCGAATCGTCAAGCTTTAAGTTGCAAATACCTACCTAAACCTCAATTATTTACAGATCAATCTTAGCACTTTACATTTCAGTATGTGAGTGGTTATAAGCCACTACTACTCCCCTGGGTAGGTACCTATAAACTTAGGACGGACTAATAAAAGTTACAAGCCTTTGAAGTAACGTTTAGTAGTTACTTACTTTGTAACTTTTCGTTACGACGTATCTAAAGGGGTTAAAGTTTGTGAATTTCACTGTCAAATAAGTGTTTATTCCCAGAAACAGTCTCATATTTGATTGTTTAGAAAGTTTAGTTAGATATTTCTCTTAGGGTGGATTGGACCAAACAAGAGTAAATATTAATCTTAGAATAAATCGTCAGTTATTTGAATTTTTTGCATAATATTTCCCACACTGAAACTGTCAGTTTGCCAGTTATACCAGGAGTTGTTCTCGGATAAAAGTTTGGCGAATCGGGCCTTATTACTTACTTTTCTTTTTTGAGATTTTGGGATACTTCTACCATCTCCACTTTAGTTGTGTCTTTCGGGCAAATTGACGCCGCGAGCGATGTCGAGATTACAATAACATCGAGTAATGGAGATGTATCGACGACATCGAATATAATAGATAATCATAAATAACACGTGACAATGTACATTCCCCTCCGCGAAATCGGGTTCTTCTGATTGTGATCGATAGAGTGATAAGGAAGTAAGGTTCGTTGGTACCAGTTGATACTAGTTATTTATTTTAGGACAGCCAACAAAGCATATACAGGGTGGAAACGATAAGTGATCTCACTCGATTATTTCTAAACCATACAAGATATCGAAAAACTGGTTCCTGATCCTGAAAGTGCTTTACGAGCTCTTTCAAACGGTACCAATAACAGATTACAGAATAAACTGGATCTATCCGAAAATTCAATGTTTCCGGCTTCCATACATTTGGTACAGCCTCATAATATTAAAAACTACAGAAGGTATCGTAAAACTGGTTACTGATCCTAAAGTGCTTCACGAGCTCTATCCAACGGTATCAATATTAAGTTACAGAATAAACTGGATCTATCCAAAAATCCAATGTTTCCATCCCCCATACATTTAGTACTACCACAGTCATGGCATTGATACTTGATACAACACTTTATAGCAAGTAAAGCCTAAAACTAATTTTTTCCTTGAATAATTTTAAATAAAAATGCAATTTACGAGTTTTTTTAGGTTCATTATTTAATTTTTAAAAATTACACTTAATATTGTGTGGTTGGCATACATTTAGTATGGAAGCTGGAAACATTGAATTTTCAGATACTTCCAGTTTATTCTGTAACCTGTTATTGGTACCGTTTGAAAGAGTTCGTAAAGCACTTTCAGGGTCAGTAACCAGTTTTTCGATATCTTGTATGGTTTAGAAATTATCGAGTGAGATCACTTATCGTTTCCACCCTGTATATACCTACCTAAACGTTACAAAAATACACTAAGGGGTACATTGAATAGTGTTGCCTTAGCTATAGGCTGCCACGACATGCATAATTGCTTAGCATTTGAACGAGCAGACCTATCCACCTGTTTGAAACAAACACCCACTTACAAGGAAAGGATAACGTTCTACTTTAACTCTAAGATTTTTTAAGCAATTTGCCGATTTTGTTTACGAGAATATCCCCTAAATTGTTAGACACTGTGTACTTTCAAAATTTCATATTTTAGGTACTTGCCAAATGACTTTGAGTCTGGATTTCGAAATAATTTTCTTTCATTGGTTCTTTCGTACCCAGATTCAAAAATATTCATTAAGCTTAAACAGTATAACAACTTTCTTATTTATTTAACAGAATATTCGGGACAGAGAGATACCTATACAGTGTGAGTCACGTTAAAGTGTACATATGAAAATAGATAAAACTAGACCTGTTTTTATCGACAAAAAAGAGGTCAAAAATTTTTTGAGATTTTTTTTTAATTTTTTATAGAATTTTTTTTCTTCCAATTACTTAATGTAAAGAAAACGTAATAACTTTTAAACTAAGCGGTATATCCTAATAAAATAAAAACAGTAATAATGCTAAATAACAGGCGATACTAAAAAAATACATAAAATACACAAAAAAGGCCAAAAAATAATAAAAAATTATACTTTTTGAAAAAAATCTGCTTAAAAATTCGTGTTTTTTTGGTTAATTGATTAATTTCTCCAAAAAATGCCCCTATAACTGGTGGTTTTTATTGCTTTGTATTATTCTCTATCGTATTACCTTCGTAAAACCAAAAATCGCATGTCTCTATCCCTATCACAACGTTTGCAATGATCGTTTGAACTAAGCCTCTCCGGGCGCGCCATTCAACGCTTCGTTAACAACAAAACTGAAAATGGCTCTAGATTTGTAATTTTGATAAAGACAAGTTAGATTTCAAATAAAAACAAAAGATTTCGAAGTAAAATAAGCATTTTAGTTAAAATTAAAATTGTCTCTACCTGTAGCGGAGAATAATGTTGTGGCAGGCCTTTGTTCAAACGATCATAGCAAATGTTGTGATAGGGATAGAGACATGCGATTTTTGGTTTTACATAGATAATACGATAGAGAATAATACAAAGTAATAAAAACCACCAGTTAGGGGCATTTTTTGGAGAAATTTATCAAATAACCAAAAAAACACGAATTTTTAAGCAGATTTTTTTCAAAAATTATCATTTTTTATTATTTGTTGGCCTTTTCTGTGTATTTTATGTATTTTTTTAGTATTGCCTGTTATTTAGCATTATTACTGTTTTTATTTTATCAGGATATACAGCTTAGTTTAAAAGTTATTACGTTTTCTTTACAATAAGTAATTGGAAGAAAAAAAATTATATAATTTTTTTTAAAAAAATCTCAAAAAATTTTTGACTTCTTTTTTGTCGATAAAAATAGGTCTAGTTTCATCTATTTTCATATGTACACTTTAACGTGACTCACACTGTATATGATGAAACATGACATGTCCTGAAATCAAACACAAAACAAAATATTCCACTCCCCACTAAACATTATCAACAAAAAACCATGAAAACACCCTTTTTCAACCCTTTATCATATTATTACACGCCCCACGCCCCTGACCCTTTTTCTGGAGAGGACGAAGTCTCAAGTAATCTGTTCCCCTCATTCGAGAGACAAAACGAGGTTTCTTTTCCAGGTCCGGATCCAGGGTAGATTTACGAGGTGTGCCACAATCCTAAGCCTTCATTATTGTTCTAAATTATCAAAGTGCTTCGCTAGAGAGTGGGGTGGGAACTTATTATTCCCATCTTCCTGTTTTGTATCATGGCACTTATTGACCACGACCAAAACTAGACTATCCCCATCGCATTCCTCGTTGCTCAAAGTAGCTAGCCAGATCATCCCTTACAGGTGTTAAAGCATTTATTTATTTTATTTATTTATTTATTTAATTAGGACAACCAACAAGACAGACACAAATTCAAGCAAAGGGGTTTACATACATAATTTTGTCTTAGGACTAGGTGCTATCTTAATTACAGGCTGCCACGGCATGCAAAAGTGGACTTTGACAGAACATTAAACTTAAACGTACAGCTGATTTTGACACAATATTCAATTTAATTTAATTTATTTCCATTCTGAACAATTTTAAACCTCAAATTTAACTGGCAGATCTTGGCTAAACGGACACATGTTCAAATGAGAGTTGTATTTTTTTCTTAAATTTCCCCAGCGAGTCAGAAAAGATATCTATATCTCCCTCCTTACTGCACCTATTATATTGCCTCTGAAGCCTATTCATGGTGGCATGATGACCCAGGTTGCTTTTGGAACCCTGCACTAAAAAGGGTACGTATCTTGCGCGTCGAGGTAACTTGAAAGGGGCATTTAGGTTGATGGATTCCAACAACTTTGGACAGTCCACCACGCCGTTTATGATCTTGTGCAGAAGTATCTGATCCAAGAGTTGTCTGCGATCTTGCAAGCTGTGCAGTCCGAAATGAGCCAAACGTTCCCCATACTTCGGAAGACTCCTGGCCTTCCCGGTCTGATATGAGAGATGCCACATGAACCGCTTCTGGATGCGCTCAATTCGCTTCACATGAACATCATAGTGAGGAGACCAAACCTGACTACAGTACTCAAGACCTGAACGAACAAGAGTCACGTACAGCAGTATTTTAGAGGAAGACTTTTTAAATTCCTTTGCGTTTCGCAATACAAAACCAAGCATCCTAAACCCTCTTGTGACGACATGATCGATATGCTTGTGAAAGCGCAGGTTCTTATCCATAATGACCCCCAGGTCGCGAATCGACTCCACTTCCTGCAAAATTTGCCCGTTGACACTGTATACCGGCGATGGACTTTCCCTACTTCTCGTGAAACGAATAAATTTACATTTCTCCGTGTTTAGGTACAATTTATTTAAACTACACCACTGAGACAACCTATCAAGATCTTTTTGCAAAAGATGTGAGTCGCTAACATCTTTGATCTGCATACAGAGTTTCATGTCGTCTGCATAAAGGAAGCAAGAGGCATGGTCGAACACTGTAGTCATGTCGTTTACAAATATATTAAAGAGTATTGGCCCAAGATGCGAACCCTGCGGCACTCCTGAAGTAGCATGAAACGACTCCGATGAGAAACCTCTCATGACGACTCTTGACTCCCGCTGTCCGAGATATGATTCAAACCACTCAAGAAGACTGCCAGTAATGCCAAAGTTAGATAGTTTATTTAGTAAAATTTTGTGATCGACTGTGTCAAAAGCTTTGCTTATGTCAGTGTAGATAGTATCGACCGGGATACGGGAGTCGAGAGACCCAGCAACCAGTTGGACAAACGGGATGAGATTTGTTGCAGTGGAACGTGATACCATGAAGCCAGATTGCTGAGGTGAAATCAAGTGTTTTATGTGGCACGATAAATAAGGGCAGACTAAGGACTCGAATACCTTGCTAAAAACTGACAGTATAGAGATGGGTCGGTAGTTTTTCACAGAAGCAGCGTCACCGCACTTGAAAATCGGAATGATTCTTGCTTCCTTCCAGATAGAGGGAAATACTCCCGTGGACAGAGAAGCGTTAAATATGATGGTCAACGGCAAAGACAAACAGTCGTAGCATTGGGCCGCAAACAAAGAAGCATAAAGGGTTTTCATTCCAGAAGGTGAATCTTCGTCTGCAGAAGAAGGGAGGGAGTCTCTCATATTATGTGATCAGTTTCAGTTTCCAATGGTTCATATTGACACACATGTGTTGGGTTTCTTCCAGCACTTCTCAACACCAGCTAATAAGCTATATTTGGGACGTGCTTAAGTGCCCTAAAAAGGGCCAACATACTAATAAAGAATTTTAATTCGTCTCTGCAACGACCAACCCCTGTAAGAGGAGTCGGTTGTGGGTTGTAGAAAGGGTTGCGAGGTGTCCGGCTTTAGCCGTAAATGTTTGGCTTTTTATGGTCTTGTCCGGCCAAAAATTGTCTTGTCCGGCCTGTCCGGCTTTTTATTTAACTGGTGCGCCAGGCAAAAGTCGAGCCACAGAATAATATGAAGCGCAGTAATATGATGTTGGGCAACCGATGATGATAGTAGTCACTCGTGAGCTATGACACTAATTCCNCGTCACATGTCCGGCCAAATGAAGCACAGAGTCCGGCTCTTGTGTTTTTGAACCTGGCAACCCTAGTTGTAGAGCATGTTTTTTCGTAGGAAGCCGTTCATGTTTCCCCTGGATCCACGCCTGTCCTTCACTCACACCTCGTTATGCTAATGCCTGCGTGAGTTACTTGGATTCCACTCATCTTCGGTTCAGTTTGCCTTTTCCTATAGAAGATAACGACCTGATGGTTGAAGATTGGGATAAAGCCATAGGTTTTTCGTAAGACTTCAATGCTTTTGAAAGAAAAGCATTATCAGGTGCGTTTTATAAGACAACTAGCTGTGCCCGCGACTTCATACGCGTGAAAATAGTTTGAATAATATTTCCCGTTTTTGCAACATTTTTCTCTACTGCTCCGCCCCTATTAGCTGTAGGGTGATGTTATATAGCCTAAATCCTTCCTTGATAAATTGGCTATTCAACACAAAAACAATTTTTAAAATTGGATCAGTAGTTCCTGAGATTAGTGCGTTAAACCAAACATACAAACTCTTCAGCTTTTTATTATTAGTATAGATAATTGAACGAATGAGAAACTGTAACTATTCTAAAAGGGTTTAAGATCTTTTACCTTAAGATATTATGCATACAAGCCTCTCGCCGCTTTATACATACGAGTATTACATGACATAAAAAAATGTTTATTCAATTTCCGCCCAACGCACAGCGGTACTTTAGGATGTCAAACTAAAAGACCCTCGAGGACATTTTACCTTTCTCTTTATCTTTGGGCCCTTCCAAACACGAACTACGGTACTCTCAAGATACTTAATTACGTCAATTTAATGCAGCTACACAAGCATCTCTGATGCTCGTTTTCACCATCAATCCCTAATTTTAAGTGAGCCCTATGGTAACATTCATCAGGAACTTTGTATTCACAGAGGTCACTTAAAAATTAGGGATATAATAGGGGACTTGGCATTTTTAGTTAGGTCCATGGGCCAAGTCGCCGGATTGAATTTTTAAACATTTTTTCTTCCGGAAACTGAGCCCACTAAGATTCTAGAGAGGATTTTTATTGATTTGGTATTTAATTTATTAATATAACATTGAAGGTAGCCAGTGAATCTGCTGGAAGAACAAGTATTTAGTAGAGGTAAGATTGCCAGTTCCACCGTGGTTGAGGATTCCGGGTGAAGCTCGCTTCCACCTTCGGCCTGAACATCACTTACCATCAGGTGAGATACAGGCCAAGAGCTTCCTCGTTGTTGATAAAAAAAAATCAAACCTTGGATTTGGCCCGTGGACCAAGCTAAAACTGGGCAAAGTCACTGGAAGACTCTCTTTTACATATCCAAAGATGCTTTCAAGATAGAACGAGATAAATATGTAAATAAAACGTGGAGACGTTATATTAAAATTGTTTTTCATATTCCTACATGTGCCTACATACGTTTGGCACGAGGCCCGTCTACAAATTGACGTTTAATTTCCTCTGATGACAGCAACCGCGTCTGACACGCGCCGACCCGTCCCTCCAAACATTGTCTTACATTTAATGACATGGAAAACATTCAATGATAAAGGGAAATTAAGGGATCTCTTTGAACCCATGAGGTATTTTTCACTGTCTCAACAAAGGAGATTGTTTAAGGAAATTGTAATTGTTAAATTTTCCGAAAGCATTTTCTTGAGCTTACAGTTGGAACTTTTAATTATGTGTCTAGGATATGCTCTTTGTTATATTCTGGACAAATATTCCCTTTATTCATTCCGATGAGAAATTAATAAACTTTTTTTTTATTATGCAAAACAAGGCAGGTATTTGACCACAATCGCACCTGATGTTAAGTGGGATGCAGTCTAGGATGTATGTACTAGTAGCACTTTGAGTTTTCACATTGATAGAATTAATGATGCTGGTGGTTAGGATTTTCAAAATTCAATGGCTCAGCGATGAGAGTTATCCACCAGCAAGAGAAAGGTTGTGGGTTCAGGTCTCGTCTGGGACATAACTTATAAGTGCTAAAGTCATGTTTAAGATACTGTATCCTGTAGTTGAATCATGAAAAATTTATCAATTGATTACAGGCAAAAAAGGCATTTGTTGAATTAGCCACGACGAAAAATGTTAGAAACACTTTGACTTCAAAAAATGTTTTGATCAATTTGCTATTAAGATATAAATTGTAATCAAATAAGTTTCCGAGCGATTAGTCGTGCGACATACTTGCAGATTTGCTACAGCGGAATTTAATTTGCCACAAAAATCGGGAAACACATTTTCTCTGGAAGAATTTTAATAAAATGTCGCTCTGCGCGCACAAAGAGTGAGGGCACAGTCGGGAATAATATTGCTCGTTAAAATAACCCTCATGTCTATCGTGATAAGGTTGGCAGCTGTCGTTCGTTACTCCCTATACCACGGCCGGCCCTGGAATTGCTTGTGAATTCTTTACAATTTTCAATGGATACGTCATTTGAAACAATTCCACGAGGATTTCCAGGAATCCCTCTGTCGTTTATTGCGGCTTGAGTTCCACGAATGTAGGAACATGTTGTTTTTTTCAGATATTAATTTTTCTCGATTACTTTTTAAGCATTTGGCGCTTTAATTTTTAGCAATTACATAATAATATATTTTTTTAAGAAACCCGTTAATTACTACCTAGCCCAATAAACTTACAAAAACATTTTTGAATACATAAGGAGACACTTCTAAATAACCTAAACTACCAAATACCTACTGCCCGTGAAATTGCAATCCATCCAATTTTTTTCGACTTTTAGAAGCAGATGAATGTGAGAATCAATATAGGTATTCTTGGTGTCATGTATTGTATTGTATTTTAAGGATAAACAAAATTCAATACCTACTATGGATTTTTCTCATCAAGACAAGTTGGTATTGACACACATATCTACTGAAATACTACGAATTTGACTTAAGTAAATCTTCAATGCTTCACAACAGTACCACACATCGTGTCACTTTAACCGTAAACACAGGCTCATAATCAATTCCAAACCTAACCCTAATAAGCATAAGGTTCAAGTTTAGTCTAACAGTGTTACATACGAAAGATTTGCGCCCTTCGCCCTTGATATGTTGTCAAAATAAACGAGCACACTCCAGTTAATTTTAGGTTGCACCAGAATTCGGGATAGGGCACGGTTTTAACAGATGCTAACGGGATTTTGAGACATTGTCTAATGACTGGATTAAAGTTAAATATCTCTGTTTATAAGTGACTTAGCTATTTGAAGCTCAACTTAAAATTTTATTAAACCGTTTTTAGGGTTCTGTATGTATCCGATCATATTATTAAACCACCGCTGTTCGTTTGACGGCTGTTGTTGTTCGTTGTTTGAAATTTTTTACTAAATATGTATTGTCTCTATAAAAACAAATAATAAGACTCTGACACGTAAAGTGTCTAGAATAATAATAATATCTTTGGAGTCTATTCCAGCGAACTATCATCAAAAATCATAATACCAATACAAAAACTCATCTCTGACTATACCACATTCCAATTTATTCTTTTTCCATAAACAAACAATGTTCCAAATCCGTCATCATGTACCCACTTCGACTTTACAACAAAGAAAAATAAATTTCCCTATTTCCGAGTACTCCACGTCTCCACAATTTGCAAGTGGCAGAAACGTGCAGTAGTGACAAGTAGGTACGTCCCTGAACTATCTGCATTTTTAACAAAAACCTCGACTTACTTCGAACGTAACGCCTTTTCCGATGTCAGACTACTCTGCGGCGATAAGTGAGGCTACGAAAGTAGGAAGTGGTTCGATTGGTTTTCTAACAGAATAATNGGCTACGAAAGTAGGAAGTGGTTCGATTGGTTTTCTAACAGAATAATCCCAACTAATATTATAAATGCGAAAGTAACTCTGTCTGTCTGTCTGTCTGTCTGTCTGTCTGTCTGTCTGTCTGTTACGCTTTCCCGCTTAAACCTCGCAACCGATTTTGATGAAATTTGGCATAGAGATAGTTTGAGTCCCGGGAAAGAACATAGGATAGTTTTTATCCCGGTTTTTGAAACAGGGACGCGCGCGATAAAGTTTTTCTGTGACAGACAAAATTCCACGCGGGCGAAGCCGCGGGCGGAAAGCTAGTAGTAAATAAGTATGAGTATTTGTAGGTACATAGGTGCCAGAGAATAGTTACCTCTATGTAGTTGCAAAGAAGATTTCTTTCTTAGTTACGAGTTACCAAATAGTTCGTGACACCCAAAGTGGCTAAAAAATTGACAAAAGAACATTATTCTAATTGTAACAAAGACGTGAACTTTTTGGCTACTTTGGGTCACACGAACTAAGAATTTGACGCTGACTGTATATGCCTTTTTAGGGTACCGTATACGTTTAGAAAAAAAAAATAGCGGGCAGCGCAGGACCGTTCATTGTGGAAAACCTTGGGGGAGGCCTTTGTCCAGCAGTGGACGTCATTTGGCTGAAACGAAACGAAAACGTTATCAAATAGAGAGCTTAAAAAATGTTCAGTTCGTAACGAAATATGCAGTTAATTGTAGTACGAGTATAAATTAAAACAAAGAGTATGACAAGATTCAGGAAGCTAACAACAACCTTAACATAAAGCAATTTATTTCCCCGACAGCGACAAATTCACAAGGAGATTCCTTCATACGACCAGCGACTGAACTGTATGGTTTCAATTTCTCGGCGTTGAGTAATGCTCTCATAACTTACAATCTAGAATCTAGAACTAGACGCTTTAAAGGCTTCCACAGACCAAACGCGGGTCAGAAGCAGTGCGGGTCAGTTGCAGCGCGGCAGTAGGCACACTGAAGGCAGCGGCAGTTTCAAAGCAGTTGCAACGCGGGCGGTTGTCAAAAAATTCAATATTCGAAAACCGCTTTCAACGCGCTGCTACCGCCCTGCCTCCGGCGGTGTGTCATGCTAATATGGCCGCCATAGTAATACAACACTCGCGCCACTTCTGTCCCGCTCCTGCACCGCCTGGTTTGTCGTTCGGCAGTTGCAGTGCGGCGCGGTTGAAGCGCGGGCCCGCGTCAAATTTGGTGTTACACACTTCAAAGAGTTTCTTGTATTACAACTTGCGCGAATTATAACTTTCAGGTTTAAAATTAACTTTTTAAAAAGCTTATTATTAATTAAAAAGGACGAGTACCGATTTGGATGGATGCTCGATCACTTCTGTCGCCTGGGCTGCGAAGCTCTGGTGAGGTTTCCATTGGAGTCAGCATTTCTGTACTTCGCCGCCCGCTCTTCTTGCTTGTGACGTCACGGTAGGTCCATACATAACACCTCCCCGCCGAGTGTGAAGCCTCTTTTTTCAATTTCTTGTAAAAAAGGGCTGGTTCGTCTGTATTTCTATATTTTCAGGTTGTTGGGCGGAAATCTTCTTCAAGAGAAATCGTTTGTACGCCCAGTAGGTGAGTATTATAATAAAAACGATGTAAAGTGGCGTATTCCAATAATAGTGAGTATTTGAAGGTTCTGGTTCCAAAATTATAGGCGTTTCTTTATCTATAAGATTTTTCAGTTTGTAGAGTTTACTCATAGGAACTTCCTCGATCTTCAGCGGCTGGTTTGCGTTTTTAATAGTAATATTAGAGAGTTCAAAAGATAGCAGCTTCACAGCGTGACCTCGAAGTTTATTTTCGGCGTTCTGAATGCTATTCGTTTCGGTAATGAGTTTACATCCTTTGGGAATCTCTACCAGGTAAGTGCCTTGTATCGACTTGAAGCTTTCCTCGGCACAAATTAAACTTATTTTCGTCTTTAGTGGACACGTAATGAGATAATGGTAATCATCAATTTTGTCAATAATTTCGGTTATAGCTTTATATTGTATATATGTGCATTTGTCTGTTATTGTTTGTTTCAGGATCAGTGTGTAAATACAGTCGTCGTTCCTTTGTGTCTTCGTAAAGCTTATCCTCTTGCAATAATAAATATCTTGAAATTTGTTGCATTCTTTGTCCATGTACCAATATTTCTCTTCATTCATGGCCAGATAANCGCACGAAAATGTAAAATGGCTCTTATGCCTGAATTATATTTATCTAGAATGATTTTTTGATTTTTCTGCAAAACAGAAATCGCGTTGTTATATTTGATTGCGTCTTGATAGTCCAAATTACCTGTGATGCTCTTTATAACCGAGCCGAGTGCATCAATCAAGGCTCTCTTATCTCTACGCACACTATGATAACTTAGCGAGCTATACTTTGTATGGATCAATGCCAACTTACCCAATAGAGCTTGTCGGATCGCGACCGAATCACCGATGGTCGCCGGGTCGACTGCGCCGACATAGCTTATTAGCGAAGCTATATGGCTCTCTATACTATTTATGTAGTCACTAAACAAACTCAAGTCGTAATAATGGATGAATGTATGTTTACTAATCTCTAACTTGCAAGTACCTAACTTAAATGGTAGTATACCAGGATTATTGGTCAGGGGGGTCAGGGTCACGTGATGTGCTTGGGCCAGCACCGGAATCAGCATCCTGAAATTGTTTTTGTTTAGTTAGAGGTTTTCTAACATTACTTTTGTGATACGTAACGTCTCTACTATCTAATATTTTAATGCCTAGGTCTCTTTTAACTTTACGAGTGACGTAGCGGGGTTGCGTTTTATGCCGAGCCGCAAGTGGGTTTTTAGAGTAAAACTGTGTATTTTCGGGATAAGTCTCAGGTTCTTTCCTGGATTCGTTATGTTTGGTCATAGTTCGTGTTTGGTTTTCTTGTAACGTTTTATTGATATTTGCATATAAAGTTGAAGTCAATTCTTTGTGTTTATCGACATAGTTTTGTAAACAAGTTGTCTCGATGTTGATATCGAACGGATCCCTATTGCTTAGGTGGCCGTTTATTATCTCTACGGGTTTTTTATTCGTTACAGAGTGTATAGAGTTATTATATCCGAGTATGGCGTACAACATAAGCTCTGGCGTATTAAGTTCAGAGCGGGTCTGAGATAAAATTCGGATATGTTCAAGTAATGTTGAATGGAGTCGTTCCACTGCACCGTTCGACTGTGGATTATTTACGCTGATAAAATGAAGATTTATTTTATGTAATTGGGCAAATTCTTTTATAGGTAAATTTTTAAATTCGGTCCCTTGATCTGC
This sequence comes from Ostrinia furnacalis, assembly GCF_004193835.3. Lineage (NCBI taxonomy): Eukaryota > Metazoa > Arthropoda > Insecta > Lepidoptera > Crambidae > Ostrinia > Ostrinia furnacalis. The sequence continues at coordinate 443,049 of NW_021131892.1, forward strand.
GATAATGCTTAAGGGCAGGCCGTGATGGGTCATGAATATAGTTATGGCGTTAAGTACACATACACCGGTTAAGCTCTCGAGTGGGTATGCTTGTGCGTATTTGGAAAAGGTGTCGACAATCGTTAGGAATTTTTGTCCTTTCACAGTTAATGTATCAATGTGCAATACCTCGAAAGGTTTTTCGGGAATTGGGACAATTTGGAATGCTTGTTTATTTGGGTGCCTTTCGTATTTACTAGTCTGACATATTTCGCAATTGTTTATATATTCGGTTAAGAAATTTGTTAATTTTGGCCAATAATATGTTCTTTTGATTCGCTGTTCTACCTCTTGGATGCCTCTATGGTTTGTTTTCCCTTCATGATAATTTTTTGCTATTAAAAACTGACGATCCCTGTCAAGAACGTCTTCCAATAAAATTTTATGAAACGTTAGTTTAAAAGCAGAATTACTAAAGGTTTCTTGCAACGTGTTTGTTATTGATTCGTAATAGAATGGATTTGACAGCCAAATGCCGTATTTAATGTTGGGTCTAACGAATTCTTTAAACAGTGATATTATTTCGGGGTTTATACTGTTTTCCGAAATCTGAGCTACGATTCTGCGTTTTCCGGGAAATACATTTGATATAACTGGTTTGGATGGCGAGTGATGGACAAAATGGATAAGTAACTGATTATTACACGAGTTAATTGCGTTTTCAGATATTGGGATTTCTAAAATCGGGTTTTCTAATTCGGTATGTACTAGGTAAATTTTTAAATTCGGTCCCTTGATCTGCGATAATGCTTAAGGGCAGGCCGTGATGGGTCATGAATATAGTTATGGCGTTAAGTACACATACACCGGTTAAGCTCTCGAGTGGGTATGCTTGTGCGTATTTGGAAAAGGTGTCGACAATCGTTAGGAATTTTTGTCCTTTCACAGTTAATGTATCAATGTGCAATACCTCGAAAGGTTTTTCGGGAATTGGGACAATTTGGAATGCTTGTTTATTTGGGTGCCTTTCGTATTTACTAGTCTGACATATTTCGCAATTGTTTATATATTCGGTTAAGAAATTTGTTAATTTTGGCCAATAATATGTTCTTTTGATTCGCTGTTCTACCTCTTGGATGCCTCTATGGTTTGTTTTCCCTTCATGATAATTTTTTGCTATTAAAAACTGACGATCCCTGTCAAGAACGTCTTCCAATAAAATTTTATGAAACGTTAGTTTAAAAGCAGAATTACTAAAGGTTTCTTGCAACGTGTTTGTTATTGATTCGTAATAGAATGGATTTGACAGCCAAATGCCGTATTTAATGTTGGGTCTAACGAATTCTTTAAACAGTGATATTATTTCGGGGTTTATACTGTTTTCCGAAATCTGAGCTACGATTCTGCGTTTTCCGGGAAATACATTTGATATAACTGGTTTGGATGGCGAGTGATGGACAAAATGGATAAGTAACTGATTATTACACGAGTTAATTGCGTTTTCAGATATTGGGATTTCTAAAATCGGGTTTTCTAATTCGGTATGTACAGTCATTAGCTCCTCTAAATCTGCAAGTTCGGGCATCTCGGTTCGCGGATTTGCAATAATAGAAATATTTTGTTCACCTACTTCCTCGTCGTCGGAATCCAATAAGGGCGTAACATCATTATTTTGAATCTGAATCCGGGATAATGCATCTGCGTTTACGTTAGATTTACCTTTTTTATAAGTGATTTTATATTCAAATTCCTCCAATTTTAAGCGCCACCTAATCAGTCGAGAATTAGCGTCTTTCATGTTAAACAAATATTGCAATGGTTTGTGGTCTGTTACAATGTTAAAGCTTCTGCCGAACAAATAGGGTCTAAAATACTTAGTCGCCCAGACGATGGCGAGTAATTCCTTTTCGATCGTGCTATAATTTTGCTCGCTATCATTCAAGGTACGCGACGCGTAGGCGACGGGCTTATCTGCGCCTATGGTTCCTTGGGATAGAACTGCACCTACAGCGACGTTCGAGGCGTCCGTACGGAGATTAAATTCTTTTGAGAAATCTGGGTATTGTAATACAGGGTCATTTGTTAATATTTGTTGGCATAATTTAAAACAGTTGACATATTCCGGATGAGTGATATCAATTTTAGATCCCTTTTTTAAACATCTAGTAAATGGCTTTGTCAAATGCGCAAAATTTGGAATAAATTTTCGGTAGTAACCCAGTAATCCCAAAAATGATTTGATTTCTTTTTGAGTCTGTGGAATCGGGAATTTGAGTATGGCATCAACCTTTTTAGGGTCAGGTTTTACACCATTCGGCGTAATAATGTGGCCTAAAAACGCGGTTTCTCTAGTCAGAAACTCGGATTTATCTAATTGCAATTTTAAATTGGCTTCCCTTAGTCTTTGAAATACGGCTTCCAAGTTAGCGATGTGTTCCTGTAGGGATACGCTGTAGATAATTATATCGTCCATGTACACCATGACGTTATCAAGCCCACGCAGTACCGAGTCCATAACACGTTGGAATGTCGACGGAGCGTTTTTTAGTCCGAACGGCATTCGAAGAAATTCATAATGACCGCGATAATCACAGTCTACACTGAATGCTGTTTTTGCAATGTCATCAGAATTTAGCTCAATTTGATAAAACCCAGAAAATAAGTCTAGCACACTAAAGTATTGACTGCGGCCTAATTTGTCTAGGATGTCGTTTATGTTAGGTATAGGATACCTGTCACTAACTGTTTTCTCATTAAGCTTCCTATAGTCGACGACCAGACGCCACTTGGTTTTTCCTGAGGCGTCGGCCTTTTTCGGGACAATCCAAATCGGGGACGACCATGGACTATCTGATGGTCTAATTATGTTTTGTTTCAGCATCTTTTTTATTTGCTCGGATACCTCATTTTTATGTATTTCAGGGTAACGATAATTTTTGGTGAAAACTGGCTCATTATCGGTAGTTTTGATATTGTGTTTTATTTTATTTGTGAAAGTCAAAGGTGAGTTTTCTGTATAAAATATGTCGCTATAATTTTTACACAAACGAAGGAGGTTTGCCTTTTCTTCGCAGTTTAAGTGGTCAGTCCGTAATGAAGACTCTAGGTCGATGTCATGTTCAGGGGTGACACACTCAAAGTTATGAATGGAAAAGTTATTGTTTATTAATTGAGCTTGCACTGGAGATGCTAGGCTGATTGTGGTGTCGTTTTTGGTCGGATTTTTTATTTCGACGTGTGCGAAACCTTGCACTGCTCTTGTGACAACGTCGGGAATATAACATTGATTTATGTATGTTTGAGGTAAAAAGATATCACCCTCATTAATTGAGACAGGAATCTTAACTGGTTTGCTACTATTTGCTCGAATTAAAGCCTCGAAAAGGTTTTTCACTCCTGACTTTAGCATGTTTATGTCATTGGTAGCGTTCGCCGTTATCAGTTGTTTATTGCAGAGATCAACTTTCGCTTGCAATCGCTCTAACATGTCGAGTCCAATGAGTCCATCGAATACATTATGAAATTTGTAAATATAAAATTTAGACATCGAATCCTCTTTGAATTCGGGAAATGTTGGAATATCGATTGTGTAGTTATTTTGGGTGGTAACATGTAAATTGGTTACGGTAAACGGTTCATAATTTAACCGAAAATGTGGGTAAAACTTTTGTATGGATTCGGGTGACAAAAACGATTGATTTGCACCGGTATCAATTAATAATTTAAGCGGGGGATTTTTAATTTGAATGTAGGGAAGCTCCCGTTTTATGTGAACATTAATTTCCATTATCCGTGGTTTATTTCCTCCGGATCCTGGTAAAAATTTTCATTGGGGATATCCTCAACAAAGTTAGACGAGTCGTTCTCGTTTTGATTTACTTCATATCATTATCGGTAGTTTTGATATTGTGTTTTATTTTATTTGTGAAAGTCAAAGGTGAGTTTTCTGTATAAAATATGTCGCTATAATTTTTACACAAACGAAGGAGGTTTGCCTTTTCTTCGCAGTTTAAGTGGTCAGTCCGTAATGAAGACTCTAGGTCGATGTCATGTTCAGGGGTGACACACTCAAAGTTATGAATGGAAAAGTTATTGTTTATTAATTGAGCTTGCACTGGAGATGCTAGGCTGATTGTGGTGTCGTTTTTGGTCGGATTTTTTATTTCGACGTGTGCGAAACCTTGCACTGCTCTTGTGACAACGTCGGGAATATAACATTGATTTATGTATGTTTGAGGTAAAAAGATATCACCCTCATTAATTGAGACAGGAATCTTAACTGGTTTGCTACTATTTGCTCGAATTAAAGCCTCGAAAAGGTTTTTCACTCCTGACTTTAGCATGTTTATGTCATTGGTAGCGTTCGCCGTTATCAGTTGTTTATTGCAGAGATCAACTTTCGCTTGCAATCGCTCTAACATGTCGAGTCCAATGAGTCCATCGAATACATTATGAAATTTGTAAATATAAAATTTAGACATCGAATCCTCTTTGAATTCGGGAAATGTTGGAATATCGATTGTGTAGTTATTTTGGGTGGTAACATGTAAATTGGTTACGGTAAACGGTTCATAATTTAACCGAAAATGTGGGTAAAACTTTTGTATGGATTCGGGTGACAAAAACGATTGATTTGCACCGGTATCAATTAATAATTTAAGCGGGGGATTTTTAATTTGAATGTAGGGAAGCTCCCGTTTTATGTGAACATTAATTTCCATTATCCGTGGTTTATTTCCTCCGGATCCTGGTAAAAATTTTCATTGGGGATATCCTCAACAAAGTTAGACGAGTCGTTCTCGTTTTGATTTACTTCATAATATGTTTCGTTTACCGGGTATTCCGGACATTCCGGATATTCCGCATCTTGCAGTTGCGCTTCCGCTGTTTCCTCGGAATGCAATTCCTCAAATACAAAATTAGGATTCTGACGAACTGGTTGGAAATGATTATAATTCGATGGTCTCAATGGGATATCTCTAGATCTGTAAGATAATCCGCTCATTGGCTGTGGTACGGCGTTTGTACGATTGATGTTAGAGTTATTTTGGCCGTTATAGTTGTTGAAATTGTGTTTATTTTGAGAATTTTGCACCCATTGTGGCCTTGGGAAATTAAACGGATTGTTATTGAATGCATTTTGACGGTTTTGACCAAAATTAAATTGATTGTTTCTGGGAAATTGAAATTGGCGATTTTGATTTAAAAATGGGTTGTTTTGCCGGTTTTGATATGAAAAATTATTAACTTGGCGATTTTGGTTCATAAACGGATTATTTTGCGAAAGAACATTTTTACCGAAATTATTTGGTTTGCTTTGAGGTGGATGCAACTGTTGTTGTTTGTTAAAATTAACGAACGAGTTGTAATTTGGACGATTATTTTGTAGATACATAATATTTTGCTCTTCTTTAATTAATTCAATTGCTGTTGGTAAATCGGCGGGCCTCATGGCTCGGATAGTAGAGCCTAGTGGCTCTCGCAAACCGGCTAAAAATGTTTTAAGGGTTTGCGAGGTAAAAAATTCGCGTTTACACAGTTTAACAGTTGGATCCACTTCATGTAAATTCACATAATTAATTATAGTATGTAAAAGATGCATGCAGCGGTCATAAAAATCTTGAGGAGAGCTATTGTCTTGACGAAGGTTTATTAAATCCCTGGTTAGTGAATTTTCATCGCGTTGATCGGAAAAATTTTGTAACAAAACACGCTTAATTTCCTGCCAAGTAGAGGCTCCATTGATGGTAACAACCTCCTCGGCCTTGCCTTTCAATTTTCCTAATAAAGAATAGAGAACCATTTGGCTCTGGAAGGCATTTGCCTGCTGGTCATCATAGTATTGCTGTAAAATAGCTTCTGATGTAGTAATAAATTTGTGCAATTGATTTGGACTACCATCGTAATCAGGAACGATGTTAATGGCGGCTCTAAATAAACCGATTTCCATTTTTCACAAATATAGAGTTTGTTTCAGTTTAACGTAAATTAATAAAATCACAAAAAGTAACAGTAGAGTCAGAAAAATTCGAACGATTCTGGTCTTTCTAACACAAAATACACAATAAAATAATTAATAAAATGTGGATGGGATAATGTAAGGAATCTGGCACTTACAGAACAATGAACTGCGGCTGCATTCTCAGCGATGTTAGCTCGTAGGTTTCAGACGAATTTCACAACTTTGATGGTCGAAAGAAGCGGATTTTTCGTCATCCACAAGACTGCGCCAATTATAACTTTCAGGTTTAAAATTAACTTTTTAAAAAGCTTATTATTAATTAAAAAGGACGAGTACCGATTTGGATGGATGCTCGATCACTTCTGTCGCCTGGGCTGCGAAGCTCTGGTGAGGTTTCCATTGGAGTCAGCATTTCTGTACTTCGCCGCCCGCTCTTCTTGCTTGTGACGTCACGGTAGGTCCATACATAACACGCGGGCCCGCATTCAAACTGCGCTGCTACTGCCCCGCGTTTGGTCTGCCCAAGCCTTAAGACCGCCATATTTCCACAATGTTAGTACGACAAGATGATTATTATTTTTATTCAGACAATCTTTGTCTTTGTCAACTCTGTAGATGGAATTTATAAGAGGCAAGACTAAAAATGGGCTAGGGTTATTTACTGTGTCCAGTGGAAGAAAAAACATTTATTTTGATTTTAATCAAGTGAATACACCATTTGTTTACTTTATTAAGTAAGTGTAAAGTTAGGTTTAATTGGTTATCAAAACTTTATACACAGATTGCCTGGATAAGAGTTTTTTTTTATATCCACAACGTGGAAGCTCGTGGCCTGTATCTCACCTGATGGTAAGTGATGATCAGGGCGAAGATGGAAGCGAGCTTTACCCGGAACCCCTGAACCACAGTGGAACTGGCTATCCTACCTCTAACTGCCAGAACACAATAATACTGTTAACATTGTTGTTATGGCGACAGACTTAGGTAAGAGGTGGTAGCTAGCCGCCTGGCTAGCTACCACCAACCAAACCGAACAGAAAAATCTGCCCCCACTGGGAATCGAACCCGGGACTGTGTCTGAAGCAGGTAGTCTTACCACTAGACCACAGAGGCGGTTTATTTACTGTAACTTTTTAGATTATCATTGTGAACTAGTGTGGTGGAAATGGTCCCATCAAGAACACTGCATTATAATTGTAAATCCACACATAATTACCTACAAGTGTTTTGCAAAACTACAAAGTGTGTGTCAGTAACAGATCCTTGTTGAAAACTGGATCAAACGAGCACAAGCTGTCGTGTTCCTAGATCGTATGTCCCACGAGGACAGTCGGGAACACTTCCAGAAATGGCGCTATCAGTGACTGACACAGATTCCGTTTGTGGCGGGAAAGTGACGAGAGTAGGGACGTGCAGTTGTCGATAAATCAAGCACTAGAATGAGGATTTTCGCGAATGAAAGATCCGCTAGAAGGCGGGACGTGGATGTGGGGTCTGACTGCTGCGTGATTGGTGGATTTTGACATATCTGTCAATGTCATGTCAAAAATAACCAATCATGCAGCATTTGAACCTCGCGTCTACGTATTGCCATCTGGCGGATTTTTCATTCGCGAAAACCCTCATTGACCACTAGCGAACAATTCTGAAGTTTTCTGTAAGCTGTGCGTGTCATGCGTGGTAGGTAAACGACAATTTTGAGTGAAATTCTAAAGCTGAGACACATGACCTTAACTTTAACCTTAACTATAACCGATGATTTTTAAGGAGTTTGGTAGACTTTTGACGTTTGTCATAGTTAAAGTAAGATGGTGCAACCCAGGGTTAAACATAAAAGACGCACCTGGAATCCCAAATTAATGTCTTGTGTACACCTCCAGATTCAAGTTGCAAACCGTCCTAACCAAAAGCTTTGCTATATCATTATTTCAAGCGATATAAATCTTTGATTTTAATCGACACATCAAAATTCTTAAACAATCCACAATCACCCCTGAATATCTTAATTCGCCAAATAAATTGGTTTCATGATCGCCCAAAATTACTTCCACTAAATTACTTTTCGCGGAAATCCAATGCTAATTTTGCTCGCTTTATTTTCGGCCAATCCGGTGATCGACAGAGGACATCGATCATCCCTAGCGCGTAATGAAGTTCTCTAATTACGGCTCGGGCTTAATGAGGGAACTATTTTAGGGAGGGAAAGGCAGACAACTCATTTCGAATAAAAAGAACTTTTCTTGAAAATTGAAATGAGTCCAATGGAGGGTCCAGGGACAAAGGGATTTTAGTATACTTTATACTGTTCCACAAACTCCTGCTGCTGGTTACTTACAAGTTATCCTACTAATATTATAAATGCGAAAGTTTGGATGTCTGGATGTTTGGATTGGATGTCTGCGCGGGCAAAAGCTAGTGTTGAATAAATAATAAATAGCACGATGGTTTCTGGTGAAGGTTGCGGGAAGAGCATGGATGTGGGCAGCGCAGGTCGTTATGGAAACCCATGGGGAAGGCCTTTATCTAGCAGTGGACGTCGTTTGGCTGATACGAACGAACAGTGGTTTCTGCTCAGTCCCGAAAAAGGCAAAACTTCTACTATGCATCTGTTGCATACTATGAGAGGGATCATGGGTCAGTAAGATATTGAGAATTGGAGATCATGGGTCTACTACACAGGGCTAGTTACTATACCATAAAAGGATTTAGAAAAAACTCTAAAACTCACTCACGAAATAAGTCATGAAACATCTTCAAAAATTCATAGAGTTATTTATTGCATTTGTATATGTCACCGTAAAATTGTGAATTCCGTCAGATTATAATCTGACGTACCTAGTTAAATTACAATCTAACCTAACCTAATCTACTGTTAGTTTACAATCTAATGCGTTATATTATAAACTGACAGAGTACAATACAATACAAATATTGTATGATGGCATGGCTGTTTTTGTTTGTCTGTGTCGGGCTATCCAGGTCATGTGACGAGTCAAAACTACCGCAAAACCGCGGATTTGCGCCCTCTCCGACCTTTAATTAAGCCGGAGGCAAAAGGTTACTCGGAACAGTCAAAATAAACGTTGCGGTCTATTTCTAGGTTTTAATTGTATGTTTAACATTTCGTTATGTTTCTGGGATAGGTGCTTGTTTCATATTTTGCCAGTGTATTTTGTGAGAAACATACACACTACATTGAATCATACTTCACTCTTCCAGCGTATGTCGTAAGGGAGAAATATTATTATGTGAACATAAGCCATCGTCATTGAGAATACCATACGGCATTAAAGTTCACGGTTTGTATTGCAATATTTAAAAAAAAAAAAAGTAATATCTAGCGGCCGCCCGCGACTTCGTACGCGTGGATCCCGTTTTACCCCCTCCATCTATCTTACGCGGCTTAGATTTTTTCATACAAATGTTTTTTCCCGCTAACTTCCGTTCTCGTGGGAATTTTGCAATATCCTGTTGTAACTAAGCTTTAAGTTTACTAAGGTACCTGCATGCCAAATTTCAAGCGTCTAACTTAAGCGGTTTAGATTTTTCATACAAGAGGATTTTCCCGCTAATTTCCGTTCCCGTGGGAATTTCGGGAATTCTTTTCTTAGTGCACCTCTACGGTACCTAAGCTACGTCCCTTCAAAATTTCAAGTGCCTACGTTTAGCCGTTTAGGCTGTGCGTTGATATGTCACTAAGTCAGTCAGTTTCTCCTTTTATATTCTAAAATAGATATTTAGATATTTAGATTAGATAAATCATCAACAGCTCGTCTAGTCAGAGTGTAAGTAGGCAAATCTTCCTCTTTGCCTCTGGTAGATTGGAGAGGGTCGTCCTCCAGCAGTGGAGACTTAATTAGCTGATGATGATAAATAAATATTATTAATACGTATTATAGTGGTACACTCAAAACAATACAAACAGATATGTTTAGACACAAAAAAGTCTAAAATAGTAGTACCTAACATACGGCCCGGTTTCCACCCGCCGCTATTGTGTTTTGAATAATCAATGATTTCATTATTTACGAAACCATGACAATCTATACTAATATTATAAATGCGAAAGTCAGTCTGTCTCGCTTTCACGCCTAAACCACTGAACCGATTATGATGGAATTTGGCATAGAGATAGTTTGAGTCCCGGGAAAGGACATAGGATAGTTTTTATACCGGTTTTAGAAACAGGGACGCGCGCGATTAAGTGTTTCTGTGACAGACAAAATTCCACGCGGGCGAAGCCGCGGGCGGAAAGCTAGTCTACAATATGACAAACTGTCAGTCGAATAGTCTACTTGGTTATTAAATAAACGTGAAAAAATATTACGAGTGGAGTAGGTAAATCATTCTCAATCCACATACCCACGTAGCGTAGGTCCCATGTAAAATAACAAACCTGATTCGAGAATCGCACGAAATTCTTGACACGATTTCAATAACGAAGGAAAAGAATGGCAGTGTGTGATATTAGCGAATTACGAATACCCTCACGTTCGTTGGAACAGTCTGTACATTGTAATTAAGGGCTTAGTAGACTTTTACTTAATTATATAGAAAGTTTGAGCAGATGTTGACGTGATTGCAAATAGGCGTAACGCTTATTTTGTAAATTAGTTCTAAGTACCCGCTTAGTAAATAAGTAAACAAATTTTGTTTTCACTCACTTTCATTAAGTAATAAATTTATTTATTAGGTATACTTTTATTATAATGCTATGTAGATTTTGCTTGTACTTTATTAAGTACAGTAGGTACACACTGTGTGAATATACTGTGTCATAAGTTTTTTAAATAAGCTATATTGACCGCTGCATTGGCTCTGTGATATAGTTGTAATATATGCGATTTTTGCATGAAACATGACGAGTGTAGACATGACTATTATAGGCTACTGAATAGATTTTGATGAAACTTTTACCCCCTTATTACAAAAGTTAGACTCTGGTTGAACTCTGGGTTAAATTGACATTTAGTGTGGAACTGTCATTTTAAACAGTGTTCATCCCTGGTTTAACTTTTTTGTAATAAGGGTCTTTTATTGTTTATACATCAGAATATAATATGCCATAAGATTTATAGCGATCTGTGACTAGCTAAATTTCACGGGCGAAGCCGTGGGCAAAAGCTAGATAAACTATAATTTATTTCATGAATAGGCAGGCCGTAAAAGACGTAAATACTTTTCAAGTATTAAGTTGGTAAGGTTATTATCTACGGAAGAAAGCACAAAGACTAATCGTAGTAAATAAATAACAACTTTTTAGAATCTAAGCGATACATCACCAAGTTTTTCCATTTAAGTTCACCTCATAATGAGAAGTATGAGAAAATTACTTGCTATAATTATCCTGGGAATAGTAATTATAAACGGTTAGGTAACTAACTTAGGCTGGGTTGCACCACTTACTTTAACCGTAACTATAACAATAACCGGTGTTTTTTGTACGGAGTTTGACAGATTTTTGACGTTTGTTGTTAAGTATGATGGTGCAACCCAGCCTTAGTGTTTTTGATAAATGAGATACAGCGATGACTTACCCGTTAAGTTGCCTTTCTTTTATAATAATGTTTTAGATTAATAAATAAAAAACAATAACCTTCATACGTTAGGTACACAGAGATTTTACAACTCTCTCTAGCGTTTTTTGTTATTACATTTTTTATCTTCTTTTGACGTTTTATAACTCAATTTACTCTTACAAAAATAAACGATTTTTTATCGAAACAAGCTTTAATATTATTCCAACAAAACAGTATTGATATTGTCCTAATATAATGGAAATCTTTCACAATAAAAATAAGGTTTATAATTTGAAAAGTTATAACGACAACAACAAAATATCGTATAAAATATTTTCGTATTTCAGTTTTAACCAAAAAATTCAGGGCTGTATTTTTTAAACTTTACTCTTAACCTACAAAATCCCGCGAGTATTTTTGCAAAGCCGATTATTTTCACGGGTAATATTTCTCGTGCATTTTAATTTGGGAAAAACTTCGTTGGAAACATTCCATCCTTTGTGCCCGTGCCATTTGGGTGTTGCGTATCAGGTGCTCGTCGGTTTTTATTTATTCTTTTTCTTATGTTGGTAACAACTGGGAATGACACAACCCTATAGGCAGACTTAATGGACCACCACCATAGGTGTCTCACATCGCTCAATCGGACCGGCTTAACATGCCTTCAGAAACACGGAATAAATTAAATATCAATATACTATGCAGATTCGTCTAAAATTCCGACAGCAAATAACGACTAGTGCCACAGACAAACATCGCTCTAACAGCTGGCAACCGACATACAGCAAATTAATCACAGAAAACTAATAACACTTGCGCGAACTCCCGGTAATTTTAATGCCTTTGCCTCACTCGGTGTTTAAAAGTTAGCGGTGTTAATGCTTAGTGTACGTGAGGCTTAATATTTTGATGCCTTTGCTTTAGTTTCAATTCAGAGTTTGTAACGGTATGTTAGGTTATGATTCCTGCTATATTTAATTTGGTCTTTGTGGCCTTTTATAAATTGATACATGACGTTCTATCTTAACAATGTTAACTTGATGTTTCAAGTATGTACATGTATGTATGATAGAAGAGACTCTTGTTAGAGTCTCTTCTTCACCTTATTATGGTGAAGCTGAACGTGTTAGCACGTAGGATTTCAAAGAAATGGGATTATTTATGCCTTCCTTGCTACTGTGGCGACGCCACTACAAACTAGTGACCAACAGATGGCGCTGTCACTACTTCACTATGGCACACTCCGCCGCTCATACAAACCTGCATCGCGGTGACGGAGTTTTAGATCCTGCCAAGTATATATAGACAAACCAAGATGGTGTAAATCGGACCTTGGTCCCCGAGCATAACACCCGCTCGGAAGGAAGCACTAACTTCTAGCTTCCTTATTGTGGATGAACATCATATCCCACATTGGTGACCCCGACGTGATTGGAACGTGACCTTCCAGCACCACCATCTTCGGCATCAGCCTCCGCCATCCTCACCATCTTCGCCACTCCGTCATCAGCTCCAGTCTTCAACAAGCCAGCATCCAGCCTTCAGGGACCATCGCAGATCGCAACCGACCTTCCTGGTTCCTCGGCAGCAAGCAACCGTCACTTCACTGGTCACGGGTACAGCTCTGGCCCAGCTCCACGCCCGACCATCGAAGACGCCTCCGCTCACTATCCCGACTCACCGTGGATAGAGCACCGCAACCTGCTCGTCTCGACTCACCGCAGACTTGAGCACACTGGCACTTGTAAGCTCATCACGCACAGACTGCTGAGCTCATCCTGACGTCATCCACCTCCGGTTCTTCCGGGGGGAGTGGTGTGGCGACGCCACTACAAACTAGTGACCAACAGATGGCGCTGTCACTACTTGATCGTAGAACTTGTCGTACAACAATTAGGTACATAGTTCTTCTACACTGGATATGGTACCCCTAGTATCCTATTTATTCTTATTATAGCCAGTACGTCTTCCTTTTCATATCGAAGGTTCGCCACACATTAAACACAGGTTATTTTTTCACAGCTCAACTTAGTAGTAAGTACAAAAATAATAAGCCAAAAGGGTGGTAATTTATTGTCGCTCTATCTTTCCCACAGTTGTTTAACACAACCCCAAATACAAATCGAAACGCTGGAAACAGCACAGCCACTAACGCCATCTACAAACGTCCTGAAGTCCTAACAGTCGGCGGCGACAGCAAATGAATCAGTGCAATTATCGCGACTGCATCGGACGGGATGCAAATGCTAGGGATTTATCGTGGCCGTATCTGTGTAAGGCTTTATATTTTGATGCCTTTGCTTTATTAAGTTTAGATGATGTTTACAGGCATCTTTTAGGTTATGCCTTTGCTTTATTATTTTTAAAACATGATCGTTGTTCGTACATTTCTTTTTTCTAGAGCTCGCGTCTTTTTTTTTAGTTTGAAAAATTGCATGGCCAGTTCCATTTTTCAAATTAAATACTTTTTCGTTGGGTCTTTTTGATTTTGAATTTATAACTTCTTATTCTTTTTTTTACCTTTAGCAGCTGTCCGCCTAAAATACAGGGTTATATTAATGAAATTCAGGCAATGGCTCCCAGTTCTAGCGATTTGAAGTATCTAAACCAAGGTACCGCAAGTTTCAAGTATGTACCAAGAAACCATGTGTTAGCTTCTACCCTGTTTACTGACTTTGAAAGTGTAATTAACGTAAGCGTAATTAAATCTTAATCTGCCGCTAAAGGCGAGTTACGTGACCCACTCGCGTAGTAAGGGTGGCCCATTAGCGACGCATCTCATTTGGAAAATGCCCTTTGTGTTTACCGGTACCTTTTTATGCTGCGAAATGCTGGAACTTACCTGGAAATAAAAAATAAGGTCATTAGTATAAAGTAATATTCCACATGTAAACACAATGAGGTATTTTAAAATAAATATTATTTTACAAGGAATAATTTATGTAAAAAGACGTATTCGTTTTTGGCTGCGGTTTCACCCGTGTGGTTTATAATAATCGTTATAAACTATAGCCCAGTTTGTTCAGATTCATTTAAACAATGATACCGTAAAAGTTTCACCAAGAGTAACAAACATTGAGCCATCCTTACAAATTTTAAAATAAAAACATACGAAAAATAACTTTGAACTAAATTAAGAATATGCTTGACATTTTGACTGTTTCAGAATGGAAAAGTTAAAATTACAAGTGTAATCTTCAGTTAATAAAAGATATATGACGATTGAAAGTAAGAAAAGAAAAACTTAAATTCAGCAATCACTCGGTTGCTGTTTTACAAATCACAAACTAATTCTAGCCCGAAATAGACTTAGTGCCTCCATTTCAGACTTAAACCACTTTTATTGCTGGATTTACTACGGTGTAAATCGGTGCTCGGGCCAATATCGGTTTACGGTTTCATGAACGCTACGGTTAGGAACGTCTACACCCTATATTATGTAAAGGCTTTCGTTAAAATAGGTTAGCTTGCTATTGAGCTTGCTACGAGAAATGTTAGTAACTGTTTTTATAAATATATTTTATATCTTGCTAGTTTCAGTTATTCGTAATTGGTTTAAGATTGTATTTTTAAGATAGCTATACTTTGAAACAAACGCAACGCAATACGGTTTTTAATTTTTGCTCTCTTCTTAATATAACAAAATATTATGTAGAGAATTGACTATTTGAATTCAAATTCGTGTACTTATGTGATTAATTTAATTATAGAAAAAATATCAAGAATTATTTCGTTTGTAAAATTGCTTTTTTTCTCCAAAACATGGAAAGAAGTCGCATCGTATAATTTTAATGATATTTTGAGAAGAAGATAAAATCGGTAATGTTACCTGATGGTGTGCGATCATCATCGGCCATTAACGTTCTAAATCGAGCTCTTTTTAAAGATCATAACGTTTGCAATAAGCATACAGAAATAAGCCTTATTTTCATTCAATAAGTAACTAAATAATGTGAGCTGTATTGTAACTTACACCCTGTATATGGTAGTGGCTAAAACTTAGACGCTTACAAGTTATACGAGTTCGATTTGTTCGTGATTGTTAGAAAGGAATCTAACCAACATGCATTTAAGACTCAATCAAAATCGAATCGAATCGCAACACCCGCCATTTTCATTGCGATTACTAAAACCCCGGTGATAAGCTTGGATTCGATCGAAAACCAATAGGGTGAGTTGCACCACCTAACTTTAAACGTAACTATGACGTTAACCGGTGTTTTTTGTATGGAGTTTGACAGATTTAAGACGTTTGTCAAAGTTAAACTAAGATGGTGCAACCCACCCTAAGGCTGTTTTGACAAATCCGTATCGCGATGTCGTTTTGACAGCTAGTTTCACAGCGAAGCATAGACGTAAACAGAGAGCAGTAAGAAGGAAGAAACTAATTTAAAAAAAAAAAGCTAGAAAAAGTAAAAACAATCGCAAAGTCATAGACATTTTTTAACTTTTATTCGATTTTGAATGAACTTTTATATCGCCGCGTCGTTGGTGGTTCAATGTGCATTTTGGCTGCCATTTTCCGATCGAATCGAATCACTGGTGACGCGGCGACTGACATTAGTGAAAACTTCACATTGGTTTGCGATGGCATTTTGACTAGACCCACTCAACAGCCCCCCTAGACAAAACGCACTTTTTGATCGAATCGAAAATCGAATCTGTCAAAACTCCATACAAAAAAGAGGCTTTTCGACCACTTTTCGACTGGTTTGCGATCATAATTTGCCCTTTGTCTAGACCCACAGAACATCTATAGTTCCAAAATACTGGACTGTCCTGTCGATGACATTGACAGTGGGGCGCCACCGTCAATACCCGATCGCTGGTTCAGATTTTTGCCATGTTGGAAACCATATAGTTGAACGATGGTAGCGCCCCCCTGTCATTGAGTTTAGTGGGACAGTTCAGCGTGGGTCATCTATATCAAAATCAATTTTCATTTTAATTTTTGGTGCAAAAGTCATCTTGACATTTACTTTTTTTAAGGCAAAGGAAATTACATTATGCACCCAAACCACAGAGTACATAATAGTCCAAATATCTTTTTTGTCTTTAATAATAACCCAAAAAACCCAGTTTTGATCAACTAGGTGTTTCTAGTGGCACTAAATTAATGACTGAGACGTTTGATGACTTTAATCAGGTTTTTATTTATGGCATACTTAGAATTGCTCTAGGGCCTTTGAGAAAGCTGCAGACATGTACGTACATTCTCAATTATTTTGTTCTGCAGATTTTTTTTGATATTCTGCAGATTTTTTTGATTTTTTGAATTGGGATATTTCCCAATTTTATTTATGAAATTGAAGAAGCAGGTTCTCAAGAAAACTAGAATAATTTGTTTATTGCATAAAAATAAATTCTGATATTGATACTTTATTCTAAAACCTTTTTTATTATTCAAGTAGGTCAGCAGACTAGTGGTACGAGTATGTTATAAATAATTCATTTTTAATTGTGTAAAAACTTTTTAACAGATCCTACTTACTATTTATTACATCGATTTTAAAAAACAGAAACGTCACAGTGACAAATGTCGCAATGATCGCTGATCGCTGCGTGCAGACGCTGCATAGATCGCCGCGACCAATGACAGGACGCGTTGATGTGAACACATCGCTACAAATTCATACACACTGTCTGGTCGCCATCGCCATCGTCATCGTGCACGTCGGCTGCACGCGTTGGTCTGGTCTAACCTTTATTTGAGACCCGTGTTTCTCTATTTTAACAGGGCCTTCAAACTAGGATTTTTCAATTCCTGAGTTAGTTTAGTTTTGAGCGATATGCGCCGGAACTGCTAGTTCTCGGAACTAACGATAAACATTACGGTTTGTCACTTTATTTAGTCAAATGGTGTCTATGGGCGACGGTAATCACTTTCTATCAGGTCATCCGTCTGTTCGTTTGCCTCCTCGTCCCTTGCATGACTAACTATCCGATCTCAGTCTTTGGGCGATTTGAGTTAGGACTACAAATTTTTTCCTGCTTTCATGTTAGGGACGTCCAGTCAAATAAAAAAAGCACATTTGTTAAAAAAGAAAACAACCAGAGATGGGAGGGTAAATATCTTATTTACCATTATAAAAGTTTTGTTGTAAAATCCCATGAAGTGATAATTGAGATGGGAAAAAAGCTAGAAACTCAGCTCTTCCTGCATGTGCAACAAAAGCAAATAACTTATCATTGTCAGCTTCATTTTGTAGGCATCAATGTTTTTTCAAGATTGGTGTCAAAAAATCCTCAGTTGTAGCTCTACCAACCGAGACAGTAGTTAAAAGAACTTTGCTTATACGCTATTAGCTTATTATGTCTAGAAAACTTAGCTATTAAATGTTGCTGCTTGCTAGTTGATATTTTTTCAAAGTTCAATGATATAGTTAGTTAGTTAGTTAGTTTTGCAGGGCAATCGAATACCGCACTTAGCCTCATGATAGGGCCATTGTGCGCGATTTGTGGTTTATCTTCCTACTCCAACCACCCCAGATCCCCCCAGAAGGCGAGCAGCCCGTCCAGGCTGCTGCAGGCTTCCTGTAGCGACGACGGTGATCGAAGAAATTGAGCCCGTTGTTCTTCCACGCTACTGCACTCCATGAGCACATGCTGCGGTGTTTCCTCCGCCTCCATGCACCCCCTGCATAGTGGGCTGTCTGTGACACCTATATTGTATAGGTGCTTGTTTAGCATACAGTGTCCGGTTATGACACTTAAGACCTTGCGGATGCTGTCCCTGTTTAGTCTGATGAGGCTGCGGGAGAACTTTTTCGATACGTCCGGAACCGCATCTTTTGTTTGCCTGCATCCTTCGCTATTTTTCCATTCTGTGTGGTGTTTTTCTTCTGTTTTGGATCGCAGCCAATTCCTGATCTGTGCTTGTGGTATCTATATATATAGTTCAATGATATTATTTTCTGGCCAGTATCGATTGTTTTTATGTTTATTCTCGCGGGAGATAACAGCTCGGTGCCCAGAGTTTATGAGGCGCCACGGGCCTCCAGGGTTCCTGTAATGACCCCTTCAGGAGGAATATACTGGGAATAACGACTAACGGTTTGCCCTTCGGAGTAGTCATCCTTCACGTATAGGTTGATGACCGAAAACTGAAAAGTCTGAAACCTGGAAAGGTGTATTTTGTAGTGATAAATTTATTGGTACTCCACTGCACTACATTTATTACAACTACATAATATTTGAAAGATGCCAGTATTTCGCTTGACGTCCTGTTCCTATTTCTTTTTTGCGCTCATCTGCAACAGTCCCAAACTATAAGCAGATTTGTTCCATGTAGTTTTATATGTTCAAGGAACTCCCCAGCAGGACACTCTTCATTCACCATCTGTCACCGAGTATATCGTGGCTCTTCAGTCGTTTAGTGTAGCTGATGGTTGCCAACGCGGTAGCCAACTGATGGAACCGATTTTCCAATCGCGTTTTATATTTATTCCCTGTTAGCTTTAGCTCATCCCTAACAGTTTTCATACTCACAGCTTCATGGATTTCTGTATTGGTAAAGAACCATGATGCATATGAGATAACCATCTACCAACTATTACTGGTAAAAATTTTAAATTTTTACCTGTAATAGTTAATAAAATAACAGGGGTTTCCGAGACCTGTTAGTCATTATAGAGTCTGATGATAGAGTTGTTATTTTTATTACAACCAAGAGAAAATAGACATTTAAATATTTATTGTGGGCACTTTTCAGGGTTTGTACTCGTCTTTTAGCTTATTCTACCAAAAAACCGAGCGAAAGCTTACTGGATTTCCTTTTAAGCCAGTTTCATAAGCCTTTGGTAAGTCCAAGAAGAGTCCGTCGATATGTATCGTCTACTATGTATAATGTAAATGTATGTATGTAGTCTTTAGAAGCCGAATTGCAGCGAAAATCCTTTTTGTAGACGGTTAAACTAAATAAAAGTGACACAACGTTCAATTTCTTTGGGACACTTGAATCTGACCGCTGGGTCTGCCGTCATGAATAAAATATGTCCACCCTAATGCGGCCCACTTGTTCCACATTTGGGTCCCCACACAACCGTATCACTGCAACTGAAACTTTATGCCACAAGAAATAAAGACTATGCAACGCAAATGGTACGGGGAACCTCTTTGCCATGTTTACTTACTGAGTCAAGAAGCAGGTCCTTTATCTTATAAGTTTTATTTGATCATTTGATTCCGAACGCCCTTTATATCCCTGACAGATGATACAAAATGGCGTCTATTTCTTGATATCTTAGACTCAAGTTTGGTACTAAATCTACTTGGAAACTTGGCTGTATTTCAGTACTTTAATGGTCTTTACATTGGACGAAGTTTCTTATTCAAATCGCGGTCTTAGCGGCGAGCGGGTGCATCTACTTGTAAATTAATTTAGTAACTAAGTATACTTTGAAATACTTTGCTGTTGAAACTTCCTCTTTATGATGGACACCACAAAGCATGTTTTTTGTTTTTTTCTTTAAGCGGGTACTTAGCACGTTATTACAATTTGCTCTTTAAGTTATTAACAAATTTCTTTTCTGCTCAACCCAAAGGTAAACTGGTCGAGAATGCTTTAGTGCATTAAGTTCGCCTTATGTACAAATTTATTTTGGCATAAAAGTTTAAATAAATAAATAAATAAGTTATTTAAATTTTATAAACAGTTTCGCTTCATAATACACGTTTATTTTTATTTTGATGCACAAAACACGCTGTTGCAATAAGGTTTCGCTTATTCATGCGAAAATCGCAGTAAAGTTTGTAAAAAAATTAAATTCAAAGCTCGTTCTTCATTAAATTTCAGAGTAAACAAAGTGTAATAAACAGGGGCAGGTTTTATTACTTATGTAACTTTCGACCCATTTGTACTGTGATAGCATTGAACTAAGTTACATTAATGAGTTATTCCAATATCTCCTTTGAATTCAGAGAAGTTCCATTAACAAGATTGGCCTACAGTGCCTACCTATAGCTAATTCGGGGTCTTTTGTCTTCCCGCCGCCTCCAGACTGCTTTCAAGTCATTCCAGTCAATGTCCGCCATTTAAAATAATTACTGCTCGGTATTGAGTAAGTGGGTCCATCACTGGGAAAATTTTATGGCGGCAGAAAACCCTCGCCTTGCCAGATGTCGCTTTCTTTTAGTAGAAATATTTAAAAGTATTTTTTAAATAAATTGAACTTTCTAACCTTGAAGACGTATTAAAGAGGAGAAACACTGGTTTCAACGCGACATTTTTATGACGTATCTTCGAATCATTCGTATATCAATTCGCATGCGAAATCAAATATAATATCACAAATTAATCCCAAAAAAATAAAAATTTGATGCAGATTCGTGTCCAAATTAGAACTGCAGGCTGCATTTTTGGCATTTCGAAAAAAAAAGACAAATGTGTCTAATTTTCCTGCGTATAAATATGTAGAGTCAAAATTTTACGCCACTTACAAAAAAATGGACAAAATCGACGCCCTTATGGCAAATCGGATCCATCATGCTCCCATTATTTACCCCCTGAATTAGGGAAAAAGCCCCTTAGTTTAACTGAGGATTAATGGTATAATTGAATAAAAACGCTTTTCGCTTACAATCGGCCCCACATTCTAAAATTCTTTTCGATTCAGAAGGGTGATCTTTTCAGGCGAAAGGCTTTTCAGGTCAAATTTCAATGAAAGGGACATCGTTCAATATGTAGCCTGACACTGAATTGGCCAAATTATACCGAATAGGCTTGTTGGAGAACAAAGCCTTTTCGGATTAGGTATCGTATTGTATAAAATAAGGGATATGTACATAATTCGAATGATTTTTGGGTTCAGTAGTTCTGAAAAGGTAGCAGATAAAATTAATTTCCCATTTCATTTCTTACATTTTGAATTAAATTTAAGTCTGAAGAAACTGTTGTGATGCTCTCTCACAAAATATTATTATTTAAATCGAGAAGGTATACAGGGCGTTAGGTAAATGGGTATATGAGCCGACACTAGCCTATGTTAACATGGGCATATAAATGGTATGGTGAAGTCAGAAATTTGATATCATGATTTTATTTTTTTTAATTTTCATACAAAATAAATTTTATAAATTCCGATTTGTATGAAAATTAAAATAATTAAAATGAAGATATCAATTTTCTGACTTCACCATACCATTTATATGCCCATGTTAAGATGTGCTAGTGTCGGCTCATATACCCATTTACCTAACACCCTGTATAGAAATGTTTAATGTTGGATAGTCATAATTGGCCTACAAAATCTACTAAAAAACATTGTTATTAGATACAGATTGATATTGTGCTGTGTACTATCCTTAAATAAATAAATAAATAAATACAAAATGCAGTTAAAAGGTTCGTGAATAGAAGGTTTTTTCAGGCGCACTAAAATTCTACTAATTACTTACAGCCAAATGAAAAAAATCGAACCAAAGTGACAAACGCAGATGTCGGCTGCTAATCCTGCATCGCGCTATCAAAGTTTCGGAAACTTTTGGCAACTTTCCCTTTAATTGCTCCGACGTTTCAACTTCGCCGGAGCGTCCCAAACGGAAACCAAATTGGGAAGGAAATTCGTACAAATCGCTTACAGACGAAAAGTTTTAATTCTTTTCATTTGCTTGAAACAGTGCTGAGTTAGTTTAGCTAACTGTTTTTTTGGATGAAATTATACAGAAGAGCCTTTTTTAGTTCTAAAGTCTACATTGAAATTGGTTCTTAATGCGCTTTGAAAGTAACTAGAGATTTCGAACAGTCGTACGTTTATTCCGAAGTTGTTTTTCGAAGATTGTTGCATGATTACTTCTAACTTTGCTAATTTGCATAGCACGCCTTGGGTATTAAGAAAAACATATTTTTTTAAATCATTTTAGTAGGATCGTATAATGACAAATTGTCATGTTTTCCCCGACCAGGCACTAAACGCAATCCTTTCCTTCAAAGCGGTGTCAAACCCAATAAGCATGCATCATGAACAAATTGATTACACGTTCAATCAAGCCCGTCCCACTAAGCCAAGAGGTCACGGGACAAAAACTGGAACTTTTCCGGTACTTTCCGGAATCCCTCATATCCAATAAACGGAGGTGACGACATTCCACATTCCGTACCCATCGCGCGATAGTTCAAAGGGTATATTGATGCGAATAGTTTTGAAGATTCGCGCGTTGTTTTCCTGTTTTTTATGATGTTATATGAGGATTTGTTTGGGATAATTTTTAGTTTACGTTAAACAAATCTTGCTTTTAGAAAGTTTCCAAGAATTACCAAAGTATGCATGCAAAAAACTGATACTTGAGTGGCTGTTGAATTTGGACTATGGTGAGGCTGAGGATTTGTTGAAGGTTTTGCTATGAGGGCTCATTCATACTACACATGCCTGACACACAAAACTCACACACTCACATAACGCACTTAATATTACTAACAGTATCACGTATTTTTATGTATAGTGATGTGCAAGTACTTGTGATCTCTCTTCGCACTTTGCGCGTGTTTATTTGGTCAGATTGTTAAGTTCAAGGAGCAAGTTGAGGGCCTGGTGATCTATCACACAGGGATTACCCTAGTTTAGACACCAGTCTCTCGCAAAGGTTCTGTTATTGTAACATTCACAATATTGTAGTGCCCATTATTCTTTGTTACCTTTGTGAAGAGAAAATAAACATTTATTTTATTTTATTATTTTTATTTTAATTTTCGGCAATCTAAGATTGCTTCAGCGGCATTAAGTACAGAGTGTGTGAGAGCGTCTTGTAAAACGTATTATAAGATGACACTCAAAAAGTACCTCATAATGGTTTGTGGAAATGTGGAATATGACACATGGCTACTATAATGTCATTGTCATTTCTTTTCTTTTGAGCTTGGATTGACACGTGTCGTGACTTCTATACAGTTTGCTTCTATAAGTACACAAGCATAAATTCAATCGTGATTGATCTAAATAGTGAAATTCAGCCAATCATTATTGCTAGCTCTAATTATCGAAATCCACAAATAGGTGGGTTTTGTATCTATGCGCTTGCTATCAATCTATATTCTAGTTGCGTTTCAAGAGCGTTTCAGGTGCGTTTCAACGGTCAGTACTTAACGATTGCGCATACCTACTCTACATTAGGTACCTACTATAGAAGTTATTGTATTTTAGGTTCATTAATCTAACCAATTACTTCGAAATTGAGAGCCTCTTTTATTAATGCCCACAATTACCTATCTTAAGTTTTCTGTCTAAATAACGAAAGTAACTTTGGTTAATAAAACAAAAGCTAAACAAGCCTTAATGGTTTGTAATAAAGAAAACACGTAAGCTAAGCCTTTGTATGGGAAATTTCAATCCAGTCTTTCGATTATCGATAGGTAGGGCTTTGCGATTCGATTTTTTGCCGTTTGACTAAGCCTTTTTTGTTATCGACCTCTTTTGCGATTTGTTTATTTGTTTGCGACTGGTTTGCGATGGGTTTGCGATTTTAAAGTGCGTTTTGACTAGACCCGGAGTTCTGTGTAGTTTTGTGCGATTTAACGATAAGAACGACAATGGTAAAAGGTAATGGGGGCAATTTTTTTCCCTCGAGGAAAAAGATGAATCTTACTTGCCCACAAGGATACTGTACGAGCACGTCAGCATCGACCGCGACCTACAACATGCTAGCCGACTGGCCCATGAACCCTGAACTAACGTGCACCGTAGGCACTCTACACCGACGGCACATTGGACTGGACACATTGAATTGTGTACATTATGTAAATCTTGTATGTAGCAATAGCATAACAGTAATAAACCAGATATCAACCGTCCGCATTGTGTTTCATTTCCCCCACTGAGGCCAAGAAAGCCTTAGTGCAGTCCTCCTTCCTATCAAACCTTTCTTTAAATCTAATTAAAAGGTATTGTTAGGGCTCTAGGGACTACAAACGAAGCCAGAAATATAGCTTGGTTATGAGTAACCAATACCTACTACCTATACCGCATGTAATCCTGTCTCATTCTATAATATATGGCCGCCTGAATAAACTTGAGTGAAAAAGTGTTTCCACTGTCTCAATTGCATCAAAAGCTCCAAACAAATCATTTAATTCAGTTTCCATTTTGCCGAATAGGCGTGATTGACAATATGCGTGACAGTTGTGGTGACAGTGACAACCTGCACGCGCAGTGATCGCCATCGCGGTCGCGGCAGTGTGAAACAACTTTTGCACGCGCAGTGGTCGCCATCGCCATCGCCATCGCTGCACGCGTTGGTTTGTCCGAACCTTTACCCGTCTCAACGCGACATTTATATATGAGTTACATTTGTGTCGGCTTGACGTTTCGGCTGTGTTACTACAGCCGTGGTCACAAGCTTTCGCGTTTAAAATTGAAAGCCCCTGTTCCATCCCAACTAATATTATAAATGCGAAAGTAACTCTGTCTGTCTGTCTGTCTGTCTGTCTGTCTGTCTGTTACGCTTTCCCGCTTAAACCTCGCAACCGATTTTGATGAAATTTGGCATAGAGATAGTTTGAGTCCCGGGAAAGAACATAGGATAGTTTTTATCCCGGTTTTTGAAACAGGGACGCGCGCGATAAAGTTTTTCTGTGACAGACAAAATTCCACGCGGGCGAAGCCGCGGGCGGAAAGCTAGTACAAAATAAGTGCCCTGCCCTTACGAGCATATTATTATCAAGATAAATGCTGAGCCGGAGCCTATTGGAGCAGTGGCCCACTAATTTTCTTTTTTTTCCCGGGAAAGGACATAGGATAGTTTTTATCCCGGATTTTGAAACAGAGACGCGCGCGATAAAATTTTTCTGTGACAGACAAAATTCCACACGGGCGAAGCCGCGGGTGGAAAGCTAGTTGTTTGTAAAGTGTGTTCAATACAGTCCATTCTTTTTTTCTCTATTCTATTTCCTGTTCCATACAAAATAAGTGCCCTGTTCCATACAAAATAAGTGCCCTGTTCCATACAAAGTAAGTGCCCTGTTCCATACAAAATAAGTGCCCTGTTCTGTGGTGTCTCCGCCTTGGAGACGTAAATAAAAGTTGTTTCTATGTGAAGATACTGTCTTTTATTTTCGATGAAACACAGAGCTTACAAGATTGCCTATCGCCATTTTGCCTTGCGAATCAAGAAGAAGGAATCTCGTATACACATCCTGAATCATGCTTAGAAACTAACTACGTTTGGATACACGCTTATATTACACGCTTACGTTATTATAACTAATTTATTTATTTTTATTTATTTATTTATTATTCATTATTGAGCAATTACATATTTGATCCAAATAGCGTCCTAAATCCTTTTTAGGTTAAATTAAATTAATAATTAAATTAAATAAATTAAATACCGATATAAAATAACGATATTAACATACAAAGTAGGTACTTGGGTGCGCGTGATATCCCGAAGTTATCGCTAATGATAACTGCGGTGTGCATATTATTGAACACGCGCCGTCTCGCCGCCTCCACGATCGATTTGGTGCATTATCGGCAACCGACTGCATTTTAATGCATTGGATATTGTGGAGGTTTCCATTTGAAATGTAGGTGCTTTTGATATTTTTCCATGTGTCTTGTAATAATTTTCCTTGGAACAATATGGTTTTAATCATTGTCGTTCAAAGTAAGGACTGCTTTTAAACTACGAGAGTAAATCAAGCTTTTAAAATTTTATCCCCATAGTCATTCAGCGTCATTATTGCTAAGTTTCCCGTTGGTAAAATAAAAAGTATCTAAATATGAAAGGCTAATGTAACGGAAATATTTTTTGACTTTTATGCGAAACTTAGAAGTACATTGTAGTTAATTTTCATAAAGTTATATAACTAAGGTAACCTCTTTGCACCAACAAAAATAACCTGCTAAAAATGTTAACAGGCTTCTACCTCATAAATACAGATACAAAAACAAATCGATTTTGTTGGGAGTTGCTAAAAAATACATGTTCGCGGCACTTTTTCAATCTCGCCGTAATCAGGGGCTTGCTCAGGGCACCCCGGGGACTCCCCGCAAATGAACTGGTAACACTGGGGCACCGGTATGCCTACTCGTATTTTATCTGTGGAAAACTTGGAAATTTGAGATGATCAGATGACCCACTACTCGCAGGTTATGTATTCTACCTTAGGTTCATTCGTTTCAGCCAAATGACGTCCAGTGCTGGCATGGTAAAATCATGTCCTGTAAAGTGTAAAGTGATAAAGTGTAAGTGGTGAAGGTCGCGGGAGGTGCCTGGATGCGAGCGGCGCAGGACCGGTCTTTGTGGAAATCCTTGGGGGAGGCCTTTGTCCAGCAGTGGACGTCTTTCGGCTGAAACGAACGAACGAACGAAAGTGTAAAGAATAAGGTATATTGTATGGTATTTATGTTTTTTTAGAGGTGGGTTCGATTGCGGTACATGTAATAGTAGTTTAAATGGATTCGGACTCGAGTAGATTCAACGGAAAACTAGTGCAAGATTTTCCCTTCTCAATGTACCGACGACCTCAAGAAGATAACTGACAGTAAATGGATAAGAAAAATCCCATCGTGCGAAATCATGATGATAAAAGTCATCAATTTTCTGGAAATAAGCTTATAAAAAGCGCTATTTGTCGAGTCATAGCAGGTCATAGCTAAAAAACCTACCAATATTAATCTATAAAAATGTAGTAAAGCGTGTCGTGTCGTGAATCGGTGGAATTTGTTGCGGCGACGCAACCCGCGTCAACGTCAATCGTCTTGTGTCATTATTGATGGCCGCTATCCTTATAATGTGGTTGCTGCTGACGTGTTGATATTGGATCTGATATTCTCTATGATATCTCATACTTTATGAATGTCTTGGTATCTTTTATCCACAGAGTTTCACAAATTATTAAAAAAATATCATTTATTTCCATGGCCTAAAGATATAATGGTAATGGTATAAGTACGCGACGCGAACTTATCTTCGTTGTTTATTAGACTTCACTGCAGGAGCTTGACTAAAATTTAACACAGGCAAATAGAGGAATTTATCAATGCTGGCAGATTCTAAATTCGAAAAAATAAAACTGAAAACCAACAATCATCATCATTATCATATATCATCATTTCACTGCTGAAAACCAATAATAGGTGAAAGTTAAAAATAACAATCCTGTCTCCAAAACTAGGCAAAATCGTAGAGCAGCGGTTCCCGAAAGGTGGTCCGCGGAACCCTGGGTTTCCGTGGAAAGGCCGCAAGGGTTCCGTAAAAAATACTATCCCACGTTTCGTGACCGACGTTTACGCACAAGGGAGGGGCAGAGCGTGCGGGCGGAGTAGCGGGGGTTCCGCTAGGAAAAGTATAATCAATTAGGGTTCCTTGGCAAAAAAAAATTGGGAAACCCTGTCGTAGAGCATACATGACATGTACATGGAGATGATTTGAATACACCTGACATAAGGCATCTTAGGCTGGGTTGCACCGTCTTAGTTTAACTTTGATAAACGTCAAAAATCTATCAAACTCCATACTAAAAACACCGGTTATCGTCATAGTTACGGTCAAAGTAAGTAAGATGTATACAATATCTGTAACAAATGCACTTGTCAATTTAACTAGTTACAACAATAACTCGAAACAAAACAATGAACCCTTCAAACAAATATCGAGGACAAACAAACGGCGCAAAAAGGTCAAAACATGTTGCGCCTCGCTTGTTCAGAAACTTTCGAGTTTGGTCCAACTGGATTAAGGAAAGGCCATTTTCCTCATAACCTATTCGGGTTATCGTTTGACCATGTTTTTTGTTTTGTTAAGTGAGAAATAAAGTTATTGTGACCTCCGAAGTTTCATATTTTTCTGATGTTGTTAGAAATAAACTCAGAGTGAACCCTGAAGATTTTTCTGATATCATGTTCCCCCTTATTAATAAGGGGTTAAAAAAGGGGGTGAAAAAGTTACACCCGAGATGAACACTGGATTATAATGAGATTTCCATACTAAATGACAATTTAAAGCAGAGTTCAACTAGAGTGTGCTTTTATTAATAAGGGGATTAGTGTTTAAGTAGATACATCAAAATATAGTTATCTATAATTTCTACAACTCCTGAAACATAAATTTATTGAAGGTAACTAAAATATTTGACCTAAATTAATAAATTAAGGAATCAAACTACAAGTTAACGTTAAACCTTTATCATACCTCTGGGAGAGTTATAACCGAAAATCACAACATACACTCGACAGCAAATAAATCGCACCACCCGCGACAAGCATTTTCAAACGTATGCATCCCTACTTCCCACCAATATTGGCACCATTTAAAAGCCTAGTTCTAAACTTAATTTTATTAAAGGAAAGGTAACATTTATTGAGAAATTAAATGTGTTTTTCTTTAAGGATATTTATTGGGCTTTCAAATAACACCAATATTGTTGGGGTACCATTATTGTGTCAAAAGAAAATCTTTAAAGTTCGCGTCGCGGGTGGTGCGATTTATTTGCTGTCGAGTGTAGTTACTTACCTACTCGTTACAACTCGTAAATCAACCTAACTTTCTAGATTAAGTTACCAAAAACATCGCGATGACAAGTCAGAAATTAATTGTAATACGAGTATATTACCCCTATCACTACCATTTTAGAATTTATCACCCGCAATATTTGATCCCTCCAAGATTGGTAGCTAATTAATATAGAATTCTGGAACGATAACTTTGTAACTAGCAATTAAAACCTTAAATTCCATTAAATTGGGTAAATTTTATTTTATCCTGGAACAATTTTAAGACAGCACAAAGGGTGTCCCCTAGGATGTTAGATAAACACAAAGGAAGGGCTTGAAACACTTAATTACGCGGTTTATTACCACTCCCCGCCCCCCTAATCCCGCGTCCTAAAAATAATTAAGTCTTGGTTTACAACGTTGTCGTGGAAAATTTCGAGCCCGAGAGAGATGGGAAAATGTGTCCAGTTTTTCTTTTTTAGGGTTCCTGATGCATTTTTTATGGGAAAACGAATAGACTGATCACCTGATGGTAAATGCTTGGTTACCGCCGCCCATAGACACTCGCAGCCCCGGGGGAGTTACAGGTGCGTTGCCGGCCTTTCAGAAATAAGCCTATGCTCTATTCTTGAAAAATTGTAGGTCGTATCGGCCCGGAAATACCGCAGACGACAGTCCATTCCACAGTTTGGTTGTGCAGGGCAGTAGGTTTCTAGAGAAACGCACAGTTGTGGACTGCCAACCATTTAAAACTTTTGTTCTTGTTAATGTGGACGATCACGTACAGGAATACGTAGTGCCTCTCACTCTTTGGAACGACGATCTGGTAAAGGTCGCGGGAAGCACCAGGATGTGCGCAGCAAAAGACCTTGAGGGGAGGCTTGTAATACCGTTTCAAATATTTTTTCTTTTTTCAATCAAAATCGTCACGAACAATACAAAATCTCTCCAAACCGCTCCGCTTGCCATTTCCTGAGAGCCAAAACACACGATGCGTTGCGGCGCTGCCTGCACCGCGAAGTTTTCACCGTATCGTCGCACCACTCTTGTGCCCGCCACAGATATTTCTATATAAAGGCTTTTTCCCACGGAGCCATCCCGTATTTTGCAGGATACTGTTTAGTAGTATATGTGTTTTAATATTAACGTTCACATGAACATCACGTTTGCAGTGTCCCCCAAAAACCGATCCGTTCGAATTTGAAATTTCAACATGCATGTGTGTTCACATGACAATACAGTTTTGCGGAATGCTGAATTACTGGCTCCTGCAAAACTGGATAGCCGTAGGATGACAGGACGAGCCCTAAAACGACGCGGCGACACCGCTCCGGCGTCGCACCGTCGCAAAGCATCGTGTGCTTTGGCTCTAACTCACATAGTGTGTTTGAAATTCGAATTACAAATTCTAACGTATCGACTTTTTGTGGAACACTGCAAACGGGATTCGAACACTAAATCAATCCTACATAATACTGTTCCAGCAAAAAACGGCCTCCGTGGGAACAAGCCCTAACACGACGCAGCGATACCGCATCGCCGCCGCAACGGATCGTGTGCTTTGGCTCTAACTCGGCCGCCATTTTGCAAGTTCTCAAGTTGTTCCCTAAATGTCGCGCAAATAAAACTGTTTGCGATGAAGTTGCTCGTTTAAACTCGACTCGATGTTATCCCAACGATCACTCGAGAGAGTTTTGTTTTCTTTGGACTGCGAAAAGAAAATCTTTTTGATGTTTAACTAAGCTTCAAAAACAGTGTAGGGTATTTGAGTAAGTAAGTTTTTAAACAGTTGTTATTATATTGCTGTGCCTAAAATTTTAACAATTGAATCATCAATAGAGAGGACACAATGTAAGTGTGGTGTGTAAACTATAAAACGACACTTTATTTAATTTGCCAGGCCTCCATAATCATGTCTTCACACTGCACTAACTCCAAACGTGCTCATAATAGAGCCAACACGCAAAATAATCGATACATGACAAGACCCGTTAATTAGTTTACCCATGATCCAATATAGCGTAGACAAACAAATCTTGGTCGAATCGGGCACCAAACTCGACGTAAACGATCAAGACGCCTACGCCGCGTATCGAACAAGCACGTGCTAACAGTTTGCGGACCGCTCGTAAACGTTGAGGGGGTGTAAAATTAACATTCGAATTTCGAACTACTCTTAAGCTGGGTATACACTTGTGCAAAATACGCGAATCAATGGATCTAAAAGATAACAAGCAATGTATTTTGTAAAAAATACGTTTACGTCATTATTTAATCGACCTATGGGGCAACTTAGGTAAGGATTTTTCCTATTTGATAATGTTCCTAACTCGCTACAATGATTCCCTACTGACCATTTTAACTTGCCTGACATCTTTTTAAACTTGTATTTTTGGAACAGGTAGCTTTAGGTCATAGCTTTTTTCACTGTTTTGTAGGAAGCTTTTATCGCTCAATTTTATCGATTTTACGCGCAGAATTGCTAAAATCAAGTGGCAGTAGGCGGGGCTCATAGCTCGTAGAGGCGATGGCCGTTGGGGCAGAAAAGTTCTCGAGTGGCGACCACGAGCTGGAAGACGTAGCGTGGGCAGGCCTCCTACTAGGTGGACCGACGATCTGGTGAAGGTCGCGGGAAGAGCCTGGATGCGGGCAGCGCAGGACCGTTCATTGTGGAAAACCTTGGGGAGGGCCTTTGTCCAGCAGTGGACGTCATTTGGCTGAAACGAACGAACGCGATAAGTCTATTTATCGTATTAATATCATCGATAAGATTTTATCACGGCGCGCATCCTAGCCCGTTTGGTGTATTATACGCACTCGTAGTTAAGAGTACAGCAGTTGTGTGTTCGTAGCCTAACACCCTAAGCAAACACACTGCGTAAACTCTGTCAAAATGCGAGTCAAATTATGGCTAACTAAGCGATATGTTTTAAAGGATAACACGTATATTACATAACAAATTAATGCAAGGGTTCTATTTTATGCTTTTGTAGTTACCTATCCTCTCAATCATTACAGACAATGAACTGATACTCAAAGAACATAATGTAAGTATTTCTAATTAGTTTTTATAGCTAAGCGTGAAATACTGCTTATCTACAGGATTGATGGGAGGATTTTTGTTACTCCTTGGCACAAAAAACATTGGACAGTTTATAAATTGTAAAGTACAAACTTAAATAACGCTAAACAACTCATAACACAGGTTATTATGATCGAATCATGAAAAGACGTAACTGCTTTATATCAATTTTACAGTAGCGACATCAGAAAATTTGAAGTATTGGAAAATGTGCATTTTTAACTGTCAATGGCTTCTGAAGTTTTGACAAAGAATTAAGTTACGATCTTTTGTGAGGTTATAAAATGCATGTTTTTTTTTAATAACATGTTGTGTTTCTCAATATCTTCATTTTGTTAGTTACGCCTTTTCGTGATTCGACCCACGATTTATCGAAATCCATGCGAGCTAATTTAAATATTTAATTTTATAGAACAAGATTTAGAATGAATGATAGTTATTTATCCTGAAGTCTGCTTCAGAAACCGATGTATTGACACGCGTCCCGATCGAACTGGAAACGTTCCCGTATCGTTCCCGTCCCGTGGGAATGGCGAACAAATTTGTCTTCGCCGCTCGTGGGTTGTTTGTAAACTGCCAGTGCAGTTTATAAGAAAATACGGAATAAATACGAAGTACAGTCGACATGAATACAAAATATATTAAAATCACTCCAAAGAACTAATAAGAACACAAGCCAAAGCCCAAAATAGGTATGCTACAAGTGAAAAATATTGGTAAGTAAAGTTACTTAATGTTATTCATAATTATTTTCTATTCTAATTTTATTTAAATCCTTATTTACCTACAGGAATAAATATTTCACCCAATAGGTATGTAAGTAATTATATCTAATTGTGAGGGTTGTGTGAAATGCATGTATAAATAAACATACAGACAGACAGACAGATATGCATGTGATAATTTTAATACTTGCAAGCTAACTAATTCGCATAGAATGCTATTTGCGAATAAATAGAGTCTTAGGGCGCATGCTGGCCGAAGAATAAAAAAATATGCTTAAAGCGGCACGATTACATAAGTACACAATAATATACTGCAAGTGTGGAAAGGCGTGTGTCATCTACTCTACATATATTTTGACCACTGCGACATTCCATTCCACCTTACACAAATATCTGTATCTTAATCAAAACATAGCATAGTGCACAAATAGAAAATTGATCCAAAGATAGTGGGAAATGCATTTGACGTGCGCCTCTGCAGAAATTTCCGATTACCCACTGCTCCAGATCTGAGAAGCAGGCCGGAAAATACCATCTTATCGCGATGAAGGGTCGGTTTGTTTCCCCATTGGTTTTTTGTTGAAGAAAAATAACAGAAGCTGAAACTTGGGCATACTAGAACTTCATTGGTTGGCTTTTGAATTGCGGTCAAGCTGTTGATCCTGTCATCACGTCAATCAAAACATTTAACATTCATCAAAGAAATTGTAACGGTAAGAGTGGTAAGTACCTAGTCAAAATTTAAACCTATGTGAGACCTTTCCGATCGGTTTTAAAATTATCTTTCTTTGTTTATTTCAAAAATTAAGGCATTTGCGGAACAGTGACATAACCTCGCTGGCTTACTAATTTAATTTGTAATTTGGTATTATGAATTTGAGTTCCTTCCCAATTCCAATAATCAAACAAATAATTATTTTAAAGCGTAATTTATTGCATTCCAACTCCGGAGAGACTTAGTAATTGGTTACCAGAATCAATTAAACTACTATTACAACCTGCCGTAGTAATTTAGTTGCATTACAGTTCAGAAAACTTAAAATTTATCGTTACAAGTCGTACTTAAATGAAAACCAGTTCAAACAAAACTACTGCTGTAAAGTTTGCGTTTAAAGAGAAAACTAACGGTGTAAAACGCAAAGATATTGAAGGAAGTAATTTCAGACCGAGTGAGATTTGCCGAGAACGAATATTAAAAAACTGGTTAAGGGCGAGCCGGGCTTACAAACGATGGGTTCCGTACCAAAACATTTAAACTGAAAGCAAACTTTAAGATACATCAAACAAGGCATCTTTTGGACTGGCTCGCTCTATTACTGATCGTGTTTGCCCTTTTCAGGTCGTTGTCATCAAAAGTCAATTCATTCAATATAAGAAAGCCTTGGCAGTACTAAAATCAACCAAAAATTCCAAGAAACATGTTTCCTTTCAAAATACATTCATATCCTGTGAAAATTTTAACTGTCTACCTACTCATTAAGGTTTATGAGACTTTTAGGGAGGAACCCTAAAAACGTTCTTTGAGTTGTTCATGCGCAACTGGTTACCGACAATCCCGAGTTGAACTGTGATTGCTTCTCTTTGAAGCAGACGGTTTTCGACAAAAATATCTCGAATCATTGCAAGTACAGTCGGGTACATCTGATTATTTCTTTTTATTGCAATATCGCAACTATTGCAAGAAGGTGTCACTTTATAGTTTCCATACTACGCGACAACGCGACACAGGAGTGTGGGCGCAATGTAAGTATTTTGCGGGCGATGTCATGCACTTGGGCATTGCGCGCACGAGTCACTTCTTGTCACACCGCCCAAGTAACACGCAATCTGTATATTCACTGAAGTTAAGATTGATTTACGTTTTAAAGTCAGACTATCACTTTAAATCAGTTTTGACTTAGTTTAAATGCTTTTGAGTAGAATGCGGTAAAATTTACAATGCATGAAGCTATTATATGGTCTAAAAAAATTAAGTTAATTGGCTTATAATCATACTAAAACATTAATTACTTTTAATATACAGCACCTTTAACAGCATTTACACTAACACAAAGGTTAAAACCGTATATTAGTAAATAAGAAAACCTAATGCATTAAATAAACGTTGTCGAAATATTCTATAGTTCATTCAGATATATTAACACATTTTACAATTTGAACGCATTTTTATGATCTTTTCTTATGCTTATTTACTGCTCAGCATTAGCCAAACATTTACTAAAGTTTTAGCTCTGTTATCTTCTTATTTTATTGTTACTTTAAAGCTTTTAGCACTATTTAGATAAGTTAAAAAAATATTTTATTACTTTAGGTCATAATTTGGCCATAAAACCACGAGCCGTATGATTATATTCATTTGTGCGTTAGTAGGTCCTGTATATTCATTAGAAAATTTATGTCGAACGTGTCACGTTATTGACATGAATAAACAGTGGAAAAAGACTTAAGGCCGGGTTGCACCAACTTACTTTAACAAACGTCAAAAATCTGTCAAACCCCATACAAAAAACATCGGTTATCGTCATAGTTACGGTCAAAGTGGAACAGGTGGAGTAAAGAGAAAGATAAAGACGGAATATTCAAACTTTATATTTGGTTTAAGAAATGCAAAACGTTTTTACAGATTGAACGCATTTTTATGATCTTTTCTTATGCTTATTTACTGCTCAGCATTAGCCAAACATTTACTAAAGTTTTAGCTCTGTTATCTTCTTATTTTATTGTTACTTTAAAGCTTTTAGCACTATTTAGATAAATAAAAAAAATATTTTATTACTTTAGGTCATAATTTGGCCATAAAACCACGAGCCGTATGATTATATTCATTTGTGCGTTAGTAGGTCCTGTATATTCATTAGAAAATTTATGTCGAACGTGTCACGTTATTGACATGAATAAACAGTGGAAAAAAACTTAAGGCCGGAATTTAATAAACGGAACTTAATTGTGGAAAACAACTTAAGCACCAACTTACTTTAACAAACGTCAAAAATCTGTCAAACCCCATACAAAAAACATCGGTTATCGTCATAGTTACGGTCAAAGTTAGGTGGTGCAACTCAGCCTAAGAGAACAGGTGGAGTAAAGAGAAAGATAAAGACGGAATATTCAAACTTTATATTTGGTTTATGAAATGCAAAACGTGTTCCAAAAAATGATACACCTCATACACAAAAAAAATACAGTACAATCGGTTGTTGTGTGAGTCAAGAAGTTCCGTAGAACATTCCTTCTTCCCTTTCGGTCGTTTGCACTATTTTAAAAGGCATCTGAAAAAAAAAACAAATAAGCTGATTTATGACTTAATAGAGAAGTAGTTACCTGAATTCTAAATAATTACCCGTATAACGCATACCCTTAAAAAAACGACTACAGCAACACTACTAACTAGTTACAAAAAGTTCCTTTAAATTATTACTATTACAATGAGCGAAAAATAAGATAGGTAGCTATATCGTGTTTCATTACAAATTACATTTGTAGTGATAATGATTTTATACTTAACACTTGTCAAACTAGGTACCTACCTAATTGGAGACAGATAAAATTGAAAGACGTGGAGTAGGGGATCATGACGTGATTAAAGGATTCTAAATTATTGTTTCGGTACCCTGATTAACACTAAAGCAATCCATTTTTATGACGTTTAAACCTAATGAACATTATAACATACCTAAAAAGTGTTACAGTAATGCTAAAGATATCACTTAGATATTTTATATGTAGGTTGAATGACTTAACCATTTTCTTTTTACTATAATAAGACTGACAACATTAAAAGACACTAGTTGAAAGTTTAAAACATTAATATTATCTGACGCCATTTGCTTTCTGTTTTCTCTAACATAGAAAATAAAATTATAATACACATATGCATGAAATACTACTTATTATCCTTTTCTTACAAGCGGAGTATCGATAGAAGCAATTTTATAAGTTAAAATTAATCAAATCGTTAAAAAAATCACAAAAAGTGTCATATGTCGATTCTAAATTTGTCCCTATTTTATTAAAAAAAGGATTTCTGTGAGGGCGCGTGAATTATAAACCACAAACATATATATATTTTCACATAAGACTAATACTCCCAGCTCATTTTCATTCTTGAAACAAAAAAATATGATACTTACCTTATGATAAATTATTTTAAATAAAGACATTAAAACATCTCCTCACAACACCATTGCACTGCAATACTCTAAACGAAAAATAATCAAATCGGACAATAAAATGCGATAAGTTTTTTCGAATACTTTCAAACAAACAAAATAAAACGTTCAGCCTTAGAATAAAACGTAACTTTGGCATTGTAATTCTGAAAGCTGTTTCAAAGCTGTACTAACATCTAATAAAATGCTTTTTACATTAGAATATGCTGTCTAACAACTTTACTAATGTCTGTCTTCAATAACATTATAAGCGCTGGTTAGCAGCACTAATAATATTTAATAATGCTCAAAGCCGTATTATTTGGGGCCCAAATTGCGCTTACAAGACACTTATAGACTTTTATACGGCTGATATGGTGCTACATATGCTGCTCATATACTGCTCTGCACGTAGGTTCATGCTGTTGTACGCTTCTTATAATTGTGTTTTGTGTTACTTGGGCGTGACAGTAAGGCTGGGTTGCACCATTCCACTTTAACTTTGACAAACGTCAAAAACCTGTCAAACCCCATATAAAAAGCACCGAAATTCCCAGAACGCATTTTACAAAGGACAGAAAGTGATTTTCAGATAATTTTCAAGATAACCAGTATAACTTTACTGTTTGAAGATCAAAAGCTCTTGTTATACTCATTTTATTTAAATCGTAACTTAAAAAAGAACATGCAGGAACAGCAAAAAAAATAAAGAGCAGATTATTTACTAACTAATAAAAGGTACTTTATTTTTTACTTTACTATTTTTATATTAAAAACGTCTCTTACCTAAGAACTCGTTTTAAATCCAATCTTTTAACATGCAGGAGGTATTTTTTTGCTCGTCGTCAATCTATGAGATCTAGCCACAAAGCGAGTGCATTTGCAAAGTGAAAGCTGGATCTAGATTTTAATACCCCACAGGAAAGTAATGGAACGGGTTTACATTTTAAAAGAGAATGTGATGAAGAACTCTTCAAATAAAAGATACTTTATGCTATGTTTGACTTGAATTTATTTTCGATTTTTTTTAAATTATTTATTTCACCAACTTAAACTAACCTAATGCGATAGAATAAATTATTTTTAGGCAGGTACACTGTATCTACTTACAGTAACTACTTATAACTAACAATAAAAAGCGCGGCTCTTACGAATTCACTCAGAGAACAATGAGGGCTATCGTTTTAGCGCTCACCGGTTAGCGCCACTGTAGAGTAAGGTCCTGTCAATCGCCAGGGGTGCCAACTGTTAAGTATAAAAACGATAGCCCCCATTAAACGGGTCTACTACTTCCGATATTTCATTGAAACGTCTTGTGGCGCGAGTGAGCTGCGCTTCTGCCAGCATTTAAAAAAGGAATCATATAATTTTACTATTAATTTCATTATTTACGTATTGGAAAAACATTAATACTCTTTATCTTAACGAGTACCAGAAAATGTAAGTATTTGTTAAACTCGTAAGAGCTATTTTGCGACAAAAATTTAGCCTAGGCGCAGACCATCGATTTTTCGTCGGCCGATAGTTTAGTCGGGTAGTTAATCAGTATGGGCATGTATGGAAGTGCGCACATTACATCGATTCGATTTTGCCGATTCTTCATAAAATTTAAAATCGGGCACAACTATCGGCCAACTAAAAATCGGTGGTCTGCGCCTAGTATAAATGTCTGATATTCTGTCAACTTTACAATCTTTGAAAGCCTTTATATCTTTCTTATTAACAAGTAAGTAGGCAGGTACATACAGATACAATAGATCTAATCAACACGTTTTTCGTGTTCGCGGATGTTCGCAGGTTGCGCACGCGCACAATAAAAGGGAAATTGCAAATTATGTAATTTATTACTGACAGATTTCTTATGAGGGAATTACAAAGTTATTCAAAAGATTTCTAGATAAAAACCCGGCGGGCATAACTGACTTTGTATAAAGTGGTTTGTTTGCATTAATATGTTAAAAAATAGAATTAACCTGTTAGTCCTCATTATTTTAAAGTGACTTTCGATAGACGTATATGGCGACTTTGATAGTTCACGACACTTTGACCACAGCTACAAACTTTGAATTGCCATACTAAAGTAGCTTTTGGACAGAAAAGTTTTCGAGTGGCGACGACAGGCTGGAAAATATTTGCTTTGTTCCACTCGGGGGACCGACGATTTGGTGAAGGTAGCGGGAAGCACCTGGAGGAGAGCAACGCTGGGCTGGTCAAAGAAATCCTTGGGGACGGTCTTCAACAAGTAAGGAACCACTTTAAATTACAAATGAAGTGAACAAAAAATAGAGAAATCTTATTAATTTCCATAATAGCATGCAAATTAATGAAACAAGCGTAACTTAACCGCGTTCGTTTTCAAGAGCACGAGGACACTTGGACAAACAATTTGAAGACCATTGTTTTGTACAATAAACAATCATCAATACGGAAACTGAACATTTGGACTTGGGCAAAGTTTATAAAATAGATGATACAGATCACTAAAAACCAAAAAAAAAATGGGTAGTTAAATTTTTTTGTCTCGGATCTGTTCGCCCAGTAAGTTCGCCCCTCATACTAATATGATTCTTAATAACCCATTTCATTTTAAGGCAAAGGGGTGAAAGAGGGTCCCATGCCCGTTTTCACCATCACTTATTTTTAAGTGACCCCTATGAAAACAAAATTCCCGTTATGTGCTAAGTATCATAGGGGTCACTTAAAGATTAGGAATTGATGGTGAAAACGGGCAGAGACCCATTTTTATTA
This sequence comes from Ostrinia furnacalis, assembly GCF_004193835.3. NCBI lineage: Eukaryota > Metazoa > Arthropoda > Insecta > Lepidoptera > Crambidae > Ostrinia > Ostrinia furnacalis. Next base: position 482,641 of record NW_021131892.1, read on the forward strand.
TTTTATCCATTACACAATATCACATCACGGTATCTATCGTTACTAACATAAGTGAGTTCTTGTGGACTATTTAATTACTTAACTATTTATATTTAAATATCACGATCGCTTAAAGATTCGGTACAATACTTTACTACAGCTCTATCGCATGTAACTGTACCTAATAATAAATTCATAACTATTTATAGATATTATGCCAGTTTAACAAATGGGCGTTATGTAAAAGAGAAAATAAAAAAATATCCGACGCGTGAATTTTTTTTTAAATTATTATAAAAGTTATAATGTCAATAACACTTATTATAAAATAATCTATATTCATACAATTAACTTTACAAGTGATTTGGTATTTAATCCGTTGTTAGGTGTTGTTTATATCAAACTTCCGTACATTTTCCTTATTAAAACAATAATTAAAACACAATCAGTTGAAGTGGAGTTCTTTGCAAATAAAATATTTCAGTCGCTCGACACACACGGCAATAAACGTACCGCGTACCTTTTGCTATATTTAATTTTGAAGTTTTCCTAAGTCGCAAGTGTCTGTGGTGATATTATTTTTCATTCGGAATGACGTGCGTGCGATTTACTTCAGTTAGTCTAAAATATTTCTGATGAAAATTGGTGTAAAATGAGGTTTTGTTCAAGTGTTTCGGTTTTACTGTGCGTGGCCCTGTGTAGTGCCAGGGAATTTTATGATAAGCTGGGTAAGTTTATGATCTACTTTATGTTAGAATAACAAAATAAAAATCGAAATAATGTAATTGGGAAAATTCATGGTAATTTTGCAAGTAGTTGCCAGGAGCGACTCAGAATTTGAAAAAAATAATTTTAAGTTACTAAAATTATTTTTTCAAGTTATTTTTATCCGCTCCGCATGGTTTCAAAATTGCCACTTTACTTCGTTCTTGGAAAATTACGTACACACAGTTAACTCCAAAGCTTAATAGGCAGTATGGTGCGTGAAAATAACCCTCAGCCTTTAAAAGTTACGATATTATTATGGGCATCCGCGAATTGTAAATGAGCTCAAGTAAAGCGTTCAAGTCATTTTATTCTGCAAGAAGCAACCACAAAATCAAGTCCTTAGCTCCAAACACTATTTATTGTACCTAATATCTAGGTAATTCCTAAAGACCATTCACCGTGAAATGTAACCAGGCAAGCCGATTGAAGAGTCGGTGAGCACGTCAAGTATTCATCCGATGTGACGCGTCATTCCCATGCATATTTCAGACTCCCCAGACGACAATTTGGTCCCAGGAAAAAATAGAAGCAGATATTAGATATTTCAGCTTCAAGGAAAAACTGAAAATAAAAGGCTTATTTTAATGACGATTTTTCCGGATGACCGCGAAAAACTGGTTCCTTGAAATTACGCAATTAAGTACCTACGTGCTTTTATTATAACTTTAAATTAAGTTTTTAATGTCAGTTCATTATACAAATCTAAAAGAGAAAAACAATTACCAAGAGAAAAACATTATTACTATAAGCAATAATATACCTACAGTGTGTCCGGTTCAAGTGTTTTTAAGAGATTTAAATGGGAGTTTTTGGAAAACTTTTTTAGCTGTCGAATGAATCCACTCGGACTCATAAAGTAAAAAAAAAATATAGCTGTAATTTTTTAATTATAGGGATAAAATGTTTTATTCCAGTGGATTTGTCGACAAAATTGATCATATTACTGCGCCCTAATGGGTCGGACACGGGTGACCGGACACACTGTATAAGTTTCTGCTTCTTCTCAGAACTGGCCCATTTTTATCCCAAAGCAGTGGTAGGCTTAAAGTAATACTGGGAGTGTAATCGTGCCTTTTAATAGCTTATTCGCACAAAATACCATCATTTTTATGACAATATACTTTTACATATTGCTGCAAACTCCAAATATTCCAAAAGTGTGGTAACATTACACTTCTATGTCATTTCGTTCCCTATTAGACCTTATCGAGTATTCTTTGGCCATAAATATTTATGTTATGGCGCGAAGTAATAATATTTCATCCACCCCTTTTGTTGAATGCAGACTTTTTCAGGATTGTATGGGATTTCGATTGCGATTTAAAATTCAATGGCAAACTCAGACGGGTCAGTGCCTCTAGTATGAGAGTTGTTACGATAAAATATTGGGCAGATAATTTTTCATGGACTCGTTAAGCACGAGAACTCTACCATGAACCGGTCGAGCTAACTGCACACGAGCTAGCATGAAACGTAACTAACCTTCAAGTGAGTACGGCACGTCCACGGTCATCACGTATCTGGCTGCGAGCTCCTGGATCCTACTGCGAGCCGCCTTTGTGCTCGCAGTGATACCGCCACTCGGCGGGTCGCTGCGATCTCCCTGCGAACCACGCGCGAGCAGCTCGCAGCGGGCTCGTGCCTAACTCACTTGATACAGTATCTGATACATTACATGCTACACGGCTATCTAGCCGAGTACCCTGCTGTAGCGAACGCGGGTAGGTGCGCGAGTAAGTGTGAGGGAGAATCGCATTCCAGCCAGGTGCGCAATTAGCATTAGCTCAATCAGACTGTACCCTCTATTTGTTAGTATGGCGCTGTCTACAGCGACGTGTGAAATGTCCAAATATTTACTAAATTTTTGTCATTTAATTGTTATCTTGAAATCATACAATACCTCATCAGTAATGGCAAAGAATAAAGCAATTATTTGTACAAGTTTGCATAAAGAATACATACCATACGATGATTGTAGGCACATAAAATTCACAGACATTTAATAAATACGAGTATTATGTAAAATTAAAAGCTCGTTTGGTCATACAATTCGTCCCCGGCTAGACTCAAACCGCAACCGCGGGCTTTGTGGTACGGTGCGCGACCACCGGTCAAGCGGCAAGTCAATCTTTATTAAACCAACTGCTGCGGTTATTCGGTTTTGGATCCGGGAGAAAAATAAACGTTCTATATCAATTACTGATGATGACATCTCATCAATCATTTGAAATTAATAAAATTCAATTTTGAATGTCTGAACTCTAGTAGAGTTAAGATATTAAAATTTAATTAATAATTTCTGTTGAAAAGAAAAAACAAATGATAGATGAAAAAGAATAATATTAAAAAGAAGTTTCTCGCCGGCCAGTCGCGGTCAAGGAGTTTGGCCGTGTGGTTGTGGTCTTTACAATTTACTTCAATGAGGGCTATCGTTCTTATACTTAACAGTTGGCACCCCTGGCGATTGACAGGACCTTACTCTACAGTGGCGCCATCTTGATGAGTGCAAATGCGATAGTCCTCCTACCACTTTCGCGCTCACCAGTTGGTGCCACTGTCTTCGCTACTAGCAAGTGACAGGACCTTACTCTACAGTGGCGCTAACTGGTGAGCGCTAAAACGATAGCCCTCATTCTATGCCATCAGATCAGATAGATCTAAAAACTAAATAATAAGAAGGAGAAAGAAGATTGTCAATAAGATTGCGTTGTTTATAATTTTCAATTTAGAATCCAATAGCATACCGACGCCTTAGAGTGAAAATCTCTTAAGTGTAAAAGTAATTGTTCAGGATGAAGATGAAGGCGTCTTTTATGTTTTTTTGTTAATTTAACAAGTAAATTTAATCCGCTTTTATATCCAGCAGAACTGTCATATTCTGTAAGATTGGCCGAAATGCATAAAATGTATAAAATAATATGAGAAAACATGCATTCCCGAGGTTTTTATTACAACCTTAACTTTTCTTTGTCTCTCCCAGACCGCTACCTCATAGCCTGTCACTCTACCGACTTCGTCTGCTTCAAGAAGCAGTACCAGTCCCTACGGGACAACTTCCTGCTGGGCAGCCCACAGCTGGGCCTGGCGGATTACGAGCCTTACTACTTCCGGTATGGCGACAGCGGAACCTGCATCAAGTTGTCTGGACTGGAGGAGAGCCGGTTGGTTGGCATTGGGTAAGTTAAAGTTAAAAAAATCCATTAACTTCACCATTTAAAAAAACTGTTATTAACCCCCTCGAAGCATAGTTTTGAACCGCATGGAATGTGCAATTCTGACGTCTAAAAAGTGTCAATTCTTTGTGTAATAGAGATAGGTACTAACTCTTTCAAAGTCAAAGTCAAAGTCAAAATTTCTTTATTTGTTTGGACTAATAAATAGTTCTTACAAATCGTCATTTTGCTCTTAAGGAGCCTCTACATGTCTCATAATCTTTTTACCCTACCAGCGCTTCGAGACCAACATTTGGCAAGTGCTGAGAAGAAGCGCCGCAACAAACTCAGTCACCACTGTCTGCCGGTTAATATAAATAAATAGAAATAGTAGTAGTAGGTACATTCGATTCAGGAGCAGTTCTCTGAATTTACCATGCATTCTTGTATGGTGTATCTTATAAGAATGGGTGTACAAGATTGCGTGGTATATTAAACAAGGTAGTCACGTGCTAATATCTAGACTTACATATTAAGATACTAGTAGAAATGACTCGCATACATAAATTTGAATAACTTGGATTGACCAGTCCCCGAAAGCAGCGCCTGTTCACAGACATGACGAGTGAACCAGCCATCGCTTCACTCGACCATATTAGAGGGAATGTAACGACCCGCCTCACTACTTTCTATATCGTTGATATTATGAGCAAACACTTTTTCAGCATTTTTTCTCAACATTTATTAATTTAACGAATGTAGGTACTATATTATATTCTAATGTGTCTTTTCTTAAGTAACGACTTCAATTATTTTTACTTTATTGTATACCTTTACCAAAAAGAAAGGATTAATCCAGGAGGAAGATAAATTGAACCACAAGTAATCAGCGTTAGCAAGCGAATCGATTGAAACCGCTCGAAGTGCATTTCCAAACATTAACACTTCAATCGCTGTAGAGCAGCACTCACTAGTGTGGTTTGTTTATTTTTACTTATCGATAATCCATTATGCTCTGGCATGGAAACTCGATAGTCTTATTCAAATTCTTTATTTGCATAAGAATAAGGTACTTTTAAATCCTATATGAAATGGTATTTTATCAAAAGTGCAGTCCTATTTAGCCAATGTCAGTTAGCATGCAAATTATAAATTTTATTGTAAGTTTAATAAATGTTTTACAGTATGAGTCTTCCGGTGACTTGGTTCACTTTTTTTAAGTTTATTTAAATTATTTTTTCTCTTTAAACTTGTACTTTATTTAATTCTTCTATGACATATCATGTCACTGAGAAACACAACAAATGGTACTAAGTTTGAGACATTCATTTGAGCTTAACATTTCATATAAGTTTTTGTGCTATTCTTTTTATAAACTACTGATGTCTACGTGACTTCTATCAGTATGATATCTATCAGATGTTATCTACTTACTTTTATCACACCTACACATACTTCAAAGTTCCAGCAAAGATATTTCAGCTCTCTACGATTGTTTTGTAACAACAACTATCGACACTTTGGCGTCACTCGGAGGAACTCCACTCTGGAAGTTTCCAGACAGGTGTAACCAAACTTAGCACTCACTTGGAATCTTTGGAACACGAGCAGTTTACGGTTAACAGAAACTAACAGTTTGTGGAGAATCCCGCAGACTGGTTTATTATATTACATACTTTAGCGTTGGTTTATGCTCGAAGTACTGTTATTTTGTTGAATAAGTGAATAATGTACTGAGGTTGGAATTTCTGAGCTTTATAATTACGAATGCATTTGTCTATGTGTAGGTAACTATTACCACAGAATAATAACAAGTACTATATTACACTAAAATCATTTAATAGACTTCAATTCTCCAGTGTCTTCGTTTGTAACGTATTCGATTTTTTTTAACCGCCTCTGTGGTCTAGTGGTAAGACCACCTGCTTCAGACGCAGAGGTCCCGGGTTCGATTCCCAGTGGGGCAGATTTTTCTGTTCGGTTTGGTTGGTGGTAGGGCTTGTTCTAAGTCCGCCTGGCTAGCTACCACCATCTCTAAGTCTGTCGCCATAACAACAATGTTAACAGCATTGTTGTGTTCCGGCAGTTAGAGTTAAGATAGCCAGTTCCTCCGTGGTTGAGGATTCCGGGTGAAGCTCGCTTCCACCTTCGGCCTGATCATCATTTACCATCAGGTGAGATACAGGCCAAAAGCTTCCTCGTTGTGGATAAAAAAAAATGATAGTAATTTAATTAAAATATGGTGAATCTGAATGCCATACTTCTACTGCTTCCTTCGGCATTACAATACAGAGGTAAAATACAGTAGTATTTTAGCCTCTAGAATGACAAGACCTTACTCTACAGTAGCGCTTACTAGTGAGCCTTTTCAGCTTGTAGAACATTATAATTACTATCCTGAATCACTTTTTCGTGTATAATATTAATTCCAGTACAATAAATATGAATATTTAATTGTTTCAGAATTGACAGTGACACGAATTTATACACATTAATTTTGGAGCTGCCATTGAAAATACAACAAGTGAGGAATGACACGCAACCGTGCTCCGACCCAGCTCACGGTATGTGTTGGTTATTTTAATCAATACTAATATTATAAAGCTGAAGAGTTTGTTTGTTTACTTGAACGCGCTAATCTCAAGAACTACCGGTCCGATTTGAAAAATTCTTTCAGTGTTAGATAGCCCATTTATTGAGGAAGGCTATAGGCTATATACCATCACGCTACGAGTAATAGGTGCAGAGCAAAAATGTTGCGAAAACGGGTTTTCACGCGTAAGAAGTCGCGGGCACAGCTAGTAAGTTATACAACTAGTATATTATTAAACATTAAAACTGCAGTTATATTGCTAATTTTGTGGGAATACATGAATATTAGTTAGTCCTTCACTCAAAATTACTGGATACTTTCGAATTATTCCTACTTATTTATAGTGCGGTCAGTCTGTGTAATAAAGTCATGTATTTTTATACTCTCGGCTAGCATTTTAATTTAAGAAAACCCCTTTAATATAATTTTATTATTTCTACAGCATTTTCCGGTATTGGAGAGCAAGATGGTAAGTGTCACAATACCTATTGAGATTTAACTCTGTTTGTATACTCGTAGTTCAAACTTAAGTATTATTAATATAAAAAGTGACGTATAAAAACAGATACACATAAAACAAATACTGTTGTCGAGTAATCAATGCGTTATTCAATCATATCAATATGTAAACACACTAAAATTTAAACATCGTTTATACCTAGGCTATTTTATTATTTCAGGTCCATTGAAGAAGTTCACTGGAAACGGTGAGTAATGAATTATTTATTTCAGTAATAATATTAAACGCTTACCTAATTTGTTTTTTAATTCAACTTGTAAAAATATTCATTTTTTTTACTCTATTGGTCAGAATTTTTATGAATTTATTTTTATGAAAGCGTGCATATTAATTATTTTTTTAAGTTTTTACAACCAATATTTATTTTTAGCACAGTAGAGTTTATTTTAGATGAGCCAAGTTGCAACATTTTAAATAATAAAAGAGTTTAAATAATAATATACTTTTTACCAATCCTCTATGATTTTTTATAAATACTTATTTTTAGAGAAATAACTCTTATTAATTATACCATTATACAGAAATTCGGACCATATTCGCTCGACTTTCTCATTTCCAAGTAATACATTATTATTGCCACTTAGGATTGTAATTCTAATTTCGTTCTCTAATAGCCTATTTAGTTACTTTCCGACCACTCTAATAATGTGAATAGAAACGTTAATGGACTCTTTAACGATTTAATTTTCGTTTGATCTATGGACGTCGGCACGTTTAAATAAATACTGTGGCTTCTTATGTAGTTGTAATAAAAGCGATTTTTACAACAAAACTGTATTATTATGATGAGCTGTACTTAATGAGATTCACAAATATTCAGTTGTCTCCCAGCTTGACGACATAATATAGCGCGAAATAGTTATTTTAACAAATTATCAAAGATAAAACACGCACTTAAAACTATCCTATTTTCCAAAGAGCCTTGTATTTACCTAGAATTTACTTTGAAAGGTGTTTGTTAGATCGATTCAATTTTGAAAGTGACCTACGTCTACCACAAAGTTTTTATCAATAGCTTTATAAACCAAACTTAAAAGTTTCTAATGCAAAACAAAGCTTACTTTTCAGAAATCATACTACATTATTATCATAATATTATATTTCACTGTAATAATCCTCAGCCATTAGAAAGCGTTTTTGTTTATCCTGTCCTTTGAAATCTTTTCAGAGCTTCCACAAAGCGATATCAATCATCCCGCGAAGCTTTATGCTCGGAGCTTCCAAAGTTCGGACGACGAGCTTAGTTATTTTGCCGTAGTGTTGACGGCCACACCATCAATTTGACTTTGGGTCCAAGTTTTGCAAAATTGTTTGTGAACCAGTATTCAATCTTCAACCATATTTATGCTCGGATGGGGGACGGTTTTTAATCTTAAAGCTCTAGTAGAGTTAGACAGATAAATTACCTATATGAATTCTACATAAAACTGTCAATCACAAGCATTCTTTTCGTAGTCTTTTCTTGCTAGGAAACCATACTTTCTATAAAAATTGGGAAAACGATTTTTTATAAATTAAAAGCAAATAACAATGGTAGGCGTCAAATGTTACTAAGTACTAGACGCTTAGGTTGGGTTGCATTGCACCATCTTACTTTAACTTTGACAAACGTCAAAAATCTGTCAAACTCCATACAAAAAATACTTGTTATCGTTATAGTTACGGTCAAAGTTAGGTGGTGCAACTTAGATTTTCTACGCACCGATTTAACATGTTACTATGGCTCATTATTACTGCTAGTGTAATGCGAATTTATTAATAAATTGTTCCTTAATCGTAACCAATATCAATCTACATTGGCATATTGGCTCCAACATATCATATTGGTTCAAGCATTACCCTAATCCTCAACTGCATAATAGTACAATACCCACTAGATCCAGCCCTTGGCCGCCACAAAGCACCGCAATACTCAACAATGGAACTCGAGCTATGGCGTAATTAGCGATGCATTCAGCCGAGGGTTGGGGATGAGGATGAGAAATCATACAAGATAGCTGGGCAGATGACATAGTTTTCAATCTATACTAATATTATAAAGCTGAAGAGTTTGTTTGTTTGTTTACTTGAACGCGCTAGTCTCCGGAACTACTGGTCCGATTTGAAAAATTCTTTCAGTGTTAGATAGCCCATTTATCGAGGAAGGCTATAGGCTATACAACATCAATAGGAGCAGAACAATAATGAAAAATGTTGTGAAAACGGGTTTTCTCGCGTACGAAGTCGCGGGCACAGCTAATCCCTAATTTGACATGTAGTTGTAATCCCCTATTACAACTATTTGCAACAAAATTGTATAGTCCGCTGTTTTATATACAACTTGAATCTTGCTGCTCAATGTACACACACCGGCAGATTTAGCGGAACGCAAAAAAAAGTATGAAAATAAGGAAAATTACTACTGATCTATGAAATATTTATTATACAAAATAAAGAGATAATTAAAATAAAATAAAATAACATATATTTTTTAAATATTTAGTCGTTTTTATTTAATAAAAAATCATCGAAACGAAATTTCAATTTTTCAGTTTTGAACAAAAATTAGAAATTGTGGCCAGATTAAAAATTAGGGTAGCTTATCACTATCCAAATGAATGAATTAATGATGGGTATTTCCCCCTCTTGCTCTGATGATGGTTTCCATTCATCTGAGCATGCTGCAGTTAATGATATGAAGGGTATTTTGGGGCAATGTCTGCCATTCCTCTAGTAACGCGTTTCTCAACACCACCGGTGGTATTCTGAGTTTAACACATCTTTTAAGAAAGTCCAAGACATGCTCTATAGGATTCTTGTCTAGGGATCTTGCCAGCCACTGCATCATGGGTATATCCAAATGGTTTAGATGTGCCTGTACTGAGCGAGCACTGTGAAAACGAACATTATCGTGAATTAAACTAAAGGAGTCCACAATAAATGGAGTAAATGGCACATCATGTTCTTCTAAAATGTTCCTAGTGTACCATTCAGAAGTCGTATTTCCTCCATCACCCACCACTAACTCCGTGCGAGCTCCCAAAAAAATCCTTCCCCACACCAGAATTAAGCTACCTCCATAAACCACGATATTTTCAAAATTAAGACTAAATGTTACGTTCTCTTTGTGTCTCCATATTCGCTATCTTCCATCGATCTGGTTTAAGAGAACTCTGCACTCATAAGTGAAGAGATCATGCCTCCAGTCGTTCAAGACCCAATCACGATATTCACGTGAAAAGTTCAATATGTTTTTTCGGTGCTGTGTCACAAGTTGGAGCTTTCTCGGGTATGCACGACCCTATACCAACTTCAGTAAATCTCCTGTGAACTGTGGGCTCAGTCACTCTTACTCCTCGAGTGTCTTTAAGGTTATTTCTGGCTTGAACAGCAGGTAACCGCGACTTTCTGAAAACTCGAAGTTGTAAAAAACGGTCATCCCGTCGCGAAGTACGCCTTTTTCTGACTTGAACCCTCCTCCTAACGACAGAAATGATCAATCTGTACCGTTGGTTACTGCCATGGGTGGTCGATACTGATCAACGACGTCTTACGGCAGCCGATTTGTATGCATGGCCGTTACTTCTCATTTCATCTGCCTTAATGATTTCTGACGGTGCTAAGCTGGGCATAATAAACCCTTATAAGTAACTGAATGCTTACACAACAAAATTCTCAGAAAAAAACATCTTTCACGTAAAAGAAATCCAAATTAGCAAAAGCTTCATTCAATTCAAAACACTCAACGAAACTGTTGATGGGGTAATTTAAACAAAATAATTAAAAAAATATACTGTTGGCAATTATTTTTTTCATATTTAGAATTAAATTAAAAAATAATGTCATAATTAGGCATTTTTTTCCTAAAATAATGATGATATTGATGCTTTTTTTTCCGTTCCTCTAAATCTGCCGGTGTGTGTAGTTGACATACAGATACAGAATATAGTCCATAAACAATAGGCACCCGGCACAGCGGAGTATCGAGCCGTGCTCAGTATAATTAGCTGCATTCAGCGCCGCCCGGTTAACCGGAGTGAACAAACAACACAGCATACTATTGTATGCATAGTTCATGAGGCGAGCATTAAATAGAAAAGAGAAGCGAGGGTTCTGAAACGGTTTATATGTAAAGATAGGTACAGCTTTAGGTAAAATAATGGTCGAAGTAAAATTTATTCAGAATTATGCAATAGAAAAAGTGTATGTAGTGGTATGTGGTCATGTAAAAAAAATCTGTTTTCAAAGTTAAATATTTAAGGAATTAAAGATACAGTTGCTTAGAATAAGAATCTTTACAGTTTTACAGTGTTTATCATTTCATAATATAAATTACTTATACATATAATTATTAATTTACAATACAATAAAAAGTCTATTAATTAATTTATCAAATATGCATATTTGCGCAACTTGGCCCTTATTTTTACCGTGCTTACAGTATTTTGCAAATTAATTTAAAAATTTGATGTTTCTAGCTACCGTTCAAGTGATCTACCCGTACGACTTGAAGAAGAAGAAGGGTAACATGCACATGATCCTGGGGGAAGAGGGTCTGGACGTCATCCTGGACATCCCAGACTTGGAGGAGTTGAGATTGGGAACCCAGCAAGACAGTAAGTTGTAGGGATGTTATGGATATGTAGTTTCGGTTATGGATACGGTTACGGACATAGGAACAATATTATACCGGTTTCGGTTACGGTTACGGATATTTTTTTATTTCGGATATCCTAAAGTTTCGGTTACGGTTACGGATATCCATAACATTCCTGGTAAGTTGGCACAGTTTTACCCGACTGCGCGACGGAAAGAAGTGGTAATTTAAGAAGAGGTTGGTCCATAATACTAATTTGATATACGTGTACATTGGCAAGTACAAGTCGGTCTCTATATGTCGGTAGCTATGCTGAAAATATGATGCGTGTAGTGTAGGGTAGTTGTTCCTTTATAATTAGGTACTTAATTGGTGGAAAATCGCTACAGTGAACCTGTATTGTTCACCCTTTTGTTTATGATGATATTAATAGAGGGACATCTAGCTAGGACTAACTTTCTCTCTAAGTTGCGGTCTCTACAATTCATTTAGTCGATTGAAAATAAGGAAAAAGGCATCTGCTGCTCGCAGCAACTCTCAAAGATTTTTATTCGACAAACTAATACCTAACACATATCGTTACTTGATTAAAAGTTATTTCAATAACCGTCCGTGCTTTGACCTACCTATCTAATTAAATTCTAAAAGTTTTTTTTTTTTTTGCCAAGGCAGGTATTTGACCACAATCGCACCTGATGTTAAGTGGGAAGCAGTCTAGGATGGTACTACCTACATTGTTTACTACATAAACATCTTTGAGTAATAATTTTGTTCGCAGTCCAAGAGTACGAGCTGTCAGAGTGGGCGTATGAGCTGGTGCAGCACATCAACGCGGCGCAGGACTTCGCCCTGCCCTTCACCAGCAGGCTCCATACCTTTACTGCGAAGATCGCTCTTGAAAGGTACAAACACTGTGCAGTCCTTGCAGCAAACTTTCAAGAAGAGAGTGTTTTTACACCTTAAAGGCCGGCAACGCACTTGTGACGCCCTCGGACTGCGGGTGTCTATGGGCGACGGTAATCACTTACCATCAGGTGATCCGTCTGCCCGTTTGCCTCCCATAAAAAAGTCCGCGTTTCACCCCTATAGTACTCGGAACAATAGGATTTCACTATTGTGAAATGCCTTATAGACCTAGGGGAGTGTAGAGACTACGAGGCATCCACTGTTTAAATTATTTGTAGAATGTTTTTATAAAGTTAATTTCTCCATAATCCAGCGATCGACAAGAATCTAACTACCGTTCGTCGACTCGGAGGTTAGATGCCGACACATCACTTTAAGCCTATTTTTTTTAGAGAAAAAATATCCACTCCCTTGATATAATCTTAACGGGTGATACCACAGGCAGAAATTTCTAACCTAACCTACCCTTTGGTGTGAAAATGATGATTGTTGACTTACCTGCAAATAAAGAAAAGTTAGAATTAGTTAAGATGAAAAACATTCAGTGTAATGTAACGAGAGGTCCCGGGTTCGATTCCCGGCCGGCCAGAAATTGAAATGATGAATTTTGATTTCTGTGACGGGTCTGGGTGTTACTACGAGTATGTATTTATAATATGTATTTACAAAAAAAGTATTTAAGTAAGTAGGTATGTTTATATCCGTTATCTAGTGTCCAAAGTACAAGCTTTGCTTAGTTAGGGGCTAGAAGCGTAGTAAAATGTCCAAGGATATCTGGGGGCACGGCAGTGCCCCCACCAAGTCGAGCAAAAAAGCGGCACGGCCGTACCATCCTTTTCTCGAAGCAATTCAGGCCATTTTCGACCGCCTGTAACTTCGTTGTGGATAAAACTAGAAGGCTGAATTTTCATTAGCTATGCAGGCATTGTAAAGACACGGTATATTTAAAATTTCATTCAATTTGAACCAGTAGTTTAAGAATTATAACGGGTCAAAGTTACTTAATTTTGTCACTCACTGACTGACTCACTGACTCACCGATCATCAAAATTCTAAGGCACTTCTAGCAGACCTAGAAGCTTCAAATTTGGAATATAAGTAGTGTTTGGTGTATGAATCAAGGAAAAACTAAAATATTTGGGGGCACGGTAGTGCAACCGCCAAGTCGAGTAAAATTTTTCAATTTCGGTCCAGTTTTCTAGATACATAACTGCTGTCTACAAAATACAAAAAGAAATGAGATCCCATCAAAAACAATACTTGTCAAAAAAACCAAGTCTCGCAACTCAGTTGTTCTACGGTAAAAAGTTGTGAGATCCATGTAATACCAAGTCCAGGCCAGGAAATCTTTAACGTTTTACATAAATATATTGACTTGGCCATCGCATGAAAACACGTGTAAATTAAATTATTTAGTGCGATGGCCAAGTCAATAATTTATGTAAAACGTTAAAGATTTCCTGGCCTGGACTTGGTATTACATGGATCTCACAACTTTTTACCGTAGAACAACTGAGTTGCGAGACTTGTTTTTTTTGACAAGTATTGTTTTTGATGGGATTTATTTATTACTTACTAGCTTTCCGCCCGCGGCTTCGCCCGCGTGAAATTTTGTGTCACAGAAACACTTTATCGCGCGCGTCCCTGTTTCAAAAACCGGGATAAAAACTATCCTATGTCCTTTCCCGAGACTCAAGACATCAAAATCGGTTCAAGCGAGACAGACAGAGTTACCTTCGCATTTATAATATTAGTATAGATTAATGTAATAAAATGATTTGTTTTACAGATATCTTCTCCTGTACCCCGAAGAAGAGTACACAGACATACACTTCGCGTTTACCGACTCACCATTTTTCGATGTTACTGGTAGAAAATAAAGTTGAAAAATACAATTACCTTTCCTTTTACCTTTGTTATTTTCAAAGGTAATCTAATACTACGATATGGCAAATATTTCTGAGAAGATCACGTGCATTTATTAAAGAAAAACGTTAATTCATTTTAATAAAAAACAAAATACGTAGACCATTTTCAGGGCACTTATAAATACATACGAGTATACAGTCCCGAAATAGCATACCCTACTACCACTTTGGGACAACATATCGCTGAGAAGAAATGGCAGAAGAAACTGAGTCACATTAAATATTTTAAATTTAAATGAAACCGACAAAGTGACAATAGTCCAGTAGAATTAGCTTTTAAATCGGAAATAATTCCTACAAAAGATTTTATTGCTTTAATGGCTTCATTGGTTGCCCATTAAGACTCTCCTAAGTTTTCGACTTAGACGGAGTTGTGCTAAAGTGGTGGGGGCCCCCGAAAGGGGCGCTTTTTCGGTTTTCCAGTTATACCGCGTAAATGACTTACCCCATCGAAAAGTGGTCTTCCTGATGGTTGAAGGGCATTTAATTCTGCATTAAATAAGACCAAATTCATATGTTTTGAACAAACTGTTCTCGTNGCAAAAAAATCTTTTGTAGGAATTATTTCCGAATTAATCAATTTTTGTGTTTAATTCTACTGGCCTAAAAGTATAACTGATTATCAACTCTTACAATATTCATATCTCTCCCTAACTTAATCTTTGAGAGTCGCTCTTTATGTTTCTTAGATGCCTTTAATTTAATTACGTAACTCCTTGCTACCGGTGAAGATGGATGTCTGCCTAAGCACCCCTATTTATCGTCGTGGCCCAAATTGCCTATCAGAGCTCAAGTAATGGCAAGGGTTTCAGCGATTAGTTTCGGAAAATAATTAAAAAAGTCACTCCTGGACGATAATTTATCCAGGCGGCCTTCCTGCTGGCTGGTGTGCCACAGAGTTGCGTTTGCGTCTAAATTACCTGCGTCGCTTCCACCTTCGTTCGGCCTGATCAGCAGTTTCCATCAGGTGAGAATTTGTGAATTTAAAAAACGTTTTTACACTTAGTAGAGGATCTTAGGCGCTCAGTCAAAAAGTTTGTATCTTTTGAACATTGTATCTTTTACTTCTTGTAAAATACATTATTTAGTTACTTAATTTTTGTAATAATTTATAGTTCCTGTGACGTTGTAATGGTACATAAAAGTTACATTTTACCCGACCACACCAAAGGGTTATTGCTAATGCAATTAGCATCTTGTTTTGCGTGTTTCCAAGATATGTGTGTATATCTGTTATTTATGTTTAAAACAATGTAATCCACAAATCAATCCGTGCCATGTAAGCTGAAAGTCTGTGGCGTTCTAGGTCAGGGAGTCTAGTAAAAAATGGGGGGGGGTGGAAAAATGAGTAAGATTAATATGCGAAAATTAGCTGCCTTGGAAAACATAGGCGAAGGGCCTGCCCAGTTTGCAGAGCAAACTTTCAGATACCGCCTGTCATTTAATTTTGAACCTTACCGTTTATTGTTTAGGTCTAAAACAAAGTGAAGGTACAGCTGCTGATTGCATAGAGCCTTTGTGTAGGAGTCCCAGTTTAGTGAGGATGTTGGGAAGTGAATTTGCTTTTTGTTTGTATTTGGGAGCTGGAGCTTGCTACTTGCTAGACATACAAGCTTTAATTAAATCTAAACAAAGGAATGAATAAGTGTGTATGTGTACATTCCAATAAAAATAACAGATTTTTACTAAATGCAAATAAAGATACGGGACTATTCCCGCCTCTGGTTCCCAACGCTGCAACTCCTGTGTAGCCAGGATCTACAGCTTGAACGCCAATAAAAACCCCATCAGTGAAGATCAAGTTGTGAAAGATAAGTAAACGGTATTCGTAACAAAATAACTGCATTATTTTTTCTGTCTGTTCCAGCATAACTTTAAATGATTTGTCACACTGAATGCAGCCTGTGGTCGTCAAAGTGATAGACTCTATGAATGCAGCCCGCATAATGTATGATAACTTTGAACTGACCGCAGTGTGGCAAATCCTTAAAATTGCTTTACTGATTTTGACAGGACTTTCATTGGTAGTCTACTAACTTGGTAAGGTATATTATGTAACGAAGACTTTCAATGGGTCCTTTTATTTAAGGAAAAGAACTAGCTTCGCGAATAAAATCTAACACCCGTATTCACAAACGATGCTTGCTTAAGAGAAGCCGCAAATCGAACGCACAGCGTTGAATAGAGCTCTGTGATTGGTTCATGTGTCACCCTGTGCGTCCACGCGCACTGTGAGACCTCATAGTAATGTTTGTGAATACGGGCGTAAGAGTAAACTGTAGAAAACAAAAATTACTAAAATCTTTTTTTATTAGGGTTTGTTTGTTCACACAGTTGTTTGAATATTTTTATATCCCCCATAACAACCCGTAGTGTTGTCACCATTTTATCATTTTTATTCTCCTGTCTCAAACTAAGCGCTACAAATGTGTTCCGCTTGAAATATGGCAGATTTATTCACAATCCCACATGAAAAACAGGAAGATGTGAGAAAAGGTGCAAATTAAACTTACTGTGGGTATTTGTAGAATATATGGCCCAGCATTTTGACGGCAGTTATTTTATTTAAAAGAACTACAAGATGTATGTGACAGTTTTAAAACAAACACGTATTTATTCTACATTTTACAGTGACGAGTAGCTAAAGAAGCTATAACAAGAACAACCTGTACCGCAAAAAACCGTACCTGCAAAAAACCCTTTATTCGCATAATATCAGATTCTCAAAATATCAGATTCTTAAAATATTAGATTATCAAAATAGCAGAATCTCAATATAACCGAAATTGGACATTCAACGTGAAAAATATATTTGTATTACCTATGCAGGGTGTCCAGAAAGTAGAGGTCAAGCCGAAATGAACATGATATCTACTTTAAATAAATATGAAGAATGCTAATTTATGCACAGTATACAGGGTGTTTGGCGGAAAACTGTTCATAAAAAATGTTTCATAATGTTTCATCATCTCTGTAAACAGTTTATAAACAGTCCATAAACATAGGTGATGAAACATTGTTTATGATACATGTTGCCGTACTCCCCGCTATGAGTGGAGAGCAAGTGTGGACGGTCAAGTTTCAGAAACCTGTGTTTATGGTAAACTTGTTTCACACAAGTCATAAACAGTTTATCAACAAATGTTGCCTAGTGAATACATAGCTTTAGGGTCAAATGGGCAAACTTGTATAGATGACCCAAGCTGAACTGTCCCACCAAACTCAATGACAGGGGGGCGCTACCATCGTTCAACTATATGGTTTCCAACATGGCAAAAATCGGAATCAGCGATCCGGTATTGACGGTGGCGCCCCACTGTCAATGTCATGGATAGGACAGTTCAGTATTTTGGAACTTGCCGCTGGATATAATTTTAAATCTATGGTAATCTTTTTTGTTTTCAATAAGTGTTTGTCTCATATTCAAAAATAAATTTTATTTAAAAAATAAATGTTGTCTTGATTGTACTTTGGCTATATTGAGAATCTGCTATTTTGATAATCTGATATTTTAAGAATCTGATATTTTGAGAATCTGATATTATGCGAATAAAGGCAAAAAACGGGATACTGTACTGTCGTGTGAACACGAGTCCGCCGTGCGCCAAGAAACACATTGCTGGGGGACAGGGCCCTATAGTACCTATGACACTTATGCCCGTTTTCACCATCAATCTCTAATTTTTAAGTGACCCCTATAAAAACAAAATTCCTGTTATTTGTTACCATAAGGTCACTTAACAATTAGGGATTGATGGTGAAAACTTACTTGCTTACTGACTTAGGTTCAAAAAACATACAGTTATACTATCAATGGTTCAGCCATCACAAATCACAATGGCCGGCAAACATCTGCTCCGGTTCCCGGGCCCGGGAACGTTCTGCTGATCTTGAGGCTATCCGAAGATAGTCATACAATTCTACGTAGAATCTGCTCAAAGCTCAGCAGCCACAGGAGACAAAGTTACCATAGCTCCAAATTCCGTGACATTAAGTGTCAGAACGCGTGGGACGTCCACCCACAGGGTGGACCGACGACATCATAAAGGTAGCAGGAAAGCGCTGGATGTAGGCCGCTACCAACCGGTAACATGGAAAGCATTGGGGGAGGCCTATGTTCAGCAGTGGACGTCCTATGGCTGAGATGATGATGATGATGATGAAGTGTCAGAACTTACTAGTTCGACTCATAGCTAACGTCCCGCCCCGTCCCGATCAGTCTTCCGGGAGCGGTCGCAGCAAGCGCGTAGTTGCAATTTTAAAATACTAGTTTTCCGCGCGCGGCTTCGCCCGCGTGGAATTTTGTCTGTCACATAAAAACTATCGCGCGCGTCCCTGTTTCAAGAACCGGGATAACACTATCCTTTGTCCTTTCCCGGGACTCAAACTATCTCTATGCCAAATTAATTTCATCAAAATCGGTTCAGTGGTTTAGGAGTGAAAGCAAGACAGACAGACAGAATTAGTTTCGCATTTATAATATTAGTATACAGAAACATCGGCGCCGGTGGAGGAGAGTAAAATATTTTCAGGCTTGCCCTCAAATGGGTTATTTTTTTTTATCCACAACGAGGAAGCTCTTAATTATTATTGTTTTCTTTAAAAAACAGTGCAAAAGTGGAGTGACTATGCAAAACTACATTGTGTTATAACAATATAATCTATGTTATACTAATCTCTTCGGACGAAGTACTTCGTATAATTATGATTGAACTTCACGTAATTGAACTTCAAGTTCTTTTAATCATTAATTATCTTTAAAATCTCATAGTTTCCTTCTTAGAAGACCCTAAAAAAACTGATGAATTGGGTGTCAAGAAATATTTGTTGCTGACTGTACCTGATATTCAAACACCCTGTATAAAAATATTACACTCCACATGTACCTATTAGGGGGCAGAGCAAAGACTTATAACCGCTGGTTCAGTGGTCGAAAAGGCGAGAGAAAAATAAAAGTGAACGCTTTAAAACAAACATCTGGCATAAAATCAAATTTTAACTAACAAAAATAAAGCAGATTTTATTAGTAGGTATGTATTTATTTATCGATAGTCGCAGGTTTGTTGACCTATTTAAAAATTGGGATGGAATATCTGCAGATTTATTAAAATTTAGTCTACCTATTTCTTTAATTCTGAGTGAGCTTTTTTGTGTGGGCTTTTATTTAATTTTAAAAGTAAAGATTTTATTGTTGGTTTATATTGGAACTTTAAATAAATAAATAAATCATAAAAAATCTTTATTGAATAACTTATTGACAGTTTTTAACAATAGGCTAATCTTAATCTTAATGACTTTAATAATATGACTGATAAATAAATAACACAAACATGGAGAAATATACCCGTTCCGATCATTAGCTACAATATAAGGTCGTAACTATAGGTCTAACAATATCATAAGGTCTACGATAGTTTAATGAATTGCAGATTGATTCCTTCAGCAGCTGCTGTAAAGGTGGACCGGTTGTCCAATTTGACTTCTGCTGATTTCGGTAGATACACCTCGTACTCGGACAAAATCATGGATAACACCACTTTCACGTGCAACTGGCCAACTTGAACACCTGCAACAAACGCTTGGTGTTATTGGAGCGAGCAGTGTAAAATGCCTTTTAATAACATGTTGTAGCTATCTTCGAAAAATGAAAATTATTTATTTGCAGAATGTGGTACATTAGATGTTACATACAGCAAATAATAGCACTAAAAGACTAATTTCTTTGTTGCCATCATTTTAGTTGTTCAAAGATTAAAAATACGAGACGGAACATTGCAACAGACTTGAAAGATGATTATCTCCCTTATAGCGCCTTTAGTCCCATCAGGTCAGACAAACAAACAACATCTTAATAAGGATTTTTACAAACCACAATGATATAATAACACAGTCTCAAATAGTGTTTCTTGCTCCATCTATCCATCACTATCACTATGTACATTTCGTACATGTGAAGTACTTAAACAAACTAGTTTAGAACACAAGCACGGTTATTTACTTACCAACACATTTCCTAGGCCCAGCACCAAAGGGTATGTACGCATCAGGTACGATTCTATCGTTGTCAAAACGTTCCGGCTTAAACTTTTCTGGCTCCTCGAAGTATTGTGGATCGCCGTGCAGACCATACAGTGAAATGTAGACAGGGGTTCCTTTCTCGATAACGACATCTGTGTTCGGGATCTAAAATATGAACTTCATTATTAGCTATCCGTGTCTGTTCAGAATCAAAATCAAAATCAAAAATATTTAGACCACAAGTGGCACTTATGAACGTCAAAATATTATTATAGAAAATAATAAAAAAAGAAAAGGTAGCCCTTATGGGGCACTTTACATGTCTCCTTGTCCTTATCTTTTGGGCCCTACCAGCGCTTCGAGACAAACATATGGCAAGTGCTGAGAAGAAACGCCGGAACAAACTCAGTCACCACTAATTGCCAGGAATTATCTAACGGTAAGAATAACCAAATTCGAGTAGGTACATCAAATATGTGCAGACTGAACTGACCACGCATCCTTGTCATCAATATAGTCTTGAACCTTGTGACATAAGGACATAAGGGTATTTTTATATGTTCTTAAATTTGTTTATTGGCAATTCGACAAGGTTGTGTGGTATTTTGTTAAATATGGTAATACATTTCCCCAAGAATGAATTACCTATTTTATGCAACCTAAAAGATGGAACAGCAAGTTTATTCTTATGTCTCGTGTTAAATGAGTGGACGTCGCTTTTCTTAGTAAATAAATGTAGATGTTTACGGACATACATAATGTTATCAAATATGTATTGCGAAGCCACAGTCAATATATTGATTTCTTGAAAAACTTCTCTAAGCGAGTCACGTGGTTTAAGACCGTATATTGCCCGGACAGCTCTTTTCTGTAAAATGAAAATTAATTCTATGTCTGCTGCTGAGTCCCACAGTAAAAGACCATAAGACGTTAAGTGTTGGACTGCAATAAGAAAAACATAAATTACCTGGTAGTCTTCAAAAGTACAACGATCAACAGTAGAAACCGAAGGATGTAGCCTGATACCTTCTGAAATGCATTGGTCCAAATATCTCATTTTAGCAAACGCCTCCAGGGTCCACCCATGTTTATCGATGGCACGTTTGATATCCTCTCTAACTCGGTCTTGGATATTTTTCTCCTTTGCCAACTCCATGAGTGTAAATGCTGCTGCGGTTGAGCTCGATTCAAAGCCGGAGAAAAATGTTCCGGATTGGAACAAAAGATTGTCACCGTCGAATTCTAAAACGGGATAATTATTATTAACGTCTAACATAACATATTGTCCTCAACTACCTATTTATAACTTACTGTAAAGAGAATCCTGCTTCCCATTTTTCAAGTTAATGATTGAGTCAATATAGTCTCCTCTTTTTTCCCTGCTTTTTTCGCGTGACTCCACAGCATTCCAAAACATTTTTCGCACGAACGTAGAGTCAAATAATATAGAATATCCGATCATCTCAACAAGTTCCGGCGTGAAAAATACTGTGACCAAAGCCACCATTCGCTTGAAGGAATGGAAAAACGCCATAACTAGAATAATGCAGAATTAAGAAATTAATTATTGGGTTTCTAGTACCTATAATCGTTATGTATCGAGTTATTTTATGATAACTTACTGTTTTTGCAATAATCGGAGTCGGGGAAGTTGAAGCAATTAGTCTTGGTGCCGAGAGCAACGTTAGAGATGAGGTCAGCTGTATACTTGTAGTTAACGTCCTGGGCATCAATAACTTTAGGTTTTTTACAATCAGTCAAGTGATCCAAATGATCCATCATAGGTTTACCGGTTTCTATCATCAGCGGAAGCATTTGCTTTAGTTTTCCCCGGGACAGCGTCGGGGTGATCATCCTTCTCAAGTATCTCCAAGCAGGGTTCTTAATGCCGAAAAGATTGATCATGCCAATGCTGTCTTTCTGCACGGAGCCCGCAAAGTGCCGGTTGGAGAAGTTATCGAAATCGCGGATCAGCATTTGCTTGATGATCTCCGGATCTTTCAACAGCAGGCATGGTTTGTGGAAAATGTAGAATCCAACGTAAGGAGCGTCGGCAGGCGCCTCTTTGTACAGCTGACTCATATGGTAGCCAGGTGGAGTTCGAAATAATATTCCATCCTTGAAATCCCCAAATATCCTACTTGTATTTTTTAGTTGTATGACACCTCTCCTTTTCCAGTAGTTTAGTTTGTAAGAGCAGTATAGATAACATGATAATATTATTGTTATTGTTATTATAAGAAAGTAGCTCAGATTGTGGGGTTGGAACCACTCCTCCATAATAATGTTCTATCAATCTTTTTAACCGCAACGAGGAATGTCTTGTAGTGTGTCCTTAATTTGCCTTCGTTTGGTAATAATAACGTTCTTATGCCTTCACCAATTTTAACATATTATTGCAAATAAATTAGTGATGTTATTCTTCACAATATTATTCTATGACTTTTATCTCTTTCCCATATTTCTCTTCAGCTTCTTCTTGGGAGATCCACGGAGGTATTACACAATCGTCACCGTTCTGCATAAAAAGAAGAAATATTTTTATTGTAATTAAATAGTGGCTGCTTTGATACTTGTTGCAGAAATTATAACGAGCTAGTTATGATGGAAAATTAGTCAAGAAAAATGATAAATTCTCAGCTTAGAATGAATAAACAGGGTGTCCAAAAATAGTGTTATGCCGAATCTCAGTGGCCTAATTCACTTATTTTGACAGTCAAGATCTCACTGACGTTCAGAAGTCGTCCCATTGAAAAACAGTTCTAAATCCGTATTCACAAGGGTCATTTTCGATAGAACGATTACTCGATAGGATCGTAACTCAGCGATTTGTTGTCATTAAGGTTTTGTTACGTCGTCCCATTGAAAAACAGTTCTAAATCCGTATTCACAAGGGTCATTTTCGATAGAACGATTACTCGATAGGATCGTAACTCAGCGATTGGTTGTCATTGAAGTTTTGTTACCTGGGGCTACCCGAATCACCGCGACTTTAGATAGTTTTCGGGTTATGATTTTTTTCTACAACATAAACAGGATTTTCAACTTTTTTAGTTTTCATTCGTGTTATGAATGTAAATACTTCTGAATCAGCTAGGTCTAGTATTCACTTAATAATAATAAATAATGAGGCACGAACCTTAACTATTCGCGCCACAGTGACCAAAAAAGTGCCTAAGCACAGAAATTTGAAAGATTCATCATAACTCGAATACCTACTATCAATAATCGGAGAACATACATGGGAATGATTCACCCGAATACCCAGCCTTAGTGTTGCTCGTCCTCTGGGCTTCAGCTTGACCCTATTTTTGGGACAACCTGTATGAATATATGAACTAAACTATGATAGTAGGTTTATTATGGAAAATTCCAAACAGTTGTTTACTAGCTAAATAGTTTTAAAGGTTCAGAAGTTTATAAAAGTCCTAATTAAATGCTAGTTTTGCTTTTGACGTAAGTACTTTCCAATCAGCGGGCGTCCCCAAAGAGTGTTTCAATAACTGCAGTGGTTGAATTCTTCGTATGATTTCACTGCAATTCTTTTATAGTTAACTAACTAACTTTCCGCCCGCGGCTTCCCCCGCGTGGAATTTTGTGACACAGAAAAACTTTATTGCGCGCGTCCCTGTTTCAAAAACCGGGATAAAAACTATCCTATGTCCTTTCCCGGGACTCAAACTATCTCTATGCCAAATTTCATCAAAATCGGTTCAGTAGTTTAGGCGTGAAAGCAAGCCAGACAGACAGACAGAGTGACTTTCGCATTTATAATATTAGTATAGTCACGATAATATTAAAAGTAATAGTCGGCCGTTTGGTGTAGTGGTTCAGAACGGACTACTATGCCGAGAGGTCCCGGGTTCGATTCCCGGCCGGGCAGAAATTGAAATGATGAATTTTAATTTCTGTGACGGGTCTGGGTGTGACTATGTATAATATTTATGTATTTAAAAAAAAAAGTATACAAGTAGTATATCCGTTAAGCTAGCACCCATAACACAAGCATTAAGTTGCTTACTTTGGGGCTAGCTGGCGCTGTGTCAAATTGTCCAAAGATTTATTTATTATTTATTTATTTAATAAACTCATAAAGATCTAACTACAAAAAGATCTATAAAGTCTTACTAAGTTTATGAATGACTGCGCAATGAAATTTTAATCACATTTTATTATTATTTACAGCGATCAAATCAAAACGCCTGTTATGCAATAAAAATGGATTATCATAATAATTATACGAGTACATAATAATATTTGCTACGCAGTTGATAATGATCCGCAAACTCATAATTACCGAAATCCTTTAATTAAATAGATAGTGTGAAATTAGATTAGGTACTTAGATACACTCGTCGATAAAGAAAAGATGATAGCCAAAGAACTTACCGAAATGGTGAAAAGATCATTTATTCACCGAGACAAGGTAATACAACAAGGTAGATGTTACAAGTTATACAGGTCAGCTTATCTCACCAGCAAGCTAGTGTGTGATTAGGTATTACATTTTTATTGACCCATGCATAGTCAAAAAAAATCGTCTTCTATCATTTTAGAATCATGATGACCGAATGAAGTACCTATTATGCAGGTTCTTCCTATATTGAATAGGTACCTATAACACTACTTTACAAAAAAGTTTTTCTTTTACTC
The DNA here is from genome assembly GCF_004193835.3 of Ostrinia furnacalis. Taxonomy (NCBI): domain Eukaryota; kingdom Metazoa; phylum Arthropoda; class Insecta; order Lepidoptera; family Crambidae; genus Ostrinia; species Ostrinia furnacalis. The sequence goes on from NW_021131892.1 coordinate 507,734, forward strand.
AAAGACAATTCATAATATTGGATGTGTTATCTGCCTATCCCTTTACTTACTACAAAAATGCACTCAACATCAAATAAATCGTACCTTCCGCGACGCAAACTTTAAAGATTTTCTTTTGACACAATCATGGTGTCCCAACCCAACAATATTGGTGTTATTTGGAAGCCCAATAAATATTCTTAAAGAAAAACACGTTTAATTTCTTAATAAATGATTCACATATACCATAAAGCGACTTGAAAAGAGACCTCACTTTGGGCTCACCTCTGGAATCAATTAGACCAATTTTTATGGTTATACAACCAAAATGATCTCACGTGTCCTCTTTAACAGACGGATGGCGATTAATCCAAACTTAACAATTTTATAGCCATAAAAGTTGGCTTAAATGTAACTACCCTTTTTTTTTAATGAAGTGACTCTGGATCCTTCTAAAGACACATTTTTGGGGTAATAACCTTCCCTTTAATGAAATGAAGTTTAGAACTAGGCTTTTATATGGTGCCAATATAGGTGGGAAGTGGGGATGCATGTCATTTGAAAGTGCTTGTCGCGGGAGGTGCGATTTATTTGACGTCGAATGTATATTATGTCTCATATTTTTATCACGTCACGTTTTTGAGATATCCACATTAACCTAAGTAAGCTATCTTGTTAGCCATATATGAGTTTCTATTTTGTTTTTATACTTTTTATTGCGTTTAAGTATTATTTAAACATTTTGATTTGTTTTAAAATGTCACCAAGGCAGGGTAAATTAAACTCAAATAGTTAATTTTTACTATGTTTGTGGTCATATTATTTTGTCAAAAAAAGAAGAGAACAATCACTGAGGCCGTAAAACGAGCTTATTTCTAGGTATTACTTTAAAATTATGTTAACAATGGGCCTTGATAAAAATGCGAAAATTGCAGATGTATACTATTGAACTGGACTGCAGGAAAGAGAAAACATTTACGATTCGGCATCCCAACGAAATGGAGAGAACCAACAAGTCATACTACCTACTGATTGTTTACTTCTGCCTCACTGAAACTACAGGTTTTAACAACAAAAACCGTTTTTCCTAGTTTGTTTGATGCAAAACTCAAAGAAGGAATCTTTGTGGGGCCCAGAATAAGAAAGATATTAAACGATGAAAATTTTGATTGTTACCTGAGTCGAAAATAGATGCTTGAAAATTTATTGGGAAACAAAAAATTATGAAAAAATTATTTCCAATTTATTAAGAAAATAGGTACCAAAGAATGGAAGTGAATATGTCGTTAAAAATTATTTTTTTACATTCTCACCTGATTTTTTCCCTGAGAGCCTGGGAAACGTGAGTGATAGGTGTGGCGAATGTTTTCACCAAGATTTGAAGGTTTTTGAAGAAATATACTAAGGATTTTCGGATAAAAATAATTATGTTAGCGGATTACTGCTGGTCTATAATAAGGGAAACAGATACTAATCAGTATAAATTAAGGAGTAAAACGAACCATTTTTGATTTGTATTCGAGATAACTGTACAAAAGTTATAAAAAACAAATAATATCATCAATATTTACAAAATTGGACGTCCTAATTTTTTTTACTTCAGTTTTAATGTAAGGGTTTATAACTCTACCGATACATATTAGTTTCATCTCTGGGTAATAAACCTTGAAAACTAGTGTATTATCCTTTTTGATAACTTTCATGTTTTCTTATCAGAGATACGAGTATAATATCCATTGAGTTGTTATCATTCATTAATTCAGCAACGAATACAAACTACGTACTTGCAATTACATTTTGATTGTTGTAATTAAGGTTTTATAGCAGAGTTCAAGGTTTTGATTTAAGGTTCGACCAAACCAACGCGATCAGCCGGCGTGTAGCGATGGCGATCAATGCATTTATTTAAGTCTGGTCGCCATCGCTGCACGCCGGCTGATCGCGTGTAATCGCGTTGGTTTGACCGAACCGAGGAAAATGCCGAAAGGCAGTAAGTCCGCCTTATGTACAATGTTTTATGTGCATTTAAGTTTAAAATAATAATAAACCTTTATGGTCTAACTCCAGTTAGGAACGCCGTCGGATCACGACTGTCTCGTTACCCTTTCACGCTACGAGCTCCACGTTTGAACGTCAATACCTAAATAATCGTTTGATGTATATTTATGAAATTTAAAGCTAACGTTTATCTTGCAAGTCTCAACACAAGAGCCAAATTTGAAGTGTTAATGCACAGTAGTTTGCTCAATGTTGATTTAGTCGATTTTCTGCTGATGGGAACATGTAAGACAAAAATAAAATTTCCAGAATATTACAGACCTTCTAGAGCAGTTGCCGCGAAAACTATACAAGATATAGAAAAACTTGATTATATCACCTGTAGCAAATTGAATAAGCTTTTTTTGGTTCAGTAGTCATGTCACTAGGACGTATAGTATAGTTTCCGAGAATTAAGCGAAAAACCGAAAAGTGGTACCTTTAAACACGGCTTAAAGGCTAAGGGCGGGGACTTTTGCTATGTTCACCTCCTAACTAATCTAAATAAAGTCCCGAAGTCAGAAATTGTGTTTCACGGATTTCTCTCTACACCGTCGTTAAAGCATTCATTGACTGGACTATTATGTATGTGAATAGAGGATTCATAATATGACATTCGGAAAAAGATACAGTTTCAGATCATGCTTTCAATTATTTCAATGAAGTTATTGCAGTGAAGTCTAATTACTCAAAACTCGTATGTTATTAAAATAAGTACGTTACATTTCAATATTCTATTTTAAGATGTACCTTTTGTCGAAAATATTATGTATGCATTTAGTTGTGTCTTGTTTCGTGGTCATATAGCGAACTTATAATCTAGTGGAAAAACATTTTAAGTTTTAACATCACAAAATGGCTACCCAATAGCAGTTTTTAATTCATGAAATAATAAAATTCACAGTTACCTGTTTGTCAACAGTCACAGTCACGCGTCACGCCAGTCACCTCGCGCATTGTGCGCCGCTTGAGAAACGGCCCTGTATTTATAGCAATGCATCCATTTATTGATTTGATAAGTTCAACTACACATTTTAACGTCGGCTGAAATCAATCTACTTGCGCAGACGCACAAAAAACTTGTTGATTCTACATGGAAAGGAATAATCATTTTGTTTTTGCATTTATACAAAGTGTCCCAAAATTCAACGATAAGCCGGCGCCGCAGGGTGGACATAGTCATGTCTACTTTAGGAAAAATAAGAAAAAAAATCTTTCTCAATTATTTTTTAAGTTACACAATAAATTATGAAATTCGTCGAAAATTGACACCCCTTATGATATTTTACATTACCATGACCAAAATTTTTCTAATGTTTCTGTTTTTTTGTTTGTATCGGCAACCTAAGTAGTGCTGCTGTCCACCCCAACTCTTAAAACCCCCAGAATCCTTTCAGTTTTTTTTACACAATAGTTAATCAAAATATGTTATTTCCTTAAAATGTTGAACTCATCGTTTTGTAAAAAAAAGTATGAACACTACTGCGGCAAGTTTTTTATTTTGACGCAATTATTCAAGACGCTTCGTACGCGTGGATCCCGTTTTACCCCCTTCATCTATCTTACGCGGTTTAGATTTTTTAATACAAATGTTTTTTCCCGCTAACTCCTGCCCCTGTGGGAATTTTGCAATATCCTGTTGTAACTAAGCTTTAAGTTTACTAAGGTATCTGCGTGCCTTTCAAGCGTCTAACTTAAGCGGTTTAGATTTTTCATACAAAAGGATTTTCCCGCTAATTCCCGTTCCCGTGGGAATTTCGGGAATTCCTTGTTGTAACTAAGCTTTAGCTAGCTTGTTGTAGTTTACTAAGGTACCTAGTCTATAACCTGCCCAGGAGTATGAAGAATAATCGTACCAAGTTTCGTTAAAATCCGTCGAGTAGTTTTTGTTTCTATAAGGAACATACAGACAGACAGACAGACAAAAATTTTACTGATTGCATTTTTGGCATCAATATCGATCACTAATCACCCCCTGATAGTTATTTTGAAAATATATTTCATGTACAGAATTGACCTCTCTACAAGATTTATTATAAGTATAGAGTATAGATAATTTGTTATCAAACACATATACACTTTAAGGGGTAAAGAGAAAACCTTACAAAAATGAATAATTACTAATACCTACTAATGTTACTTCTCCGTTCATAAATAAAGTAATCAAGTGTGATTTTCATAATTGAGTGACACTAAGCTGATTAGTGTGATAATTATTGTCCATTGATTCTCATCAAATATTATCGGGAAAACACTCGAAGAAAAATATCTAAAACTAGCGGCCGCCCGCGACTTCGTACGCGTGGATCCCGTTTTACCCCCTTCATCTATCCAACGCGGTTTAGATTTTTTCATACAAATGTTTTTTCCCGCTAACTCCCGTTCCCGTGGGAATTTTGCAATATCCTGTTGTAACTAAGCTTTAAGTTTACTAAGGTACCTGCATGCCAAATTTCAAGCGTCTAACTTAAGCGGTTTAGATTTTTCATACAAATGGATTTGCACTCTAATTCCCGTTCCCGTGGGAATTTTGGGAATTCCTTTCTTAGTGCACTTCTACGGTACCTAAGCTACGTCTCTTCCAAATTTCAAGTGCCTACGTTTAGCCGTTTAGGCTGTGCATTGATATGTCAGTGAGTCAGTCATACAAAAGGATTTTCCCGCTAACTCATGAAAAACACTGTAGGTACTCTTAATAATCCTTTGTAAAAAGAAAAAACACTAATTTATATTATTTATTGAATGAAGATATTATTTTCAGTATACTGCAAGAATGGAGCCTATAACAGGAATATTTAGTTTCAGCCAGATGGGGTTACGTGTCACACTTCAAATGAGAGCATTTAGCTGAATCAGAATCTAAATCATCATAAAAAATTATTGGCTAAAGCAAATAATTTTCAAAATAATTTTTAAAAAGCATTTAAAAATGGATCAGGTCTCACAAATGTATATTTTCGGACATGCATATTTATAATAGTAATTAATGATGTTTTTTTTTCCTCTTTTATCTGGCTAATTAATGGCTGATGGCTGATCGTAGATAGATATCTACGATCAGCCATCAGCCATTTTATCAGATTGGATTGAATTGGTAATAATGACAGTTCCGGCTCTGCACATACCATGATGTGTTTCCTCGATTATAATAAGTATTCAGATTGATGCTATTCGCTTTCTCTTGAGCCTGAATGTATAGATCTCAGAATTTAGAAGGGATGCAGCAAGCTGATTTCATGACGCTGAAGTTTTTGTTTGTAAATCTTTACAGGACTTTTCTACAACCTCTTTGACGTTTGGTATCTCTAGGTATTCATGCACTTCAGTAGACTTTGTAAACCAAGGTGCACAGTTCAAGATTTTTAATACTTTATTTTGAAAACGTTAAAGTATTTCTACATTTGAGAGACTGGGTCGATAATATCATAAATGTCTACATGGGTCTTACAATGCATTTGTAAATCAGCAGTTTGTTCTCCAGGCTTCTTTGTTCTTAATGTGTTCACACCAGGTTAGGTTACTGTTGGACAATCTTCACGCAAGGGTGACATCTCTTGACCAGTGTGCCTACCATGAGTTTACGTTAGGTGTGCTCGCTAGCGACTGCGTAAAAAAATGACATTTAAATGTATGACATATTGTGCAGCGCCCCTAGTGGCTACTTTCAAGAAATAAGATCTTCATAGAATTTTTTGACGTATTCGCTAGCGAGCTCACCTAACGTAAACTCATGGTAGGCACACTGGCCATCAGGAAGTCTCGATTACATTCTAGAAAACTTATTTTTGTGGGGTTACCTTAAGAGTTGAGTATACTCTATAATCCAACTATAAATATTCTATATAGGTATTTAGAAGATAACCTGAGTAAAAATGTTTTAGGCCGAACATTATTTCATTATTCGCACTAAAAACAATTGTTTCATACAAAATAACTCGCCCTAGTTAAATAACCATGTAAAACCATGTATTTTTACCTAAATTTACATAACTTATCAATGAAAATGTGTACGTACATAAAAACTAGATAATTGATTGATAATAATTTGGAAGCTTTGAAACAAACACTACTAAGATTGATGATATCTTTGAAAATATGCGTTTAGTTCTTAAGATATTTTAACTGGATTTTATTCATAGATTAAACCCTTAAAGTTACGGGAAATCAAAAGGAACACGTATGGAAAATTTTCATAAAATACTTTAAAGGTTTCATCGCTAACCGTCCGCCGGGCCCAGCCGGTTTGAGGAACATATACCGGGTTGCAATCTCTAGTATAAATCATGTGACTGAAATTAAAAACAGTTCTCCTCAACCAATGAGGGTTTTCGCGAATAAAAGATCCGCTAGATGGCGGGACGTGGATGTGGGGTCTGACTGCTGCGTGATTGGTGGATTTTGACATATCTGTCAATGTCATGTCAAAAATAACCAATCATGCAACAATTGGACCTTGCGTCTACGTATTGCCATCTGGCGGATTTTTCATTCGCGAAAACCCTCATTGAGCTAAAATTTGGTATACTTGTGTAAATACGATGACAATGCAATATTATGGTACCATTGAGCTGGATAGAGTCTGGGGGTGGCCATAGGAACTTCTAAACCAAACGGCGGAATCGCATCTAGTTTGGGTTCGTTGGATTTGTCTTTTCGAGCACTTTAGTGCTAGATGATGTTCAGGGTCCTGATGAGGAAGTCAAGAGGTAGCCATGAGCTGGCCAAAGGAACTCCTAAACGAAACGGCTTATCGAGTTTGGGTTCGTTGGATTTGTCTTTCTGAGCACTTGGGCCATGAGATTGAGAAACAACTAAAAAGTTTAAAATAAAGTTATAATAAAAAAAACTGTTCTAAAAGAGGAATAAATTCCATGCGCGATTACTACCTACTACTACCTGAGTCGGAGAATAATGTGGTGGCAGGCCTTAGTTCAAACGCTCATTGCAAACGTTGTGATAGGGATAGAGACATGAGATTTTTGGTTTTACAAAGGTAATACGATAGGAAATAACACAAGTACTTAATAAAAACCACCTGTTATGGGGGTATTATTTGAAGAAATTTATCAAATAACCAAAAAAACACGAATTAAAATGCAGATTTTTCTCAAAATGTAACATTTTTATATTATTTTTTGCCATTTTTTGGATATTTTATGTATTTTTAGTATTTCCTGTTATGTAGCATTATTACTGTTTTTATTTTATCAGGATATACCCCTTAGTTTAAAAGTTATTACGTTTTCTTTACGACAAGTAGGTAAATGAAAGAAAAAAAAAATCTATATTTTTTTTTTGAAATCTCAGTTTTTTTTTACCTTTTTTTCGTCGATAAAAGTAGGTCTAGTTTCAGTATTTTAATATGTGCACTTTATCAAGACTCACACGTCACACATAAAGTTATAACATTATGTCATCAAAATTTCTAGACGACTTATGAAAGGGTAATCGTGAAAAATCCTAGCATTCGTATCCTCCGCCTACTGGTCACCTCATTTCGCTTTTTAAGTACAGAATGTTTGTAATCTTATTTCAATAAATGGTGCTTCTACGCAACTCTATAACAAGCCGGCAGTTGGGTCAATGGGGCAGACGCACAAATGGGCTACTGAATGGCGGTAGTTACACAATCCAATGGGAGGGTAGTCTGTTAATCGGTGTCCCGATCCTGTTTGTTTAGACTGGGTTGATCGGGCCTTAATGGCAGTTGTTATTCCCTTTGTTCGTTAAAAATAATGTTGGGCACCAAAAATTTGTCCTTTGCATGCCAATTTTAGTTGGTAATCGATATAAACATAAATCAGATTTAGATGCCTAATTACCTACTTTTACTTTACTAAAAATGGTTCCTAGACAGATCTTTGATTGAACTCAAAAGCATAAAATAAAAACCAAATCTCTGTCTCATTTAATTAAGCATGTAAAATGTATAAATTATTTTCATAACAAGTTTGACTTGCGTTTAATGCGTTGGATGTATCTCTACCGGTAGCTTTAATTGGAAAAAAATCCTAGTTTCCCTACCGGTGGTGATATCTCAGTAGGGATAATATGTGGTATAGGGGCTAGGGGCCAGTGTACTCGCTATGCCTCTACCCGCTAGAAATGGAAGCACATCGCCAGGAGAGCTACCCTCGGAGATGACATCACCCCACCATGTACCTCGTCAGCGCAACCACGGCCACTCTGAAGACTAAGAAGAATTTTCATTTTTAATTTGTCCTACACTTCTATTGGTACATACTAGGTATAAAAGTTTATTAATGATTTATCCAGCTTCTTTTTAATTAGGTACTCGCACTTTGTAAACAAAGAGGCGGTAATGTTGTTACATAGTAGTTATCTTTTTAGGAACTTTCTGAAGTTGTAGAGCAGCCGTCGGCTAATTTGATGCATCTTTTGTGAACTCTACGCCTTTGTTAGCCGATACTAGAGTCGCATTACACTTTGCAACTTAATTTTCAACTTAGTGCTGCTTGTAATAGAGTAAAGTTCTTAACGATCGTATATCAGTAGCTGGATGGAAACTTTCTAAGGCTTTAATTCAATTTTGTCTATAAAATCTAACATCAAAAGCAACTTTCATAAAAATATTGCGATAATTCATCAACGGATGGTGTTTTAAACGATTGATGAATATGTATTTTAAACCATTTCATTTAAGTCTATAAAAAGGCAAAATGAATATACATTACTTTTTTTATAGAATACCTGATTGAAATGTAGAGTTTGGTGGCATTAAATTATGCAAAACAATTTAAAAACCCTTGCAGACCAAAATGGGTTATCAAACGGCGTTTACCTTTATCCAAATCACCATCAAATACGCCTAAATCAATCCGAATCTTTAGGTAATGACGTCATAAAACTTGTCCTGAAAGAACTTCCCTACCATAAAGATCATGTCTCGGATAGTAGACCTCTAAAATATCCATAACAATGCCGTTATAGATCGTAAGGTCTGAAAAAGGGCGTAACACAGATCCAGATTTCAAGGGTCAGGCGTAAGGTCAACCTGTTGCCTCCAGAAGGAAGGTATTTTTTATTGCGCAGTCAGACGGAGACGCCGGATTTCTCGGATTTCTTGGGTAGATAGCATTTTATTGCTTTAGATAGCAACGGGACAAGGTTTAAGCCTGATAGAAATATATGGGTGTACAACTAGCTTTTGACGGTGACTTCGCTCGAGGTAAGCCTTGATCCCGCGGTTCAGTTAAAGTTAACCAATGCGTGCAGCCCGCGTGCGCGATAGCGATGGCGATACAGTGATTTTTTTTTATATCCACAATGAGGAAGCTCTTGGCCTGTATTTCACCTGATGGCAAGTGACGATCAGGCCAAAGGTGGAAGCGAGCTTCACCCGGAATCCTCAACCACGGAGGAACTGGCTATCTTACCTCTAACTGCCGAAACATACTGCTGTTACCATTGTTGTTATGACGACATACTTTCTAGATACTGATCGCCATCGCGCACGCAGGCGCACTCATGAAACTAATTTTATTATTGCAAGTAGGCTTTTATAAAGCACTTTTACACGTCCCAGTATTAACCCTACCAGCTTTACTATCAATGGGCCAGTGCTGAGAAGAAGCAGCTCAAGAAACTCAGTCACTATTAACCCTTTAACGCACACCCTAACTTTTTTTTTAATTCGCTATATTTCTAAGTGGATATATATTCTATAGCGTTATTTATAACAACATGTATTAATAAAATTATCAGAACTAGATATTTTACGAGAAAATACAAAAAAACTAATGGTCAGTATACTGACCACTGACCGTTCTGCATCACTAAAATCACCAATATTCATATGAAAACACTGGCCAGTAAACTGGACACTTATAAAAAAAACCGGTTATTTTTATGTAAATTACATATTAAACTAAATAAAATAATTGCGTATTTAGTTATCAATCTTTAATTTAGGCTAAAAACATAATATTCAACAAAGTATCAAATAAAATGATTGTATTTCTTCTTCTGAGCCAAAAATAACATGAAAAAAACAAAATTGAAAGTTTTGTCAACTAAAGTAAACATTATATAATAATTTCGAGACAATATTATGTTATAAAATAAAAAAAACGTGAATGAAAACTCAATAAACCCAGGATTGTTTTATACATTATCCACAGATATACATAATTTTGTATGAAAAAATACCTAAACAGTTATAATAATGGGGTATAATTACCGAACCCGTATATTTGGGCTTATTATGTTATCTATACAGGGTGGAAACGTTAAGTGATCTCACTCGATTATTTCTAAACTATTCAAGATATTGAAAAACTCGTTATTGATCCTGAAAGTGCTTCATGAGCTCTTTCAAACGGTACCAATAATAGGTTACAGAATAAACAGGATCTATCTGAAAATGAAGGTTAAAAATTATGGAGATACACACATCATATCACATAGGATACGTCATTAAAGATAAAATATGATAAATTAATAAAATAAAGATATGATAATAATGTTAAAATATGATAATCATGATAAAAAATCATGAAACATTCCCCACCTAGAAATATGACAGGCACTCAACACGTCCTGACATTTCCTAACGAACCCTAACCTTGAACAAAAAGGTCGGACATAATCTCTACATGGCATCTTCATCACGTCCCATTGTTCGGGCCCTTCCATGATAATAGGAGCCCTTAAGAACCCGGCTCAAAATAACGGCACTCCGCCAGTTCATAATCCTCCCTAAAATAAAACGGGGTTTATAAGTACGGGGCTACACATGCGACGCGATGGCGGGCGAAATTTAACTATGGAGCCTGATAAAGTACCTGTATACAGGGTGTCTCTTTTATGAGTCCACAAACAAAGGGTTAAAATTATACTTGTTAGGTTACTATACCTACAAGTAAAATTACAGTCAGCATCAAATAGTCCGTGCCACCCAAAGAAGCCAAAAAGTTCACGACATGTCTTTAAGGCTGTGTTGTGACTTTTTGGCTACCTACTTTGGGTGTCACAAACGCCGACTGTACCAATAGTTACAATGTAAATGAAAAAGTTATTTTAGTAGAATCTTTGTCATTAGAACATCTGCATTCACAGTAAAAGCGATACTACTGAAAAAAAAACTGTAGGTACGTAACTTATACTTAACTCAGTTTTTATAATTATTTTTAATACACCATGTGCACAGTGCGGGAGGAATGGCGACGGATTGTGAGACTTGCCACCGGACCTGGTGTGACGACCACGACCACTCTGGCAAGAGTGTAGCGACGAAGAAGAAGATGTATTAAATAAAACATTTTATACAGTAAAAGTACATTTATATTGCTCACACTAGTCTTATAAGATAAAAATTAGTTCTAGTAAACACATTTTACATTTGTATCTTTTTTCATTTTTTCTTTAATAGAAGGCCCTATACCACTAAAGGCTGAGAAAATAAGTACTAACTATCAACATAAGTAGGTATGAGGTACAAACTACAATTAAAAAAACAGTAGCGGTCTAAAAGTGTTCACCACACTTAGGTCTAACACCATAATAACAATGTTCAGCATTGCAGTTGGAAGCTAGCCAGTTCCTCTGTCGTTGAGGATTTCAGGTGAAGCTGGCTTCCACCTTCGGCCTAATCATCAGTTTCCATCAGGTGAGATGCAGATCGCAGAAGAACCAAAGTGACCGATATAATATAGCTCTCAAAAGTTCTCGAGGCCTCCCACTAGGTGGACCGACGATCTGGTGAAGGTCGCGGGAGGTGCACAGGAACGGTCTTTGTAGAAATCCTTGGGGGAGGCGTTTGTCCAGCAGTGGACGTCTTTCGGTTCGTCTTTCTTTCTTTCGTTCTGGAACGAACGAACAAACGAGATGCAGGTCAAGAGCTTCCTCGTTGTGGACAAATAATGTACAAGCTGGTAATATTGAATTCGGGATTCAGGATGGGCAACTCAAAGTAATCATTATTGTAAAATTCGAACAATTACACTCCACATGTTACTATGGGCCAATGTCATAACGTAGGTATTAACGTCTCGTTCTGTCGCAAAGAATCACCATTTGATGAGAGCGAGAGAAAAAGCGGAAATAGGTAGCTGGAACTGTGACCCACTGCACTACTGAAAGGCAAAGACTTAATATGACCGCTGGATTAATGGTCGAAATAGCGAATATCTAAACAAAACATTCGACGTCACATGATAAGCGTGAACGTCACGTTTTAAAATAAACATGTAATCTTAATCTGGCATACAATTGTAATTAACAACAATAAAGTTGACTTTGGAGATAGTGATAACAGCTTTATTGACCTACTATTAATTGATATGAAAAATCGGGCGATTAAAGCTACCTATTTCTTTATCGTTAATGTGACTGATACATAGAAAACTATACCCATTCAGATCGTTAGTTTCCGTTAAGATTATGAGATATAAATAACAATGTTTATAGTTTAATGAATTCCAAGTTGATTCCTTCAGCAGCTGATGTAACGGTGGACCGGTTGTCCAATTTGACCTCCGCTGATTTCGGTTGACGCACTTCGTACTCGGACAAAATCATGGATAACACCACTTTCACGTGCAATTGGCCAATTTGGACACCTGCAACATTAAACGTTGGTGATATTGGAGCGAGCAGTGTAAAATGGCTCTTTTAAAATAACATGTTGTACCTTCGAAACTGCACTATACGACTGATTGTTACTAAAAGACCTATTAATTCTTCGTTGCCTTCATTTTAGTTGTTCTAAGATTAAAATTACGTCTGCAGCAGGCTTGAAAGATGATAATTTTTTCAATTAAAATGATTAGTATTTTTACAGGCCACAAATATCTAACAGCACAGTGTCAAATAGTGCATCTTACTCCATCTTTCCAGCACTATGTACATTTTGCTCATTTGATATATTTGAAGAAATTAGAACATGAGTAATTACCATTACTTACCAACACATTTCCTAGGCCCAGCACCAAAGGGCATGTACGCATCAGGTACGATTCTGTCGCTGTCAAAACGATCCGGCTTAAACTTTTCTGGCTCCTCAAAGTATTGTGGATCGCCGTGCAGACCATACAGTGTAATGTAGACAGGGGTTCCTTTCTCGATAACGACATCTGTGTTCGGGATCTAAAATATGAACTTCATTATTAGATATCGATGTCTGCTAATTTATTGTTGGTCTGCGATAAGAAAAGAACTACCTGGTAGTCTTCAAAAGTGATACGATCAACAGTAGTAACCGAGGGATGCAGCCTGATTCCTTCTGAAATGCATTGGTCCAAATATTTCATTTCAGCAAAGGCCTCCAGGGTCCACCCATGCTTATCGATGGCACGTTTGATGTCCTCTCTAACTCGGTCTTGGATATTTTTCTCTTTTGCCAACTCCATGAGTGTAAAAGCGGCTACAGTCGAGCTCGATTCAAAGCCGGAGAAGAATGTTCCGGATTGGAACAAAAGATTGTCACCATCGAATTCTAAAACGGGATAATTATTATTAACGTCTAACAACATTTGTCCTCAACTACCTATTTATAACTTACTGTAAAGAGAATCCTGCGTCCCATTTTTCAAGTTAATGATTGAGTCAATGTAGTCTCCTCTTTTTTCCCTGCTTTTTTCGCGTGACTCCACAGCATTCCAAAACATTTTTCCGATGAACGTCGAATCAAATAAAATAGGAGATCCGACCATTTTAACGAGTTCTGGCGTGAAAAATACTGTGACCAAAGCCACCATTCTCTTGAAGGAATGGAAAAACGCCATAACTAGAATAATGTACATAGAATTATGAAATTAATTATTGGGTTCTAGTATGATCGTCATGTATCGAGTTATTTTATGCATAACTTACCGTTTTTGCAATAATCGGAGTCGGGGAAGTTAAAGCAATTAGTCTTGGTGCCAAGAGCGACGTTAGAGATGAGGTCAGCTGTATACTTGTAGTTAACGTCCTGGGCATCAATAACTTTAGGTGTTTTACAATCAGTCAAGTGGTCCAAATGATCCAGCATAGGTTTACCGGTTTCTATCATCAGCGGAAGCATTTGCTTGAGTTTTCCCCGGGACAGCGTCGGGGTGATCATCCTTCTCAAGTATCTCCAAGCAGGGTTGTTTATGCCGAAGAGATTGACCATGCCGATGCTGTCTTTTTGTAATGAGCCCGCAAAGTGCCGGTTGGAGAAGTTATCGAAATCGCGGATCAGTATTTGCTTGATGATCTCCTGATCTTTCAGCAGGAGGCACGGTTTGTGGAAAATGTAGAATCCAACGTAAGGAGCGTCAGCGGGCGCCTCTTTGTACAGCTGGCCCAAATGGTAGCCAGGTGCAGTTCGAAACAAAATTCCATCCTTGAAATCCCCAAATATCTTACTTGTATTTTTCAGTTGTATAACACCTCTCCTTTTCCAGTAGTTTAGTTTGTAAGAGCAGTATAGATAACATGATAATATTGTTATTGCTATTATAAGAAAGTAGTTCAGATTCTGGGGTTGAAACCACTCCTCCATAATAATGTTGTTGTCAATATTTTTAACCGTAACGAGGAATGTCTTGTAGTTTTTCCTTAATTTGCCTTCGTTTTGTAATAATAACGTTTTTATCCCTTCACCAATTTAAAAAAAAAAAAAAGTAGGTATAGCAAATAAATTTGTGATGTTATTCTTCATAATTATTGGGTTGCTTAACCATACAAGAAGGCAATTTTGTGACTTTTATCTCTTTCCCATATTTCTTCAGCTTTTTCTTGGAAGATCCACGAAGGTAAGTATAAATCGTGACCGTTCTGCATAAAAATAACACATATTTTTAGGTATTTTCTTCAGAATAGTAATCTTGTTGTGTTAAATTATGATGAAAAATGAGTCAAGAAAAATGATAAATATTTTTGATTTGGCGAGATATCAAATATTAATTGTTTTATTTCGAAAATTCAAAACAGTTGTTTACTAACTAATTGTTTTAAAGGTTCAGAAGTTTTTAAAAATCTTAATTAATGCTAGTTTTGATTTTGACGCACCTTCCCTTTACATACGTTTATTAATTGCTTAATTTGGGGCTAGATAGCGCTGTGTGAAGGTGTTCAAAAATATATATTATTCATTTATTTTCATTGTTTTGATATCTTTCTAACATTAACTTAATTTTGTGAGCAGTTTATTAATTCATGCATGAACTTTGTATGTTACTGACAAGAGAGAAGGATGACTATGAGGTGATCGTGAAAAGAGTCAAAATATAACTTACTTTAAGTAACTATTTATCAAAGATTTACGTTTTGGTACTTTCAAAAATCAAATTCAAATTTATTTATTTGCTTAAAACACGTACATTTCAGTTATTATTTTGTTAGGAGAACAAAATATTTCATCGACATAGCGATAGCAAACATTTAGTCGTCATGCAGTATTATTATTTAAATATTGATAGTCATTTAGTTTATATCCTACTAATATTATAAAGGCGAAAGTTTGGATGTATGGATGTCATGATGTCTGGATGTTTGTTACTCTTTCACGCAAAAACTACTGAACAAGTTATTTATAATTTTCAAATTAGTTTGAGATGCGACTCTTATCGCTAAAAATCAAATAACTTAAAAATAGCATCCATATTAACATGAAAATATAAGGTTTCAAGACAACAACCTACACAGAAACTTTTAAGTAGCAATTTCTCAAAAGAAGTATTTAAAATTGCTTCTGGTGAAAATGGGATATATTATGGTATTAAAAAGTAGTAGTTAACCGCACCTTTAAATTATACCTCGAACACGTAGTTTATACATAAACTATATAGCTTTCCGCCCGCGGCTTCACCCGCGTGGAATTTTGTCTGTCACAGAAAAACTTTATCGCGGCGTCCCTGGTTCAAAAACAAAAAAAAAACCGGGATAAAAACTATCCTATGTCCTTTCTCGGGACTCAAACTATATCTCATCAAAATCGGTTCAGTGGTTTAGGCGGGAAAGTGAGACAGACAGACAGACAGAGTTACTTTCGCATTTATAATATTAGTATAGATAAGTACCTACAATATTTCGTTAATAATAATTAAGCTACTTACATAGACTGCAGAATATTATAATACAGAACAAAAAAAACTGTATTTCTCAAACTGTCCGATCTCTAGCGAAGTCGGGTAATCTCTGACAATTATAATATTGTTGATGTTCTATTTATATACCTAATGCAATTTAGGACAAAAGCGGTTTTACTGATTGCCAAAATGCTCATTGTTTTTGTAGCAAACTATCCTACTTCCTACTAATATTATAAATGCGAAAGTTTGTATGGATGTCTGGATGTTAACATGTTTGTTACTCTTTCACGCAAAAACTACTGAACGGATTTTATGAAACTTTACAGTATTGTAGTTTATGACCCAGAATAACATATAATTATGTTAGGCTAGTTTATAACAAATGCAAAATCATTTTTACCCGACTACGACAGATGGAGGGTTATGTTATTAAAAAGTATGTTCTCGTACTCGTATATATTTCCAAAATATACATGATATTTTATATTGATGGATATACAGATAATTTCAGATGAGGAAAATATGTATAGGATAGTTTTTATACCGGTTTCTTTCTGGTTTTGTAGTCGCAGTGTGGGTAGGTTAAGAATAAAACTACACATGAATTTGAAAAAATATAGCATTTGAGTGGTTTGTTATTATTTTATTTTATTTTAACTTCATTATTTTCTGTACCTAGTTTCATTTAATACATAAATGAAACGAGCTAGTCTGTTGCGTGCACTTGCTGCTTATTTATTATAAAGTGTATTCTGTATTTTTCTTATAAGTGAATATAATTGTATTCTTTTAGAAAAATAAATAGGTATCTAAAACCATAAAACCATTTCTTAAGTCTTTCTGTTATAAGTTACTTACACAAAAGAAAAGCTTTTGACGGGACTATTCCCACCTCTCGTTCCCACCGCTGCAACTCCTGTGTAGCCAGGATCTAACAGCTTGACCGCCATAAAAACCCAACCAATGGAGGTCAAGTTTGTTCCGGAGAAGAAAATCTTTTGATATTAAAATTCTATATTAATCTAACCGCCTCTGTGGTCTAGTGGTAAGACCACCTGCTTCAGACGCAGACGGGGGTTCGATTCCCAGTGGGGGCAGATTTTTCTGTTCGGTTTGGTTGGTGGTAGGCTCAGATCATAGAAGGGAATAGATGTGAAACGGGGGCGTGGCGCGTGTCTCCGCGATATGCCCAGAAACGAACATTGGCCGCAAAGCCAGGTTAGTCGCGATTCAGTCGTACTGAGGAAATGTTCTCTGATATTTCATTGTATTATGTCGTTACGTGCAATTCGTTCGTTCGTTCGTTCGTTTCAGCCGAAAGACGTCCACTGCTGGACAAAGGCCTCCCCCAAGGATTTCCACAAAGACCGGTCCTGCGCCGCTTGCATCCAGGTACTTCCCGCGACCTTCACCAGATCGTCGGTCCACCTAGTGGGAGGCCTGCCCACGCTACGTCTTCCAGCTCGTGGTCGCCACTCAAGAACTTTCCTGCCCCAGCGGCCATCAGTTCTTCGAGCTATGTGCCCCGCCCACTGCCACTTGATTTTAGCGATTCTGCGGCGCTTCTTCTCAGGTTAATCGTCGAATCCAACTCCAGCCGAGTTCAGGCAGCGTTCGGGAAGCTTCGCGAAATTCTCACGTCCGAAATACCGCAGTGTCTCAAGTCAAAAGTATTTGACCAGTGTGTGTTGCCAGTGATGGTGTATGGCTCTAAGACGTGGTCGCTTACTATGGGCCTCATAAGAAGGCTCAAGGTCACCCAAAGAGCGATGGAGCGTGCTATGCTCGGAGTTTCCCTGCGTGATCGAATCAGAAATGAGGAGATCCGTAGGAGAACCAGAGTGACTGACATAGCCCGCAGAATCGCTAAAATCAAGTGGCAGTGGGCGGGGCACATAGCTCGAAGAGCTGATGGCCGCTGGGGCAGGAAAGTTCTTGAGTGGCGACCTACGTGCAATAACACAAGTGAAACGAAGAACTACAGGAACAATGGAGTTATTTACTACTTTAAAGTATTGAAAATCCATTGGTATTTTGCTTATAAATAAAAAAAACTAAACATTTTTACGAACGAATTCAGTGCCGTAACAGTTACTGCGATATCGAAATCAGTGGTGATAAAAATTCTAACACGTGTACATTGACGATTTAATTAGCAACTACTTTATGTCATGCTCAACTACTGCTCATTGTATTTAATTCCTTCCGATATCCACCGTCGCGTGAAAATACACAGTACAGCCGCATGTGTCGGTCGTAACATAGTGCAGGGCTCGTGTTCTAATGCGGTTTCCTATTATCGATAAATAGAAGTAAATTATAATTTTCTATTTTGAATGAAAAAATGATGAGTTGCTTGCGATTTTTAAGATTTTACAAAAACAATAATAACAGTAGAAGTAATTAGTAACTGTCAACTATGTAATTACTATAAGAGCTAGTTGAAAGCCTAATATAGGCATTATTTTTGATAAACATATGCGGTACGAAGTTCGCCAAAATTAAAAAGTTAATGCGTGATAGTAGTTAATAATAACGTATAATAATAATAAAAAGGTTTTCATACATAACCATTTTTTTAAACCAGTTTCGAGCCTTGCCCCCAACCATTTTAAGTATCGATATCTTATCGACTCCATTTTATCTTTCTTCTCTCACTAGCGTTTTCAAAGTGTGCGTGAAGTGCCTGTGGCCAATCATTGCATTTGTGCGCCTGTGTCGTAGACTGTCAATCGCTTTGTTTTTACACAGTTGAATGTGCGTGTGGGAACTGTGGTGGGGGAAATGTGGGGACACTGGTTCTCGTTGTAGTTACGCGCGAGTTCATATCTATTCCCTTCTATGATCTGAGGTGGTAGGGCTTGTTCTAAGTCCGCCTGGCTAGCTACCACCATCCTACCTAAGTCTGTCGCCATAACAACAATGTTAACAGCATTATTGTGTTTCGGCAGTTAGAGGTAAGATAGCCAGTTCCTCCGTGGTTGAGGATTCCGGGTGAAGCTCGATTCCACCTTCGGCCTGATCGTCCTCGATTCCACCTTCGGCCTGATCGTCCCTTACCATGAGGTGAGATACAGGCCAAGAGCTTCCTTGTTGTGGATAAAAAAAATTTGAAAAGTAAAAAAATAACCACGAAAGCTCCCGCGTAAGCTTTTTCCAGACCAGTAACCGAAAGTGCGCAAAAACCTGGCTACCCCGCGTCGGGAGATAAGCGGGAGTTGCCAGTAATTCTCTTTTACTACCCTATAATAACTCGAATGACGTCTAAGGCCGAGCTTAAGAATTAATTAAAACGCGTAGTACGCTGTAAAACAATGCTTCAACATTCCCCTTGGTTCAAAATAATAAATACTTGACCATTTGTCTTAAGCCGTACTTAGCACTGATGATTTATATTAAGACAATATTTTAGCCAAGATATTATTTTCTTTTTAATCTACATAAGTATTCTTAACTAGCGTATTTTTATAAAGCTGAAGAGTTTGTTTCGTTGAAACGCTTTGCGTTGGATAGTCAATTTTATCGATAGGCTTATTTGGGTTAGGTACGTCGCTTCGCCACAAAGTCGATTCGTCACACTTTACAAAATTCCGAAAATCGAAAGTGGTAAAGACGAGTTTACACATGCTGTTTTGTTTACCCGCTTCCGTACGATCAATAGGAGCGGATGATCAATAAAAATATTCTAAAAAATATTATACCTAAATATAACCGTTTGATATGATGTTTATGAAAGGAGCACATAGGTACATAATATTATCTCACAAGTCTCAGTATATGAGCCAAATTTGACACGTTTATGTGAAATACTTTTACGAGTTATGAGGGGGTTATGGCTCCAAATGGTTCGTGTAATATTATACATGGTGCTGTTCGCCAGTTCTGTTATTCCAAATTGATTTTCAAAGTAAATTCACACCAGTAGTTCAAAGTTTACTATTATCGTTTGCCCTCAACAGCCTTTGGTACCCAGGGCATATGCTTTTAGACTAAATGGTCAAAAATGTTTGGCTTTTTCTTCTGATGTCCTACCTACTTATCATTGGCCCTGGTAATTGAATTACTGTAACGTCGACAACCCTAGTAAAGGGTCACCCAAGGGTCTTGTTCGACGAAATTAGTTGCAAAGAAGTGTGCCCGGACATGTTCCGATTGGACCTAACTTTGTAACGGATGGAAATATCCTTATATACTTTGCAGCAATTCGGACAAAGTGGATAAAATATAAACGCAATGGAACAAAAGGTCAATTCTTTTGAATCTAAAACCTCTGTAAGCAAAATGAAGACTAGGTATTGAATTAGGACAAGTTTTTGGTCCTGTTCAGAAAATTGAAACGTTTTTCGTTACATTTATAGCAACAGTGAAGTCAAAGTCAAAATTTCTTTATTTACGTTACTCTAATAAATAAAAAAGTGCTTTTACTAATTGTCAAATATTAAAAAAAACACTAATAAATAAAGTTTTGCTCTTATGGAGCCTTTACAAGTTTCATAATCTTTTTGCCCTACCAGCGCTTCGAGACCAACAATATTGGCAAGTGCTGAGAAAAAGCGCCGCAACAAACTCAGTCACTTACCAAAAATTGGTGGGGCGCGTCTTCGTGGATGGCACGATCTATAAAATATGTAGGTACTAACCTGTAGAATGTAGATGATTTGATGTCCTAACCACCACGTGAAACGTCGTATAGGGCACTAACGTGGTTTTTGAAACAATTTAACGTGGTAGGGCAACGTGGTGGTAACAACCACTATCTTCACTCTATTTGAAACGATGTTTTTATACCTTCTACCAAGGATAGGTACCTACAAGATTATAGTAAAACAATACTTCTAATAATTACCTTCCACGGCACCACAATGAAACAGAAACGCAGAAACACTTACCTGTAACAAAAACAAAAGTAGGTTAAATACCCTGATTTTAATGCAATTAATTCATCGTTATACAACATTAATTGATGGAATTATGCCCGTTTTCACCATCAATCCATAATTTTTAAGTGACCCCTATGAAACCACAATTTATTCATGTAAAGTGTTACCTAGAGGTCACTAAAAAATTAGGGATTGATGGTGAAAACAGGCATTACTGCAGTTTTAATTTATTATAAGAGTCTCTCAAACCTAAGATATTAATGAAAATGTTACAATTAAAGAACAAATCGAATTCAATACATCGCAAAGGCACATTGTTTTTTTGTAATGTTAGGTAGCAATGAAAACTTAAACTTAATAGGAACAATAACATTACATCCGTGGTAGTAGGTTGATTTTTAGACTTTAACTTTAACAAACGTCAAAAATCTGTCAATTTCCATATAAAAAGCACCGGTTAGTTGTAGTTACGGTAAAAGTCAGGTGGTGCAACTCAGCCCTAGTTTCTGCTACAAATTAGATAGCAATTACTCAATTAATATTATAGTACCTTGACTTTACCGTACCTACTTATTGTTTAATTAGCTTAATCATCCATCAAGTTAATTAATTACATTTAGTACCTATATTAACTAGCGGCCGCCCGCCACTTCGTTTGGTTACCGTTTTACCTCCTCAGGGGTTGAATTTTGCAAAACCCTGTCTTAGTGAGCACCTACGTTCTAAAACAGTGTTGACCAAGAGGTCAACCGCGAAGACCATTTTGGTAGCCCGCGAGAGTTAAATAAACTGAACAGAATGATTGAAAATTAAAAATGTTTTATTTCACTCTTTGAAACGGCTTTTACCCGTGGTCCCCCCAACATGTCCCCCTGGTGGGTCCACGGGTAAATTTTTTACCCGGGGGACATGTTGGGGGGACCACGGGTAAAAGCCGCTTCTAAACTGTGCCTTGCAGTCGACCGCAAGAAATATTTTCGAGCATAAGTAGACCTCACAGGTCAAAAGTGTGGCCACCCCTGTTCTAAAAGGACGCCCCATGCAAAATTTGAGACTTCTAGCACTTGTAGTTTCTTAATTTCGTGATGAGTGAGTCAGTGATCAGTGACCTTTCGCTTTTATATTTAAAAGCACTCGCTACACTTTGGAAAAAGTACGGTCAGTTAAATAGGTATACTGAACATGATTAGGCTCGTACGGACAGCACACAAGGGTTCATAAAAGCTGTTACTTTTTATGCTGACGGTGCGGACACCAGCTGGGCCCGGGTAGTCGAGGAGACAGGTATAGTCCCCTTTCAATTCTACGACATACTCATGATGTGTAGGATTAATTCTAAGAATAGCTGGGTTTAACATTGTTAATTATAATGGATTAAGTTACAAAATTAGTTCAAGAATTGTTAGCGAAATCGTTAGGTAACTATGATAATTAACGGTTTAAATTATGTAATTTAGCTATTTATTCGCTAAAAGGACACCGCATGGATTATGTCATAGGTACAATAATTAGTTTGTGACATATAAAATGCAATACAAGATTTTAAACTTTCGTGTTCCATTTCAACTAAATTAGCAAGACACAGTCTGCTTGTGACCACGGCTGCAGCATAGCAGACGAAACGTCAATCCGTGAGTACATAATGTAACTCATTAATAAACGTCGCGTTAATAAGACCCGTCCCTTACTAAATAAAATGCAATTTCTATTTCCAGTTACTTAATTGATTGATCAGATATTATCTTGTGTGTAAAGTACATGCGATACACTTGGTTTCAATGAAGTTTTTGTCGCTAATTTCCTCAAATTATTTAATTTACTTAAACGAAGTATCAACGATATTTCTATTCGAACGATCAGGTTGATTCTAGAATGCAATGTCCTCTCCAAACTGAAAACAAGTAAATTGCCCTTTTTAAATATTCAAGAAGTGTATTGTCTACGGTGAAAAATTTACCTTTTTTATTTTGTAACGTCCCAAAAGACCGTTCCTTTTCAGCGATCACAAATCGTAATTGTAGCCAAGTTAATTGAAGTTGAAGCGTCTGGGAGCTAATTACAGCTGTTGCTTTGTTGCTACAAACAACTACCCCCGAGAGACGCCCGATTGGAACTAAGTTGTTTGGGATTCTTTGATTTTCTTAGAGAAAAAATGTGAAAAACGCGAACTTGAACGACAAGCAAAAAATATTATTAAACATCTTTGGTAATTTTTTACACTGCGCCGTTTCGTCTAATAACTTTCGGACTAATGTTGTCCATTGCTGGACATAGTCACATACATCCCCCAAGGATTTCTACAATCAAAGGTCCTACGCTGCCCTCATCCAGGTATTCCAGGTACTTCCCGTGACCTTCACCAATCGTCAGTCCATCGAGCGGCTTGCTCTACACTAAGTTTTCCGGTTCGAGGTCTCCACTCGAGGACTTTTCTGCCCTATCAGAAATCACTATACTACTTACCTACTTTTTACAAAACATTAACGTCTATGTAATTACACAAAGTAAGTGACCAAGTCCAGAGTAAAACGAACTAAAAGTCGTTTCCTTTAAATTCAGTAATTATACCTTCACAGCGAGTTTCGGTGTAATTAAGAATTAGCTACATAAATTAATTAACCTCGAAAACGAGCGCAATCTGAACCTTAAGATTAAGGCAGCAAGACCGTCGAATCCGATAATCAACTCCAGAAACTGTTTGTATTGGGCTCACGTATTTTTCCTGTTTTCTAATTGTTAGATCCTTTGCAGAAGTTTCGAATGCTCAAAACAAATTAACCGTCAGCAAAAAAAGGTGTGTATCAGCAGCAGAAAATTAAAGAAATAAAAGTTATGGTTCTATGGCAATTTTAATTACTGAGTCTTATTATTCCTCATACTTCAGAGGCATCCAACTCACATAATCATATTAATTTTTAGACATATCACTGATCAATGATGATCAATAGATCTGAAAGAAGTATTTCATCATCATCATCATTTTCAACCATAGGACGTCCACTGCTAAACATAGGCTTACCCCAATGATTTCTCCAATGGCCGGTTGGTAGCGGCTTGCATCCAGCGCCTTCCAGCAACCTTTATAAGGTCGTCGGTCCACCTTATGGGAGGACGTCCTACGCCTACGTCCTTAAGAAGTATCTACTTAAAACAAAAAGGAACAAGTACGGGTAAGTAGTTCACATTGTGAACTTAAATTCCACTTTTGTATCGCCCAGAAATCAAACAGATCCTAACGCCAAGAAAGGGGTCAATTCTACAGTCTTTTGATAAACAGTGACTTTAGTTACTTGGTTATCAAATAATATAAACCGTTAGAAACATTCAAGTCACTATACATTCTCTATTCTCAACAAAAAACCTCAATATTTCACCCTCTTTTTATCCAGAAACTCCAGACTAAAAATCCATTATGCGAAGTCTGCGAAATTCTGCGAAGTTCCGCGAATAGCTATCGAACTATCAGAGCGAGCTCCGGAAGATAAACTTTATCTGGCTTCTGTTTGCTCATCCCGTTAGGCAGTTGGAATTTATGGATATGGAGTAACAACATTCGTTATTATACATTTTTAGTCCTTAACACGTGTGTACATACTTCCTTTAACCAAACAAACCCTAAGCGATTGCATGAGACCGCGGTTGCAATTAATTTCTATTGTCTCGATTCACGGGTACTTGAAGGGTCAAAAGTATCCAAAAGTAAATTAAATTGTCAGTAAAATAAGAAGTCTTTAACCTAATCGATCAAACAAGACTCTTCAAAGCAATATTCTACTCAAATAGAAATATCAAAACATCTAAAAGAAAGCCGACACTGCAAAAACTGTAAAAACCCGCAAACCTCTGTAATCCAAGCCAACCAAAACATCGTGTAGCAGTAAAGAAGCATCCCGAGCCAAATGCAAATGGAGACCCTAAAACAAAATCGTGAAATACGAGTCGAGCATCGAGCCTGCGGCCTGGCCCGTCGCCAGACATGCACGGTTATTGCTTGTATGTCACAACATGGGTAGGTATAGTAGCCTCACATTTGACTAAAAACCTATACAAAATTACGGACTAAATTAATGTCCTTTTCAGCCAAATGACAAAGGCTTTTCCAATATACACAGTTAATACAATAGTTGCCCCTCAGTTCGGTCTATACGACTCATGACGCCAGGGGAGGCCTATTTAGTCGCTGGCTAGTCACCGCCTACCATTTTTTCAGTCCGAGACTGTGAACCAGGCAGGTGACCGTAGTCTCCACCCATAGCCCTGTAACCATCAGTCAGTCCATAGTCGCTCAAAACAATCGATATCCACATACAGACCATTGATTCCTATTTTAGTCATCATCATCATCACCAACACCATTTCAGCCACAGGTTTGCGGCCTCCCCCAATGACTTGCACATCGACCGGTTAGGTAGCGGCCTGCATCCAGCGCTCTCCTGCTAAGGTGCACCCATAAGGTGGACCGACGACTTATTTTATTTATTAGTAATCGATGGCAATTCAATCATCACAAAGACTCAGATCTACGTAACATCTGAATTTAATAAAAGACGAGTGGTATGAATGGTCCTACTCATATACCCCTTTTTATCGTATTTGTATCTTGGGCCAGTTTTTATTTATGTTTCCAGGCCCCAGATTTATTACAACAGTAAAATTCTGTACCCCCAGTGAAAAGGGATCTAACTCGACTTAGATCAAAATTGACTTTATAACATAATGTGAATCTCTGAAAAATTAGCTATTTTTGTATCTAATCGGTATGTTTCTACGACGTATAGAAAAGAAAATAACTTTGTGCCAAATGATACAAGTAAGGCTTTGTGAACCAATTTTGAGTTTTCTTTCGTGTATATTGATACATGTCTACTTTTAACAAAGTGTACCGGAGGCTTCTTTCACTTTTTTATTGAGTCAAGAGGTATGACTCGTGTTACTACTTTTTACACTATGGAAGTTGTTCAGATTGAGTTTGTGATTAACAATATAAGATGACTCATATTAATATACACAAAAAAAACTATGTATTGTTGGTTTTTTTTATTATTTGTTGGCCTTTTTTGTGTATTTTATGTATTTTTTTAGTATTGCCTGTTATTAAGCATTATTACTGTTTTTATTTTATCAGGATATACCGCTTAGTTTAAAAGTTATTACGTTTTCTTTACAATAAGTAATTGGAAGAAAAAAAATTCTATAAAAAATTAAAAAAAAATCTCAAAAAAATTTTGACCTCTTTTTTGTCGATAAAAATAGGTCAAGTTTCATCTATTTTCATATGTACAATTTAACGTGACTCACACTGTAGATGACCCACGCTGAACTGTCCCACCAAACTCAATGACAGGGGGGCGCTACCATCGTTCAACTAAATGGTTTCCAACATGGCAAAAATCGAAACCAGCGATCCGGTATTGACGGTGGCGCCCCACTGTCAATGTCATGCATAGGACAGTTCAGTATTTTGGAACTATACTAATATATTTTGAAGTAGGCTGTGTGGAGGAACCTTAACAAAAATTATTACAAGTCACGTGACATTTCTACCACAGACAATTTGTCTTTTTTACTTCCACCCACGCCCGGCGGCGGCTTGTGCCCCCCGTTGTATTAAAAGTATTTAATTTATATTTTTAATGTTAATTTCTTAAAAATGGACACAAGAAAGTTAACCGAAATTTTGCGCGCTACCATCGACCCTAACCAGAGGCAGCAGGCCGAGGAGCAGCTTTCGCAGGTACACCATCATCATCCACATGCTTTGGAATTTTATAAAGCTGCCAAATTGCATGGCACAATGAAATGTACGAGATTTCATTGTGTTTCTGGTGTCTGTAACACGCCGCGTAATAACATGCCGCGCTGGTGTGACTTTCTTCGAGCATGTTTTTCGCTTAAGATGCGAAATATTTGTTTTTTTTTCCTTAGACAATCCTCGACACTACGTAGGAAACATCTATTTTTACCCACGTATCTAACCTATAAAAGAAAGAACTCAACCGGACATGCCTTAATGAGAACAAAACTAACCAAACTTGATGATTAGACCTGTTCTTTTATACCTAGCTAGTGTACCAATGTAGTATAATTTTATATTAAGCTTTTATATTTATCACAAATAATATTAAATTGGCTCACACAACTGAGAGATTGTTGCAAATGTCTGGGGTGTACCGGCCTAGCAAAATATTGTATATTCATAGTCAAATATTTATTTCAGAAAATTATCAGGTTCCATAGTGTTAGTAAAACATAGGTTACTGTGTAGGTAGCATAAAAAATAAAATAATTGATACATTTATCTGAGGTGGAGTTTCAT
The DNA here is from genome assembly GCF_004193835.3 of Ostrinia furnacalis. Taxonomy (NCBI): domain Eukaryota; kingdom Metazoa; phylum Arthropoda; class Insecta; order Lepidoptera; family Crambidae; genus Ostrinia; species Ostrinia furnacalis. The sequence continues at coordinate 534,964 of NW_021131892.1, forward strand.
TCAATGACGCAGCAGAGTAGTGTCCGACTGGTCTCTAAATATAGAATAATATTGTTTCAGATACACAAAATAATTGGGTTTGCCCCATCACTTCTGCAAGTTGTGATGCTTAATGATGTCCAGATTCCAGTGCGTCAAGCTGGTGTTGTCTATCTTAAGAATTTAATAACATCGGGATGGCAGGAGAAAGAGCCGGAGGAAGGGGAACCCATTCCCTTCAGCATCCACGAGCAAGATCGTGCAATGATTAGGGATATAATTGTAGACGCAATCGTACAGGCTCCTGACATAATCCGAGTGCAGTTGTGCGTATGTTTAAAAACAATCATCAAACACGACTTCCCTGCAAGATGGACGCAGGTTGTAGACAAAATTCACATTTATTTACAAAACCCAGAACCGAATAGCTGGATGGGAGCTTTATTGTGTCTGTACCAACTGATCAAGAATTATGAATTTTTCCTTGCTGAGAAAAGGGTGCCGCTAATAGAAGCTATGAATTTGTTGCTACCAATGATGTACAATTTGATTGTGAATCTCCAAACAGACCAGTCAGTGGAGTCGGTGCTCATCCAAAAGCAAATACTCAAGTGCTTTTATGGCCTCATCAAAGTGAGTAAAACAAGTGTTTTATGACCTATTTATAATTCTTTGATAACCCAATAGCTTAAAAGATGAACAAAATCAGAGACATGATTTTTCACACAATAATGTTGCTTGTTTGTTCACAGTACATTTTACCATTAGATTTGATCACCAAGGAAATCTTCACAAAATGGATGGAAGTCCTCCGGTCAGTCATGGAACAGCCGGTTCCAGAACACACCCTGCAAGTGGAGGAAGATGAACGCATGGAGCTCCCATGGTGGAAATGCAAGAAGTGGGCTGTCCATACGCTCTACAGACTCTTCGAAAGGTAATAACTTGAATTTCACTTATCATCATTTCAGCCACAGGACCTCCACTGCTGAATACAGGCCTCCCGCAATGGTTTCCACAAAGGCGGGTTGGTAGCACCTGCATCCATCCTTTTCCCATTGGCTGCTAGTTCAGCGTACTATATGACCTGCACATTGCCACTTCAGCTTGCTGATCCTTATTGAATGTTATTAGCCCTATGATTTCTGCCCTTTGTTTTCCAAAATATTAAGAAAATTTCACATGAAATGTTATTGTTATCAGATATGGAAGCCCAGTGAACGCCCGCGAGGAGTATGTCCAGTTTGCCGAGTGGTATCTTACCACGTTCACGGGTGGCATCCTTGAAGTGCTGCTCAGAATATTAGACCAATATCGAAACAAGATTTACGTGTCACCTAGAGTGCTGCAGCAAACCATCAGATACATTGACCAATGGTAAGTCTTAAGTGCTATATTGTCCAGTTATATGACTGCTGTGTTATGAATCTGTGGTTGTTGTGACAGCTGAAGCAGCAAGATGGTTAATGAATGGAAAAATCACAAGTTTCACATTAAACATCCTTCAAAAATTACGAAATCAATTGGCACACAGTTAAGTGCCGAGTTTTGTCCTGGTTAAGTCTCCAAATTCCTAAAAAATTAGTCCTGTTAGTTTATTACTATCATGAAAAAAATATGCTATTATTACATGAAATAAAAATCCAAAGAAGACCGATTTACAAAGTCATAAATATTACATTAGCTTTCCTGCCCTCCCCTAGGAGACTCATTGTTACATAATGCAACACGGCCAATCATTCATTATTCTGTGTATAAACAATATCATCCGAGTGTTCAGTGTGAAGATGTGTACAGCGACCACAGTTGTTTGATGGTTTTCATTTGAGAGACGCTAAAAGTTTACTTAAATTTTCAGTTTTTATCCATTAGTTTGTGTGCTTTGAAACAGTAGACTAACAACTTGACAGCACCTGAACCTCCGATTGACTGTGTGATGTAGACAGTGACGTCATTGACTCTTCAAATTGTGATAATTAAATGCAGGTCCTTACGTCATATAAGTTTTTTTATTATACAAGCTCCTGCTCTCAGTTCTGGCTTACTGGTTTTGGAATCAAAAATACGACTGCATAATCTAAACTTCGGTCACTCAAATTCGAATTGATTTTAATAATGATTTTGTTACCTACATTTTTATACAGATGAAAACGCACTTACGAATTTCTATATTGTTTTATTTTATTTTAATGGACTATCCCGCTGAAGCGCTTTGAGCGCCATGCAGTAATTTTGTCAATGTCAGGTATTTAGAGAAATAAGAACTACTCCCACATAGTAGCTGTAATATTTCTACAAACCTAAAATACAGTTGTAATCACTATTTCGTATTTAATTAAGAGGGGCTATAAAATTAAATCAGTATTAATATTTCTTGATTTTACTGTATGAAGTCGTTAGTCGTATTTGAAGATTACCCTAATAATACTGGTTTCCTAGAAGGATACAAAGTGTATTGTACACTCTCAGTGTATCATGGCGTATTTCGCGATACTCGATAACCTTGCGTCGGGTTATCTAGTTACAGCTGAGGAGGGGTTGATCGACCAGCCTGACCCGAACCCTGTGATACCATCCCTTTTAATACTAGACTGAATGCAATCGTAACTAAATTAACGCGTTTTAAATAATGGACAAAGCCCCTTTTACTTTGCGAGGGGTAAATGTATAACGTATTAATGCAGACGTTGAGTGAATGCTACTATGAGCCCTGAGCGTATGCAATTGTTACCTGCCCGTGCACGTTACAAAGTGAGAACACTCGTCGCACGTGAATACATCGAGTAAAAGTTTTGACAATGGGACAAAACGGTCGTGAAGATGACCTCGCCAATATTAATTCGATATTTTTATTGTGTCTAGACCGACACCAGATTGACTTTCTATTGTGTCTGGAATAAAGGCAATCAGCAAGTCACGTGCGAATGCTTCCCGTCAATACACACCTTAAGAAATATCGTGGACTAAAATAAACGTTTCACATGATCACAAGGTACCTGAAGAAATACATTACACTCTATTGATACTTTCAAAATTGATTAGATACGCTGATGAATACAAAAATAAATATTTTGTAACATAATATTTTTCTTGATGTACCTACCTATCCTCCAAACAAACAACTTGTTGAATATGTTACGTGAACGTGGTACGTTAGTTAAGCTTTTAGTCTACGTCTCTTTCGCATTATAGACTAAAGCCTAGTCCATAATCGCGCTCGCACACTCACTGCGGGCGCCCGTCGCACAGTCGCGACAGCAATATAATTACGCGCGAGCGATAAGGATGGGTAGCTTGGGGTCATTGGACAAAATTCTACGTGCTCACGGACCAGGCTTTAGATTTTGTTTATTTGTTTATTAGTGTTAGCCACGCGCACTCCTGGAAGCTGCTGAAGCCCCACATGTTCGCCATAGTGCAAGATGTGCTGTTCCCCCTGATGTCCTACTCCGAACAGGACGAGGTCCTCTGGAACACAGACCCCCACGAATACATACGGATCAAGTTCGGTAAGTGCATACACAACTGCATCGCACCTCGATGCATTATACACTCACTCGTACATTTATTCATCTCAATTTGCAAGACAAATCAATTGATATTCACAGACGGAAATGACGTACTAGATTTTTCCATTGCATTGCATTTATAAAGCATCCATATGCAGGGCCAACCATCAGTTGCATTTCAGCAGCTGAAAGTCGCAGTTGTTCATTGAAATCGTTCCTTCCGTAGACATATTCGAGGACTTCGTATCTCCCGTGACGGCTGCGCAGACGCTGCTCATATCTTGCTGCAAGAAGCGCAAGGATATGCTCGAGCGCACAATGCATCTTTGCCTGCAAGTGCTCAGAAGCCAGAACGGCGAATACGGACCCAGGCAGCGCGACGGCGCTCTACACATGATCGGGACACTTATAGACGTTCTCATTAGGAAGAAGTTCTACAACGAGGAGATAGACCCCCTTCTGAATCAATTCGTTATACCGGAATTCCATAGCCCGCTCGGCTACATGCGAGCCAGAGCCTGCTGGGTGCTGCACTGCTTCGCCAGCATTCGCTTCAAGTCCGAAATGGTTTTGATGGAGGCTGTCAATCTTACTGTAAATGCATTGCTAAACGATATCGAACTACCAGTAAAAGTGGAGGCAGCGATCGCTCTTCAAATGCTCTTGACATCGCAGGAGAAGGTTCACCAGATCTTGGAGCCCCAAGTGAAGGCGGTTACAACGGAGCTGCTGAAAGTGATACGCGAGACAGAGAACGACAACATAGCTAATGTTTTGCAGAAGATTGTCCCGTTGTACACTGAACAGTTGATGCCGATGGCATTTGAAATCACCGATCACCTGGCTACGACCTTCAGCAAGGTAATTGAGACTGATTCTGGCACCGATGAGAAAGCTATCACAGCCATGGGACTGCTTAACACCATGGAGACTGTATTGAATGTCATGGAAGATAACCCTGAGATTATGGCGCAGCTGGAGAAGACGGTTCTGCGCGTAGTGGGCCATATTCTTCACCACAACATAATTGGTAAGTGGGGGTTTATTTCTTTTTGTCTACACTAATATTATAAAGAGGAAAACTTTGTTTGTTTGTTTGGTTGTAATGAATAGGCTCAAAAACTACTGGACCGTTTTTAAAAATTCTTTCACCATTCGAAAGCTACATTATTCACGAGTAACATAGGCTAAATTTTTGTTTTGAAAAAAAAAAAGGGTTCCGTAAAATATGTAGATAATGTAGCCCACGCGCGCGAAGCCGCGGGCGGAAAGCTAGTATTCTATATTTTCCTTCACTCGCGTGCAATTCGGTAATATGTACCAGAATACAACATACAATAATCAATAAAATACTGAAAGTAAAGTTAAAATCTTAAACCTGTCTATGGATAATTAATTGATGGTTGGATTAGCTTGGAAAACATAATGAGAGCTACTTTGACATGTCCAGTTTGTTAGATTCGATAGAAAAGCGATCTGTTTCGATTGCAGAGTATTACGAGGAAGCCATGACATTGCTGTGCAATCTCACCACAAAGTCCATATCCGAGGACATGTGGAAGGTGTTGGAGCTCCTATACCAAGTGTTCGAGAAAGAAGGCTATGATTACTTCCCCGACATGATGCCGGTCCTACACAACTACATCACAGTGGACACCAACGCTTTCTTGTCCAACGAGAACCATATTCTGGCTGTATTCAACATGGCAAAAGCTGTAAGTACCATTTTTAATTACCCAATGAAATCATTCTTAATATTTGTGTACTTCTTGTGTCACGTACTGCGAAATGAATACCTTCAAGTTTCGTTCTAAAAATACTTCCCCCTTTGAACGACAGGTCAAACAAAATTAAAAGTCGTTGACGTAATTGAAAAGGTAAAGCTGTACTACGCCTTTCATCTGTAACCAATTACTGAAGCCGACGATGCCTTTGAAATGCGATCTCAATAGGGTGAATTAGGTACTTATCTCCAGACGGAAAATTGATAATATTGGTATACTGTCTGGAAGACAATACATTATAGCTATTACTGGGAATGTTTTACATGGGAAAACTTTTTAAATACATTTCTCTTCAGGAAAAACTATCAAAATTATAAAAGTACTGAGAGTAGTTTAAATAACCAATAGATATTCACGTCACGACTAACGATGTGGGCTCCTTCAATTATAATAAGTAAAGATGCAAACTATTTACCTACATTGCAACTGCAAGAATTGTTACCTAATAAAAACTAACTAATGCATGCGTATTGGTCTTGTGATATGTATCAACGCCTCGACGTTATTTTCGACCTTAATGTGTTGGATTAGGAGCTCATAAATACTGCTTTTTACAACTTATACACCTATTTCGTGAACGTAAAAACTTTATGTACGTGGGAAATAAGGATGACGCATCTATAAAAAATAAAGCGGAGTCGTGTGTAACACTCACTGGGAAATGCTACTTCTTAAATCGATGGACTTTTATTTTCTCGTTCGAGTAGATTTCAAGGTGTTTTGACTGTAGATGAAGTTCGTAGATGTAAAAATGATGCATATTATACTAACGATTCTCCTGTGACTTATTCTGCATACTTTTGCTCTAACATTTCGACTACATTTTATTTACTCTATTTTTGGTTATGAAATAACTTAGGCAAGCGGAAAAGTAATCTATTCAATGAAGCGAAGTCATATAAAATACGTAATTATGTAAGTAATTGACCAATTTACAAAATGTTTTCTGAAAAATTTTCAGTAAGTTGAGTAATGTTTACTGTACCACATGAAGCAATAAAGATTTTATGACTATGATTATTATGATTAATGTCTACTGTTATTTTTAGGAATTTTATTCGAAAGCCAATCGAGTAAAAAGGTTATTAATCGTAACTCAAACAAGAACGTTGCAACTAACATTTAGTTTGATCAATACCAACCAGGGCTGCCAACTTTTTGAAAGATATCTTTTTACAAAATATTCTCTAATTTAGACCATCAATTTTGCAGTCAAAGAAAAGTAACTTCTGTGGAAATATATTCATGACGTTATATTTAGTTTTTAGGGTTCCGTAGTCGTGTCAAGGAACCCTTATTGACCATTAAATTAAGAGAATCATAAGTTTAAGTGTAAAAGTTTCTTTGTACACACAAAACGTCTTCGCACAATTTCTTCATTGTTCATTCTTCACATTTCTTCTTCGAAATCTCCTGAAGTCTTGGTATTGATTTTAGACGTTGCCTGCACTTTTTAAACTCCGACAGTTGACAGCCCTGCATGCCAATATCAGGTCTTCTTGTATTTGCTTTGCCTTGGGAAGCCTAACGATGCCGTTTGAATGTTACAAGCGGTCGGGCTCTGGAGTAACAAGGGTAGGGGCAGTAGCCTTACCCCCAAAGGGTATTAGAAGCCAGTCACGCACTTATTGCGTGTATATTTCGCATATTATTAATATTTCCCCGTTTTGTAGGTCTATCGCGGGCGGTTTCTCTTGATCCGTTATAAATTGGACAGGTAAAATGTAAACAAAAATAATTTCTGATGCAGCTATAACATTTATACCAGAAAGGAAAAATAAGAAGGCGAGGAGAACGTGTTTTGTTGTTAGCTTTTATTTATTTGGCACCTGTACAATATTGTGCAATGGTCGGAAACTTCTGTCTGACTTCCACTGTCCGGTTTTCGTTCGTTCTTTCGTTTCAGCCGAAAGACGTCCACTGCTGGACAAAGGCCTCCCCCAAGGATTTCCACAAAGACCAGTCCACCAGAACCAGAGTGACTGACATAGCCCGCAGAATCGCTAAAATCAAGTGGCAGTGGGCGGGGCACATAGCTCGAAGAGCTGATGGCCGCTGGGGTAGGAAAGTTCTTGAGTGCCGGTTTTCGTATTAGTCAACAATCTCGCGTTTCTTAAATAAATCGTTAAATCCTTAAGTCCTTGAGATTAATCATTATGCCCAACGAATGTCACAATATTTTAAGATGACAGTCTAATGCAGTGGTTCCCAAAGTTGTCTGGGCTACGACCCATCTAATACAAGTTCCCAAACTTGACTCAAAGGTGACTGACTGACTGACTGACATACTGATCTATCAACGCACAGCCCAAACCACTGGACGGATCAGGCTGAAATTTGGCAAGCAGGTAGATGTTATGACGTAGGCATCCGCTAAGAAAGAATTTTACGAAACTCCACCCTTAAAGGGGTAAAACGGGATCCACGCGTATGAAGTAGCGGGCGGCCGCTAGTTACCAATAAACCTAAAATAAAGGACTTTCTACAGACAGGGCCCACTCAATGTTCGCTCGCGACCCATAATTTGGAAAACCCTGGCTAATAGAATCTACGTTGGAATCTAAAAGAGAGAGACAATATCTCGTCAAGCCTAACACCGCGGCATCTTACCTAGTTGTAATTAGGAGCTGTTTTGCAACGAAACTGTATATTCTGATGTGCGGTTGACTGTACCTACATCAGAGAAGCTAAGCATCGTTTGTTAGTAGGAATTCACAGAACATTCTTCGAATTCCTTCTTTAGCAAAACATTGATACATTAGTAAGAAATGGTGAGGGTAGACAATAATTAGAGGATTCGTTCGTTCGTTCGTTCGTTTCAGCCGAAAGACGTCCACTGCTGGACAAAGGCCTCCCCCAAGGATTTCCACAAAGACCGGTCCTGCGCCGCTCGCATCCAGGCACCTCCCGCGACCTTCACCAGATCGTTGGTCCACCTAGTGGGAAGCCTGTCCACGCTACGTCTTCCGGCTCGTGGTCGCCACTCAAGAACTTTCCTGCCCCAGCGGCCGTCAGCTCTTCGAGCTATGTGGCCCGCCCACTGCCACTTTATTTTAGCGATTCTGCGGGCTATGTCAGTCACTCTGGTTCTCCTACGGATGTCCTCCTTTCTGATTCGATCACGCAGGGAAACTCCGAGCATAGCACGCTCCATCGCTCTTTGGGTGACCTTGAGCCTACAGAAATTAGAGGATTACAGTAATTAGAATTACTGAGTTTAAACTTACCTCCAAATCAAATCTTTCTCAGTTTGCTTAAGATCTGAAGGTGAGATTACTACCAAATCCATTTCTACTGTGCCTCGGAACTGTATGTAAACAGCAATTATAGTTGGTCAATACAAGTAATGGAGCAATTTCTTAGAACCTTGGGAGCTCAGAACCGATAGATTATTATCCTAACGAAATGCTTCTCTTGGACAAGAAAAATTACGTTTATAGGGAATTTTGAAGTAAGTAAATATCAATTTGTTTTAACCTTAATAACTTAGTAATCTTACGTCATTCTATCTTTCTAAATAAATAACTAAATTTTGTATTTAATACCATTCTAAACTTCGTTATTATTATAATTATTCGTCTCACGCCATTTCTGGCAAAGGCATATCGGATATTCTAAAAATAACCCCAGACGTGCCGGGACAGCTTCGGCGTACGCATGTCAGAACTAGATATTGAATTAAGAGGTCGTTAATAAACGGGACCCGAGTCATTTGCTGCCCAATATCAATCTGTCAATTATTAATTGACGTTAATAAATGACACTAGTAGTGGTCAAAATTAATAAAATATAATATCATTTTTAATCAATTTAGCGAATTGAATACGGTCTGCCTTCCTTTCTTGATATAGGATGGTTAACCTCAATACAAGTATTTTGTATTAGTATTTCTCAGCACGATTTATCGATTGATCCATAATGTGCTAACTTGTGTATACTGTTACAATATAAAGTATCGTAATTCGATACATAATTTTATTATTAGGTTTAATTTTAGACCTCATTTTCCAAACTGTCAGCTGTCTATAAAAGGTCGTCTGCCAAAGTTCGGAAAGCTAGCGTGCGGCAACGCTAAATATCAGATGTCAGAAGGACGAAGGTCGGCTCGTGACTTTCGCCCCTTAACCTCTGCCCTGAAACAGCTGTGGTTTCTTTTATGATTCGATAAAACGCCAAAATATTCACCATATCATTATCTTATTTGATCTCAGCTATGCACCTGAAAAAGACGGGTAGGGGCTAAAAGTTAAACGGGCGTTGAATACTTGTTTAAATTGATATTTACTATGGAAAAGGCTTCGTAAAAACATGTTTTTATGTTAGGACATACCTTATGACGTAATAACAACACCATTACAGTCCCAAATACATAATTTACTTTGATCTCAGTGCACGTAAACTGCTTTTACATTAATTCACGCATACTGAATGTCGAACAATCAATTTGTTTCATGTCGTCTGCGAATTCTGTATGACCATAGCGACTGCCTTTTTAATATTAAATCAATCGCTGAATAATAATGCTAAACCGCTGACGGTACCAAATATCAATTATTCAATACTAGCTGACCCGGCGAACTTCGTACCGCCTTAGCGTAGAGATTTTCTTAATATTTTTTTCCGTAAGAACCATCCTTGGACTTCCACAAACATTTAAAAAAAAGAATTATCGAAATCGGTTCAGCCGTTCACACGTGATGCCGTGACAACGCGAAACGGGTTTCATTTTTATACAGGGTGTTTCTTGTAAGGTGTCAAGCCGAAGGCAGGTGATAGGTGAGGACTAGACCTATCGATTTCACCCCCATGTATGTTCTACGATTTTTCGTAGTTTAGAAGTTATAGTTAATTTTGTGATTTTTTCAAATTTCATGACCTAGTGGCTTAATTTTTTTTTAATCTTTTTTTTGGGTTGACTTTTCTCAGATTTCTTTTTTTTGACAGATTCCCTATTAGTTGCAGATATTTGAAAAAAATAATCACCTTCCTATCTTTGATGCAAGATACAAAATTTTTGCTAGAAACATAAAAAATATGCTTTTAGCAGAACATTCTAAAATTTTCAATTGAAATGTATAAGAAAAAAAAATCATTTCCATAGGTCCAAAATAATTTTAAAAACTGCGCAGTTTTCTAAACTTTCATAATAACACAAAAAAACATGTACTTAATAGGCCATTATTTTCTGTAATCGCTCCACTAAAGTGGTAAGTCGGAGATTCCGTTACATGTTTTGAGCGATTACAGAAAATAATGGCCTATTAAGTACATGTTTTTTTGTGTTATTATGAAAGTTTAGAAAACTGCGCAGTTTTTAAAATTATTTTGGACCTATGGAAATTCTTTTTTTTTCTCATACATTTCAGTTGAAAATTTTATAATGTTCTGCTAAAAGCATATTTTTTACGTTTCTAGCAAAAATTTTGTATCTTGCATCAAAGATAGGAAGGTGATTATTTTTTTCAAATATCTGCAACTAATAGGGAATCTGTCAAAAAAAAGAAATCTGAGAAAAGTCAACCCAAAAAAAAGATTAAAAAAAAATTAAGCCACTAGGTCATGAAATTTGAAAAAATCACAAAATTAACGATAACTTCTAAACTACGAAAAATCGTAGAACATACATGGGGGTGAAATCGATAGGTCTAGTCCTCACCTATCACCTGCCTTCGGCTTGACACCTTACAAGAAACACCCTGTATATATAGATTCCTGGATTGCTATACATGGGATTGCAATCTGTCAGGTCAGAGGGTATTTGCAAATCAAATATGAATGTGACACAGATGATCCCTGAATACGTATTTTTGAAACATTAGAATTCCAAATCGCATATGAATTTACACAAATCATTGAATTTTGTATAACATTTGTGTGATTTTGCAAACGAATGGGTTTTCTATCGGTTCAAAAATGTATTCTGGTGCGAGCGAACGTTTCGATGATACACATTTAATAAACACGATCCTAGTTTGATAGATACCAAGTCATACTGTTTGAATGTTGAGAAGTTTCTGGCTTATCCCAATACAACTTAGTGTGATGAAAGGGATCAAACTTAAAAATATAGTCCCATGTGAGATAATGAAAAGGTACTGGTTGCATACATCCAAATAAACTTGCAAAGATTCAGGTCTGATCTTAAAAATTATAGGAATCATCGATATTGCAAAGCGAATGTGCACTTGTGCAGAAATCTTATCGCAGGCATGTTGCGATGTGAATAATACGCAAAAGTTGCAAGCTTATACATATTCTTACAACAAAGGCGAATTTGAAGTATATTGGAAGCCCTACGACTTAGCAATGTATAAACCAGCTAAAGCCCGGTCTGTGAGCACGTAGAATTTAGTCCAATGACCCGAACCTATCCATCTTTATCGCTCGCGCGTAATATTATATTGCTGTCACGACTGCGACGGGCGCCTGCAGTGAGTGTGCGAGCGCGACAGCAACATAATTACGCGCGAGCGATAAGGATGGGTAGCTCGGGGTCATTGGACAAAACTCTACGTGCTCACAGACCAGACTATATATGCTCATGCATTCTTTATAATGCTTAAGTTAACAAAAATTTGATAATTCTGAACTTAACTGAACTGTTCTGTCTTCCACAGGTGCTGAACTCGAACGCCGAAGCCGAAGACGAGTCAGAGATCATCGCAGCCAAACTGTTAGAGGTGATGGTTCTGCAATGTTCGGGCAAGATTGACAACTGCCTGCCCTCATTCGTGGAGCTGGTGCTCAACAGGCTTACGCGCAAAGTGAAGACTTCCGAACTGAGGACTATGTTGCTGCAAGTGAGTTGTTCAGAGATTTTAATGGAACTTAAATTAAGGTATCAAATGGCACGTCAAATAGTTATACGATTATATGAATAGTACCTACCTATTATCAAAATATATTCCGTAAAAACTTTGAGAGCCTACCTTATGTGTTCAAAACATTGCACTGAAAAAAATGTTTGGTTACTGCTTACACAACAAAAGTGACCACCGAACACTTTGGTTATGAGGAACAAAATGTTGTGTAAATTAAACAAATAATTCGGTAGTGAGCAGGATTTAGTTTGGTTATAGTTAACACTTAGTTCGGTGGTCACTTTTGTTGTATAAGCAGTAACCAAACATTTTTTTCAGTGTGGATACAACATTAGATTGTCTTCTAACTCGAGATTTAGATTAAATTACTTGTACTATTACTACAACTTGAAGTAAGCTGCAGAGTAAACTGTCACTGTCTAAATTTGACTGTATTTATACATTAGTTTCTGGGCGTTTTATCACTAGTATTGCTGAAACATAACCGCCTTAAACGCCTCTGTGGTCTAGTGGTAAGACCACCTGCTTCAGACGCAGAGGTCCCGGGTTCGATTCCCAGTGGGGGCAGATTTTTCTGTTCGGTTTGGTTGGTGGTAGGGCTTGTTCTAAGCCCGCCTGGCTAGCTACCACCATCTTACCTAAGTCTGTCGCCATAACAACAATGTTAACAGCATTGTTGTGTTCCGGCAGTTAGAGATAAGATAGCCAGTTCCTCCGTGGTTGAGGATTCCGGGTGAAGCTCGCTTCCACCTTCGGCCTGATCGTCACTTACCATCAGGTGAGATACAGGCCAAGAGCTTCCTCGTTGTGGATAAAAAAAAAAAACATATTTCATATTGTGCAGGTACTGATAGCGATACTGTACTGCAACCCACACTTGCTGTTTACGATATTGGACAAGCTGCAGGAGTCTGTGCCCAACGCGTCCATCACGCAGCACTTCATCAAGCAATGGATACACGACACCGACTGCTTCATGGGGTATGTTTAGTTGTACACTTAAGAACAGTCTTTCCCAAAGTGGGCGATAACGCCCCCTTGTGGGCGCTGCAGGATTAAAGGGGGGCGGTAAGAGACCCAGAAAAAAAATCGGGACGTTGTGTAGAGGCTTGGGAGGCGTCATCTACTAGGAGGACTCTTAGACATCGACTGAGCTCGACTCTTGACTACAAAAATGGGGGCGCTAAAAAATAATTTATTCTCAAAGTGGGCAGTAGACTAAATAAGTTTGGGAACCACTGCTTAAGAACATAAGGCTAAAAACTCACGGCGTGATTTTCACCCGCGCCCGCAGCGGTTGCGTTGAATCCCGTTTTACCCCCTTAGGGGTTGAATTTTGCAAAATCCCGTCTTAGTGAGCAGCTACGTTCTAAAAGGAACCGCCATGCAAAATATGAGATTCATAGCACGGTAAAAACCCCGGTGCTTCGTCACTCGAGGAACTGTGGCAACCCGGACGAACCTTCCCACTTCTCTGCCTACAGTCTGCACCAAAAAAAGCTACTTATTTATTTATTTATTGAGGCATATCAACTACTTACTTACTATACATTTTAACCGGCAGACAGTGGTGACTTGCGGCGCTTCTTCTCAGCACTTGCCAAATGATGGTCTCGAAGCACTGGTAGAGCAAAAAGATTAGAGACATGTGAAGGCTCCATAAGAGCAAAAGTTTAGTCTTTTTTTTATATTTGACGATTTGTAAGCACTATTTTCAATAGTCCATGCAAATAAAGGAATTTTCATGTTGACTCTGCTCCTATTACTCGTAGCATGATGGTATGGTATATAGCCTATAGCCTTCCTCGATAAATGGGCTATCTAACAATGAAAGAATTTTTCAAATCGGACCAGTACCTAGTTCCTGAGATTAGCGCGTTCAAGTAAACAAACAAGCAAACTCTTCAACTTTTTAATATTAGTATAGATCAGTGGTTCCCAAACTTATTTAGTCTACTGCCCACTTTGAGAATAAATTCTTTTTTAGCGCCCCCCATTTTCGTAGTCAAGGGTCGAGCTCAGTCGATGTCTAAGAGTCCTCCTAGTAGATGACGCCTCCCAAGCCTCTACACAACTTCTCGATTTTTTTTCTGGGTCTCTTACCGCGCCCCTTTAAGCCTGCAGCGCCCACAAGGGGGCGTTATCGCCCACTTTGGGAAAGACTGGTATAGATTAATTAACCTCTTTTTGTGTACAGCCTGCACGACAGAAAACTCTGCGTGCTCGGCATCTGTACACTCCTGGAGATGGGCCCGCAGCGGCCGAACTTGGACGAGATCGTGCCGAAGCTACTCCCGTCGTGCCTCGTGCTGTTCGACGGGCTAAAGCGCGCGTACGAGGCGCGCGCCGAGGCCGACGACTCGTCCTCGTCGGAGGGCGACGACGACGACGAAGACGACGGTACATCATCATCATCATCATCCCAGCCATAGGACGTCCACTGCTGAACATAGGCCTCCCCCAATGCTTTCCATGTTACCCTGTTGGTAGCGGCCTGCGTCCAGCGCTTTCCCGCTACCTTTACGATGTCGTCGGTCCACCTTGTGGGTGGACGTCCTACGCTGGGAGCAACATCTTTTCGTCCAAAATACCTCAGTGCCAGAAGACTAGAGTGTACAACCAATGTGTGTTACCAGTGATAACTTATGGTTCGGAAACGTGGCCTCTCACTATAGGCCTTATACAGAAGCTCAAAGTTGCACAGCGTGCTATGGAGAGGGCTATGCTCGGTGTTTCTTTACGAGATCGAATCAGAAATGAGGAGATCGTAAACGAACTAAAGTCGCTGACATAGCCCGACGGATTAGCGACGTTACGTACGAGGGAATAAACATGTATTACAGCTTTATTGGCATTGGCAGGGTGCAAAGCGGATGGAGGGAGTAGCCTAAACGATCACAGCGCTCGCTGCGGCTAAAATTGTCATTTTGTCCGCTGACTTGCATGAGCTGTCAAATACATATTGTAGTAAACAAAATTTTTCTAATTTTAATATGGTTCTAGTAACATGTGTTATTGTGGATTGTAACTATAGAGTCAGGATTTGTAGACAGACCACTTAGAAAATGGAGATATTGTTTTGGCTGATAAAGGATTTCCAGCAATAAAACAAACCCTGTTTAGTCACCAATAGGCTCATTTCTCGCTGAAACAATTTTAATGTTTATGGCAATAATGCTATTGACTACCATTGTCCAAAATTGTCTAATATTGTAAAATAACAAGATATTATTAATTTTTTCACAATATTTACTGACAGTGGTGATAATATTTTTTTTAGGATTATTAGCAATTTTTATTTATGCAATAAAAAATATTTAAATCAGTTGATTAGTCACTTAAAAAACAGAGGGCAGCAAGTATAAATTCTTTACAAAGTCATTTCATAGGATTGATATAAAGTAAACAAACAAAGCTAACGTTTAAACTAGGTCTGCTTGATACCATAGTGTCTTTCTATCCAGCAGAGGTGTTGTCCAGCGACGAAGACGACCTAGACGACATGAACAGCGAATACCTGGAGAACCTCGCACGCATGAGTATGAAAAACAGCGCCGCCCAGGGCGTCAACATGACTGCCAAGATCGAGGACTACGAGGAGAGCGACGACGTGAGTACACGGCGAATAGACATGTTGATGTTACAGGAAATGTATGAAACCCGTCATTGTATACAATTCCTAGGAATTGTGTATAATTCCTAAAATCACCCGGAAATGTGTGATGTAAATTATATTAGACACATTTCCTAAACAGCAATCGGAAATGTAAAATAAGATTTCAATGTATACGCGTGGACATGCGTTGCGAGGGAAGGGTATTGCATCATCCGATTACGCGGGGTCCCTATCTAATCGCCAAATTTTTTGTACGTCTAATTGTCTATGGCACACAAATTTTAAGCCTAAATTTTTTTACACAAAATTATTTTTATTTACGCCACTTTTTTTTCTCCGAAACTTAAATAGCGCTCGGCGGCCGCTACCGCGGCAGCTGTGTATGTGTAAGGTCGCAAGTCTAACCTAACCTAACCGAGACTTTATTATCCAGCTACAGGAGTACTAAAACTTTCATGTCAATGAAAGTTTACAGATGTTATAATTAGGGATTTCCAATACTTCAGCGTAATATGCGTGATGCCGAATGAAAGGTATGCCAATAAATTTTAGGCAAATGTTTTTTTCGGCCAAAGTATAATAGTGCGAAAACAACTGTCAGGCTAAACAATAATAATGTGAGTTATAGCCTGACCAGGAACATAAAAACCCTCGCCATGTTGCGGAAAACTAATGGTACTAATTTCTTTTAATGGCAACAGTAACTGAAAACTTCATTGTCATGTCACCTTGCATGTCAGTCTATTGCTGTCAAAGTGTAAACAAACTTTATTTTAAATGTGCGCAATTGGTTTTATGAATTAAATTGCTAAAATATTTTTATAGTCGTGAAAGAAAAGTGGTTCACAATGTGTTAAAGTATTTGTCGAAGAGAAATACTAAGGGTTCGGACAATATTTTCATTGAATAATGTTTCCGACAAAGGTTGTCAAATTGACTGACATGTTTATCGCATAGTACAGTCCACTATGAAAATTAGCTGTGGTTTGTTTCAACTACCTATTTTAAAAATTTTGTCACTTTCTAAGTGTTGAATTTTATGGGATTGGGAAAGAAGTACCGAGTTTGAAGCGTTCATGAGCAGACATTGCAGTTGAATATTCAAGTTCTGAATTTGATTATTGATGAATAATAAAATAAATCTACTAGCTCGATTGATGGTTTCATTTAATTTATTTAAATCAGGTTACCTATAATAATATTTTTTCGTTAATTTATGAAAATATCAAATTAGCCCGTAATCCTGAATCCTGATACATAAAGTTAGCCTATTAATTTAACACAGGTACGACTGTACTCAGTGTTGCACTATCAAATGCAATTGAAGCGCCTCTATGCCAGGGTTTTTATGTTCCTGGTCAGGCTATAAAAGTACCTATCGGCCAATGTGGTTTGATAAAATGAAATTTTAGGCGTACCGAGGGGCACCCGATCACGCGACCGCGCTAGTGCTGCTTAGTTTTATACATTTCCTAATACAATATTGGAATTCTATAAAATTCCTAGGAAAAGTATACATTTCCTAGGATATGAACGTATGGAAAAATCTCTGATGGAATATTTTATACATTTCCTAAATAGCTTCGGAATTGTATACATTTCCTAGGAATGGTATACATTTCCTAGATTTCATACATTTCCTGTAACATTGACACCACCAATCAATTGACGTACTTTTTAACTGTCAAAACGAAAATGTATGGCACTACAAGCAAGTGACGTCACTATTTTGTCAACTCAATTAAACTACTTTTTTCAATTATAAAGCGACCAAAAATCGTAATTTACAGGTAATTTAAAATTAATAAAGTTTTTAAGACCAGGATGAAGAAGTGTCTTTTTAGAAAAGTTGTGATTTCGAATTATTGCGGAATGGTGTCAAATTGTCAACCACACCAGCAAATTATAATCGCAAACCAGTCTAAAAGTGGTCGAAAGGCTTTTTTTGTATGGAGTTTTGACGGATTCGATTCGATCAAAAAGTGCAACTTGTCTAGGGGGGCGCTGCTAAACTAAACTACCATTGCAATAGTTCTCATAGTTTTATTGTGAAAAACTAATTTGTTTTCATTTTACAGGACGATGAAGACTTTGAGCCCGATGAGACAGCCTTCGAATGCTACACGACACCCTTAGACGAGAAAGACTGTCCTGTAGACGAATATATCAAATTCAAGAACACATTGACAGGTACACTCTATTATATCGTTGAAAATTTTAAAGTAAATAAATAAGTGAATTGGAAGTAATTTACTTGAAAAAAAATTTGCGTTAAGTACAAAGTGTGCATTTTGTTTGTCTATTTCATTGGTTATCACCAGTTCGTGAAATTCTGTGCTTTAACATATAAAAACAGTATTGCGCCGTAGTATTGAGTATTGTTTCAAACATTAGTGTTTTAAATCTTCCAAGAATTACCTCTAACATGTTTACAAAATTACTAATGACGTCGTTACTCATAAGTCATTTATGACAAATGTCCACTTCAATTTTAGCGCCTGTGCGTGCACACCACGTTTTTTAAACGCATCGACGATGCACTTTTTTCCTACTAACTTCAGTAAATTGTGTCCGACTGTCGTGTGTGTCTACTCAAACTAAATACGCCGTGTACAATTGTGCATGATCCCTAAAATGTAGCTCTGTATAATGTTCTAATGCAGGGGTCTCCAAACTTTGAAGGTTTGGGGCCATCATATTTTTTTCGGTATGTTGCAAGGGCCATAACAATTTTATTTTTTCTGCCCACCTGTGCAAACATAGGCTTAGTCTTAAGCTGTCGCGGGCCGGATTGATGGCAGCGGCGGGGCGGATATGGCCCGCGGGCCGTAGTTTGGAGACCCATGTTCTAACGTGATATTTGTCGACACAGCGCTATCGACCAACGACCCAGTGCTGTACCACGCGCTGACCAGCGGCTTGAACGAGGAACAGCAGAAGCAGCTGAAGGGAGTGCTGCTCCTCGCCGACCAGCGCAAGGCTCAGCAGGACAGCAAGCGCATCGAACAGAGCGGCGGTATGTAGCGCTCTCTTTGGCACAGCACTACGGGGCTATTCTCTGGTCTATTCCACTTTGATCAGCCAGGTGATCAAAGTGGACCCCAAGCGACAACTTGGTGTCCTTTGGTCACCCATGGATAAGATGACCTGGCTGCTCAAAGTGGACTCCAGTTAAACGGGGCTATTCTCTGGTCTATTCCACTTTGATCAGCCAGGTGATCAAAGTGGACCCCAAGCGACAACTTGGTGTCTTTTGGTCACCCATGGATAAGATGACCTGGCTGCTCAAAGTGGACTCCAGTTAAATTATTATTTTAGTTTCTTTATCTCCTATAAATATATAACACATCCTCTTAAATAGTCACATGTCCACTTTGATCACCCAGGTCATCTTATCCATGAGTGATCAAAGGACACCAAATTGTCGCTTGGGGTCCACTTTGATCAGCTAGTTGATCAAAGACAGGCGATCAAAATGGAATAGACCTATTCTCTCTGTCGCAACTCATGCGCACCCAAAATGCGACTGACCACAATTTAAATTTGAATATCTAAGGTAGCAATACAGTACTATAAATCGTTTCATCCACGAAGACGCGCCCCACCACTTTTTGGTCGAGGGAAGCGCGGGGTGCGGCGAGTTTCGTAACGTAATCTCTTCGTCTGTACTTACAATATTCTGTGTTTGTGTAAGGCTGCCCTTCAGGGCTGCTCTTAATTCGTTTAATTTTTTTTTATTTTCATTTAAGAACTATTTATTAGTCTAAACAAATAAAGAAATTTTGACTTTGACTTTGACATGTCTAACGTCGCCTATTATAGATGACCCACGCTGAACTGTCCCGCCAAACTCAATGACAGGGGGGCGCTACCATCGTTCAACTATATGGTTTCCAACATGGCAAAAATCTGAACCAGCGATCCGGTATTGACGGTGGCGCCCCACTGTCAATGTCATCGACAGGACAGTCCAGTATTTTGGAACTATATTAAATAACTTTTCATGAAAATTCATGATTTTTTATTAGTAAACAATGTGTTTCTATGGAGACGTCATCCATAAACATGAAAGTATCCATCCATGAGTGCACACGCACACTACAATAACGACGCTCGGATTACTCGGATCGAACTCCCCGCACCCCGCGCTTCCCTCAACCAAAAAGTGGTGGGGCACGTCTTCGTGGATGAAACGATTAGAGATGAAACGGATATCCGGCAACTATCCGGTAGGCCGGATATCCGGCCCTAATTTACTATCCGGCCGGATACCGGATAGTAACTCACTATCCGGCCGGATACCGGATATTAAAAAAAAAACGACAATTTCCTATAAATAAATGAAATACATTAATCTTTGAGGTAAATATCAATAAAATGGCTTACAATAATGACAGCTTTTATTTAAAGTCGAAAAAGTTACAAAAAAGCCATATTAAGGCCTTTCAAAACTAATTTACACTCAGCGGCACGGAATTTGGCCCAAGCCTAAAAACCCAGATATAAGGCCAAATAGGTGTTGTATACCTGTTTCGTGTGACATATGTTAACAGAACATTTGTTTTTGTTAATTTAAGAGACTAGATTTATAAAAAAATGCGTCTGTTTAACTTTTTTGACTCTCGAAACGCATTTCGTTGTTGGAGCGTAAAGAGTACGGGTAAGTTTAAATTCGATATTAAATGTTGTAAGGGTTTGACGTTTTGTTTTTTGTTTTTAAATTAATCTTAGGGTTATTCTCGTTTCCATAATTTGAGAATAATGCCCATTACTCCAGCTCAAGTTGCTAAAATAGTGTTGCTTAGAAGTCAAGGGCGTATGCAGCGGGAGATGGCTGAAACTTTTAATTTATGGCGTACAAACTTAAGATACACGTTAAAAAGGCATGACTTGACTAGACCGCCATTTACACAAGAAGACCGAGAAGTGGGGAATTACGATGTAAATCAGCGCGCGATGACCCGATTATTGTGCTTGCAATATCAAAAATCGGGTTCTCACTACGTTTGAGATACGCCAGCGTTTACAAACAGCAAGCCCAGTGAATGTCAGTGAGCACACAATAAGAAGAAGGATGGAGGATCATAACTTGCATACTTGAAGACCAGCTCGAGGACCAGAACTTCTCCGATACCTTCGCTAAGTGCGACTTACGTTTTCTAGAGAACATGCAAATTGGACGTTAGACTAATAAAGCAAACTTGTTATGAAAACTGTCTGTTTGCGTAGTAACTCTTCTCCGCACCTTCTCTATACACTTCCACGGCCGTCTGGAGCTCTTAAGGTGACTCTGCAATCATCGAACCATAGAACTTTACTCCATTAGCCTTGCGTCCAATTTGCATGTTCTCTAGAAAACGTAAGTCGCACTTCGCGAAGGTATCGGAGAAGTTCTGGTCCTCGAGCTGGTCTTCGAGTATGCAGGTTATGATCCTCCATCTTTTTTCTTATTGTGTGCTCACTGACATTCACTGGGCTTGCTGTTTGTAAACGCTGGCGTATCTCAAACGTGGTGAGAACCCGATTTCTTGATATTGAAAGCACGATAATCGGGTCATCGAGCGCTGAGTTACACCTTAATTCTTCACTTCTTGGTCTTCTTGTGTAAATGGCGGTCTAGTCATGCCTTTTTAACGTGTATCTTAAGTTTGTACGCCATAAATTGAAAGTTTCAGCCATCTCCCGCTGCATACGCCCTTGACTTCTAAGCATCACTATTTGACCAACTTGAGCTGGAGTAATGGGCATTATTCTCAAATTATGGAAACGAGAATAACCCCAAGATTAATTTAAAAACAAAAACAAAACGCCAAACCCTTACAACATTTAATATCGAATTTAAACTTACCCGTACTCTTTACGCTCCAACAACGAAATGAGTTTCTAGAGTCAAAAAAGTTAAACAGACGCATTTTTTTTATAAATCTAGCCTCTTAAATTAACAAAAACAAATGTTCTGTAAACATGTCACACGAAACTTGGGTATACAACACCTATTTGGCCTCATATCTGGGTGTCTAGGCTTGGGCCAAATTCCGTGCCGCTGAGTGTATTTTTCTGGGCTATTCACTCTAATGACGAATACATAGATAAATAGTAAATATCTGTTAATGTCGAAATATTGCCAAAAAAAATAGGCAATTTTTTTTTTCACTGATGGTCTGATGACATGATGCAACTACACTGGTCATCACAAAGATCGACCCTCCCGCGACAAGCACTTTCAAACGTATGCATCCCCACTTCCCACCAACATTGGCACCATTTAAAAGCCTAGTTCTAAACTTCATTTCATTAAAGGAAAGGGTTTTACCCCAAAAATGTGTCTGTAGAACAATCCAGAGTGACTTCTTAAAAAAATAGGTAGTTACGCTTGAGCCGACTTTTATGGCTATAAAACAGTTGGGATTAATCGCTATCCATCTGTTAAAGATGACACGTGAGATCATTATTTGGTTTTATAACCATAAAAATTGGTCTAATTGATCCCAGAGGTGAGCCCAAAGTGAAGTCTTTTTTCAAGTCACATTTATTAGGGTTCCGTAGCCAAAATGGCAAAAACGGAACCCTTATAGTTTCGTCATGTCCGTCTGTCCGTCTGTCCGTCTGTCCGTCTGTCCGTCTGTCCGTCTGTCACAGCCGATTTACTCGGAAACTATAAGTACTACAGTGATGAAATTTGATGGGAATATGTGTTGTATGAACCGCTACAAAATTATGACACTAAATAGTAAAAAAAAGAATTGGGGGTGGGGCCCCCCATACATGTAACTGAGGGATGAAAATTTTTTTTCGATGTACATACCCGTGTGGGGTATCAATGGAAAGGTCTTTTAAAATGATATAAAGTTTTCTAAAAAACATTTTTCTTAAAGTGAACGGTTTTTGAGATATCAGCTCTCAAAGTCGTAAAAAGTATGTCCCCCCCCCTCTATTTTTATAACTACGGGGTATAAAATTCTAAAAAAAATAGAGGTGATGCATGCTAATTAACTCTTTCAACGATTTTTGGTTTGATCAAAGTATCTCTTATAGTTTTTGAGATAGGTTGATTTAACTGTTGCTGCTACGGAACCCTTTGTGCGCGAGCCCGACTCGCACTTGGCCGGTTTTGTATATGTCAACGTGAAATTGTGAACTCTGTCAGTTTATAATATAACGCGTTAGATTGTAAACTAACAGTGGGTTAGGTTAGGTTAGATTGTAATTTAACTACGTCAGATTATAATCCGACGGAATTCACAATTTTATGGTGACATATAATTTGTATATCGCGTTTATGTTAATCGTTTATTAAGAAATTAAATGTGTTTTTCTTTAAGGATATTTATTGGGCTTTCAAATAACACCAATATTGTTGGGGCACCATGACTGTGTCAGTAGAAATGAGTTTTCCTGTAAAACGTAGGTGGGCCGATTTTTGTGATGACCAGTATAGTTAAATTTTCGCTATTCAATCACACACTCACGATTGCAGGCGAAATTGAATTGATCTGCCCCTTAGACTAGAAGTGGCAAAATCTGACATTTTATTCGGACGGATTCGATTTTCCAAAAGTGTGACTAGTCTATTCTACTAATAGACCCACTGATCGCGTTCGAAGCACCTGTGCGGCACTATACTCGTCACGACATGCAACGAGACAATGGGCCAACTATCCGGCCGCCGGATATCCGGCTATCCGGCCTAGCAGCTGGCCGGATATCCGGTATCCGGTATCCGGCCAAACAACTATCCGTTTCATCTCTAGAAACGATCTATACCGACAGACGCTCAGTCTAAATGAGCTGAACTTGTTGCTACAATGAACTGTAGATCGTGCTCAATGTAAAGTAAAGATTGAAAGGAAAAAAGATTAGACTGCCATCTTGTATACAAATAATAAAGATGTGGCAATAAATTACAGTATAGTATAATTTACAGTGATTTAATTATTGATGAATTCTTTTCAGGTTACTCGTTCACGGTCCCCGCACAAGTACCAACCAAATTCAAGTTCGGATCATAAGCAGCGAGACCAAGAATGTTGTACACACCATTCTCATCATCCATCGAGACTCCATTCCGCTGGCCTTTGGTTACGTATATGCATTTAAGTTTCACTATTCCACTATCAAATGATTTGACATAAATTAATAGGTATTAAATTGTATTAGTAATGTTTAACTGTTTCTTTAATGACTCGTGTATTAATAGCCAATTTTATTTCATTATCATAAATTCCATGACGTAATGGGTTCTAATATGATGCAACTAAATACTTAACAAACTAGGCAAATTTAGTTTAGTAACATTTACTATACTTAGCTAATGTTTTTTTTATTATAGCTATCGTGATTTTTCCTGCCTAAACATGGCAGATTATAAGAAAATTATATTGAGTGTATGGGCGGAATGGAGGGCACGATGCCTACACTATTGTGCATTATTTTAAAACTATTTATGTTTAAAGTAATGGGCATATAATAATCTTTGGGTACGATATTAGGTGTTAGGAGTCCCATCTCACTAGATAACGCTAAGCCATCCCAGTGAGGTAGGACCTAAAAACAATTTAGCGATGCTTAAAATCCTGGCGTCTTGATAAAATAATTCAATTAAATAAAATTATATTGAATGATGATTTCAATTAAATTAAATGAAAAAATAGAATGACCATACAATCGACCATTTAGAAGCCTTAGGTTCTTCATTGTTAAAATGATCATAGTTGAATATTTTTTTATAATGATGAATTAGCCTAAACAACTCTCATGACATTCAGTGTTCCCCTATTAAAAGAGGAAATCCAACTTATTTTTACGAGAGATTAAACGATCATGGATTTAATATACTTTTTTTTTTCTTATAATCCATTATAATTTACGAGTCGTCAATTTGAATGGATTGTAGTATGTGATGTCCCGTCGTAGGCGCATCAGAAGAGGTCGTGATCATGTAATGTGGTGCTTTTATATTTGGAAACAAGTAAATTTTCAAATATCATTGTTGAATTCCTCTTAGTTAAGTTTTGAAAAGCATTTAGACCGCGATGGATGGCAAAATTCTTTTTTCTAAAATTATTATTCCTCTCTGATGACATTTTTATATAATGGAATTTCTCACCATCTTGATAAACCAACTGATGGGTTATGAATAGTAAAGTTTTAGGAATAAGAACATACTCAAAATATAAAAGTATTTTATCAATCTACAGGGATTGGAAGTCAAGATATGTATAGTCACGTGGCGTGTGGTATATCGTATATGTTCCACATTGCTTATAAATGTGAACATATCTTAACTAGTAATGATCAAGGTGTGATAAGGGTTATATCTCTGAAAATATACCAATAGCGTTCGTTATAGGTTCGTATAAATGTAGGTTTACATTGAGTAGCAAAGATATGCCTGTTCACTGCCGAAAATTATACAGCGAAAAGAATTAAGCACTTCATTATTTCAAATTATTTGTCAGAATTTAATTTAATTGAAATTTAAATGTAGACATAATAAATCTTTAGTTTTTTTACTTGTTTTTTTTAACAGCATTAAACAATTTGAATAGTAAGGAATTTAAACATCACGAAATACCCTTCTCAGTGAACAATTCGGTCACCGGCAAAAAATGTTCAAAACCGCTTGTGACTCATTCACAATTATTTAATATGATGTTATTGAAAAAATCTTGGAATATCTCCAATTTATATTATTGCATGTTGATCCTCTGTGTAACATTTGTTTTGTTATTTTTTATACTTTGTTATTGACGGTATACATGAAGTATTTGATAGTACTTTTCATGCTTTTACGAGGATGTCAAGCCGCGTTGATGATTTTTTCTTATTAAAACAGCGGAATTAACAATAGTTTATAATAAAAGGTTAAATAATAATTATTACCTTGTGTGTAACGCGGCGCTACAGGCCTTTAAAATAACTTTGTTATAATTAAATAATGTTGCGGCCACGAATGATTGTAAAAGTGTCTGTATACATTAGTGATTCACATAATATTATTAGCAGCCTAAATTTGCATCCTCGGCCTACTTGACTTTTCCTAAATATCATTTTTTCAAATTCAAATTTATTTCTTATTGATGATTTGGGAATAATTATAAATCTTTCAATTCAATATCTTTACTGCATTCTATGTTGTACATAAAGGTCTTTAACAATATATTGTATAGTCTCAAACATAGACCCGGTTTAAGCACAGCAACATTCTGTTTTACAAACATTTATTTATTAATTCGTCAATTTCAGAAATATTGAAAAATCTTAATTTTAACTGGAAGTACTTGATGTCATAATTTTAATGAAAAAAATATATTTTCAATTACTTGTAACATTCAGTTTGCTTATGTTCAGAAAGTATAACCAAAGTATCTAATTGCTTTTTCGAATGATTTAAACGCATTCAATACAGACAGTGTTATAGATTTATTTAGTTACGTACTATATATTTCTTGTATATCACTCAGATTATAACTTGTGATTTACATAGATAGTAAGACTTCAAAATATGTGTTGTGGATTCATAGACTCCGTTGACTTTCATGGAAAAAAATTAATGTGTGTGGCTAGGGCTTTGAATGTTACACTCACGTCGATGTAAGTGTCACATATCGGAACCGATATTTAATTGTTTACAACTTTTTCGATGTCTGTATTTGTATGCTCAGTATAAACTTTAAGAGCATTTATCTTTATATAAGTCTCTTTAATTAAGGTACCACTCAAAATCAAAACGTTATTGGTGATTGGCAGAGAGCAAGACAGATTACAGAGGTCTGGTCCAACGAGATCTTCTATTGCCGGCATATTACGTAAGCCAGCTGTTTGTAATCGTGAAACCTTATTGTATGTAAATATTGAAATGACGTCAGTAAAATATACTTGTTATAAAGTAGATAGAAGCCAAAATAATCACATGCATTTCTAGGTTGCTATAATCGCTACGAGTATTGGTGTTTGTGTATGTTTCTAAGCGGACTGATATCATTCTAGTATTGTGTACACATTTCATTATGCGGTAAATATTTACCACTAAATCTTTGTAATATCAGTTCGCTATTATTTAATTACAACACAGTGGTGACTTTAGTCAGAGAAAAATTGGTGTAAGTTCTAAACGATCTATTGGAATCAAATTTTGTGTTTGTTATCGACGCACACCGAAAGCTAAATTATTATTTCTGGTAGTCTGACGGCTATTACTGTGTTATCACGACATGCATTCATTGTGTTACTATATCGCAGCTTAGATGTATACTGAATAAATAATCTGTATTTTTCACATTCGCTTTTTATTTCTTACCTTTTCCTCGAAAAACTTTTTAATATTGCTGTCGAGACAAGGCATATAGGTATGGGAATATAGCGTACCTAACCCTATGATTAATTGCTTATTAATTCTTATTCATTGGCACAGGCCTAGGTATGAGTATGAGTTGATTGATACAGATCATGCAGACAATTTAGTTACGTATATGCTTAGGCAAATTTTCAACTTATAAGACCTAATTATTTTGTTGTATGGATTTTTTAAAATTGTCTGCAAAGGAGTCCTTTACACCTTGAGACTCAGTTCTGAGCTTGTGCTGTAAGAAAAATAAGGCTTCTTTCTTTCTTACTGATATTGAAACTGCAAGATTAGTACTTTAGTTACTTGACATAAAGGCATTTTACTGGTTTATTATTCCCTCTTCTATGATCTGAGCTTATTCCACTATTCCCCGTTGAAAATCCCCGTGAACAAAAAGTTCACTAATCCCCGTAACCGCCAAGTGGAGCTTATAATGGGGAATAATTCTAAAAAGTTCAACCCCATTACGTTAAAAATAAAATCCTAATATAAGGCACAAGAGTGCGTGACTTTACCTGGCTAGCTCGCACTTATTACGAAGTACCTATTTGTTGAATTTGATTGAAATCTATTGAAATATAGGCCGACAACCGACAACGGAGATTGAGTTCTTCCACCACTTCTCAGCACCAGCCCATGTTATCCCGAAGTGGGGTGGTACTGGTAGGGCAAGCTTATTTTGGACGTGTTTAAGCACGCCCTGGACAGTTCCTGAGTTCTACATTAAAAAACTTTGACTTTGAATAAATAACTCAAATTATTACCTAACTTTTAAATGTTATCTGATTTAGAATTAAAGCTGCCTCCGTATGATTTTTCCATACTAAGTAATTAAAATAATCATAAATGGTTGAATTTTGCCCAGGCATTAACATAACTATTAATATTTGGTTGCAAATCCTCATTTGGAGCTTGCCACTGCTCGCAGTGACGTCACAGTACTTGGGGTGGTGGTTGGCACAGATTAGAGAGTAAATATTGCCATAGCATGGATGTCAATCACTACAAGTCACCCTGTATTTAAATAATAATTTAGATATAAAGATGGTAGGAAAAAAGTTTAGGCATATAACAACCCTCTATCTCGAAGGTATTGATCGATGTGATCCTGAGAGAGCACCCACGCACCTGAGTGGTTTTCATTACTTTCGCTACCGCAGCGGCCGCCATTAGACCAACAATCGATAACTCTTCCAAGGTACATAAAATTATTTAATTACCAAAGCAATGTAACCAAGTAAACAAAAAACTTAGTGTTAATTAACCCAAGGCAGAGAATATAAAACATGATATTGGGTGGGTTAGGGAGAATTCGGCAGAAAACGTTTGCATTAATCTTGTACGAGATCTTGAGTGTTACTGATTTCATTTAAACCCTCCTAAGTTGTCCCTTCGCAAATCTCTAAGGCATCTTGAGCATGGTCACTTCATTAGACTTAAAATGTGGGTACTTTCAAGGAATTTTTCCCAATACAAGTCTGTGATACAAGTGAGCCATTTTGGAATATAACAGTGTCATAAACCTACTTCGTCAATAAGTATAATAAAAAATACGCTCGCATATTATGCTCTCATGTCTAATCCAGGCAGTGCATCTCATTAGTTATTTCCATATAAGCAAAACAAGATTTGGTCAGCATAATTTAGTGCCTTTTTCCTGTGATGGGGATTTCGGTACGCATGCGGATCCTGGTCTCTCTAATCTGTGGCGTACTACGTATTTAATCACGGTGCTGGTTGCATGCATGTAGCCCGCGTAATCGTAAAAATAATGAAATGCAGTTATGCGGGTAGCCTGCATGCGACCTGCACGCATCACTGAAAAAAGGCACTTATGATGTAGCTTTGGATTAATAATCTAAGGAGTATATAAGTTTCGACTTTATGAGAATTACTTAGTACCTACTCCTTTTCAAATTGCGCCATGAGTGGCCAAGGAATGCTAATTTCATTTCATATCTCAGATAAACAACTATTTGTTATCAATAAAACCTTTATTAGCAGTAAAGTACACTTAATAATATCAATAAATGACAAAAATATCCTAACAATACCAGATCATTAAAAGTTTTAAACACCAACACCGTTTTAATAATATAATGTCATGTACTTTCTAGAATCACAATATTAAATTATCAGAATTTCAACAATTATAATGATTATAGGGAGCTTAATATTTATTAGCTACCTAGGGGAATTTCACATTTTGAGGAGACATAGTAACATTAATGTTATGAATTCGCACTTGCAGTTTCAGGTTACAAGCTAAATAGGTATCTTAATACTTTATGTACTAACCTATCTACTACTATAGTTTCTCGTTACTACATTAAACTCCATACATATACAAATGCTACATTGTCGTTACCTAGAATACCGAGAGATTTTATTAACCCAGCACCTTGCTAAATCTACATAGTTAACATTGATATAAGCAAGTTTTAAAATTTATGACATCACAGCCAAATTTTTTTACTAAACTATGTAACTATAAGATACAGGCACAAAAATATCATCAATTCAATAGGACAAATATGTAATGGAAGACTAAAACAGACTTATCATTTAAATGGACTACACTGAATAGGTAGGCTGCTTTTAAATTACTGTTTTGCTGCAAATGTTTCTACTTCAACTATGTAAACTTCCTTTGTGAAATCTTTCAAATTTTACATTACAGAATGGTTTAGAATCATTTGATCTGAAAATGATTTTGCTATTCATTTATATTACCGCAACCACTAATTAAATCTTGTCTTTTGTAGTAATATTTCATGCATATTTAAATGGCAATGCTCCTAAAGTAATCATATCGACTGCGTCTCTGGTCTTGGAGCTGGCCGATCCGCGAAGCAGTGTCACAGTCTCGACACACACCACAAAAGGTGCTGGTTATCATGTGAAAAGGGCTGCGATAGTACAAATTCGGATCTTTCAAATGTTTGTTGTGTTTATGACAGCACAAATGAAGATATACTTCTAACATAACAATAAAAGTGCACACATATGCAGGAAATACGGTCAATGTCGGTAGAAGGAGAAGTCTGTGGCTGAATATGTTGGAACCAGCAATGATGCGCTCTTTCAAAGACTGAAACTTCTTTGTTTTAGTAATATACCCTTTCGGAAACTTAGCATTCTTGACTGTCTCTGCTCTTTGCTGTATTCTTCTCGATCCACTGTGCACAGGAGAGTCATTCTCTACGAAAGGCTCACCAGTTTCATCGTTTACCATGTAAGTCATAATTTCGCCAGTCTCGTCATCGCAGCAGAATCTACGTATAGTAGGCATCTTCTTCGAAAAATATAATATTCCTGCAACAAAATAATAAGATAATATGTAAACGACGATAATAATCACCGATTTAGGTGTGTAACACCAAACGAGATTATGAGGTGAATCTGGGTAAATGAAGCATTCAAGCACACAACACAAAAACTCACCAAACTAGTTTCAAGTTTTCAAAGTCGTGGTTGGTGCTATGTATTTTAACCCAGATTAAAATATGTTTTTACACTTTTAAACGTAAACTAATCTTGAAGAAGAATATGAAATAACTATGTGTTTAGTGTTTTTACAAAAACATTTCAGAGAATTATATTATCGTAGACGTGCTTTTTCTGCCAAATCCGAAAAACACAAACATGGCGCATTGGCGTCAGTCAAGAAGTTAAGGAAGCCAAGCCAAGTGCCAAGGCCAAGCCAAGTGAGCATAAACAAGCAGCTTTATTTTTTCATAGTAATTGACTATGACAAACATTTACGGAAATGCAATGGCTATATATGCGATTTTCAGAGTTACAACTGAGCTAGTTCTTGGCTACGAATTAAAGTTATATCTTTGCTATCTAAATAAGTGCATGCATTCATTCAGTAAAAAAAAACATAAATGTTCCTGTGATTGTTGTACGGTAAATGTCACGTTTGGATTTTTTTTCAATTTATTCTTTATTCCAGATTTAGTTCTAATTTATCCTATATAGAATCATAAATCACTCGACAAATTTCATTTCTATAATACTTTCGTGGAGAACATTTGTCCTGCTGCCATTACATTTCAAAAGTATTTGCGTTGACACTGTTTGCAGAAGAATCATATTTTTTGTGTGTAAATAATACTAAACTTATTTATAACAATAGTTTAAACATGTTATTTGCAATTCTCAGTGAAGCATGCTACGTTAAATTTTGGCAATGAAATGAATCCGTAAAAAAAATCCATGTTAGCGCCATGGCTCAGTTTGCGTGTCTTACTTGCGAAGCTGGTGTTATATCATTGATGGTCAAGCGGCATTTTCGATCGCATAAGGTTCTTGTTGTGTCGGAAGACGAATAACAATTCAACTGTAAACTATTAAATGCAAAGTGACTTGTTTTAACATAACCTAAAACAAGTTAAAACAGCTTCAAATTGCGACTGTTTCCTGTTAATTTTGAGATCTGTCAATCCACATAAATAAATCCACTACATATGCCACATCTGACCCTACTCTCAGGCAAGTCAGTAGGTTTGTAACAGTGGACTAGAATTTTCAGTAACCCTTGGCTTTTAAGATTCTCATAAAAGTGTTTTCCAATTTCATTGAAATAGCTTCGAGCGTAGGGTGACAGCTTATAGTCTGATGCCTGTGTAAGCTACACAACCAGACATTTCTAATGTATCAACATAATTTTGCGAATGTACTTATTATTTAATTTTCTGAACTTTTATCTTTATTTTAATGGCCTGGTGGCACACTGATATGTATGCCCGTTAGTTAAAAGTGTTTGTTAATTATTAAATAAAGTGAAGCACGTTGACTGGTCTCTAGATCAAAAACGCACCAAATGATAATCGGAATAACAGTCAAAACATTAATAAATGTAGCCCGAGTAATTTGCAATAGTGCTTAGTACACATTGCCGCTGTAGTTTGGAATTAATAAGTTGAGGACACAACGAACTTACTTGCAATCCAAACTCTTGTCTTTTTCCTCATAACTGACTCATGGGGCTCATTACGAAGCATCTCTTTCCCCCCATCTTCTTAGCGGGCTATCACATGAATATTTACAGAATGTATATTCCTTTTTTTAGAACCATGCTCAATATTACGTCATCGTTGCAACATACAATAATATATTACATCATAATTTTAATTTTTTACATGTTATATTTAACTAGCTTTCCACCCGCGGCTTCGCCCGCGTGGAATTTTGCCTGTCACAGAATAACTGCATCGCGCGCGTCCCTGTTTAAAAAACTGGGATAAAAACTGTCCTCTGTCCTTTCGCGATACTCAAACTATCTCTATGCCAAATTTCATCACAATCGATTTAGTCGTTTAGGCGTGAAAGCAAGACAGACAGACAGAGTTTAAAGCTTAAAACCTGTTTCAATTTACTCTTGCCTTATGGTTTTTTTCTTTGTTACAGATTTCGGTATTTGGTATAAATAAGTGAGAGGGAAACTTCAGCAATGGGCAAAGAGTGAGTACCTCCTATTTCCTATGTTTAAGTATCTTGCATTGCGATGTTATTGTGTGTGATGTGTTATACTAGAAAGATTCCAAAGTAAAGCACTTAGAACCATGCTCAGCATACCCCAATCAAATGTATTAGCAACAAATACATGTATCTTGACCTAGGCATAAACACTGTTCGTGAGAAATTAGTACAGGTAAGCCTGAAATACCAGGAGAAAGTGGAAACTCATGCAAACGAACTCGCACAGGCCTTAAGTGGAGAAGGTGGACTACAGTACAATCGAAGGAAAAGACAAGGCATTCCCAGTCTCGCCCAAAGATTTGTAGACTGAGCCAGGAAGAGAGTTTGCTGGAAAAAGTTCAGTAATTGATTGGCTCTTGAAGACAACATAAAACGTAGCAATATCTGAAAGCCAAATAGATGAGATAACATGTTTATTGCTTGTCCTATATTGTAAATATTACTTGGGATGATTTCTTAAAATACTTAGAAGTGGGAGCTTTCGCCCACGGCCGTCTGCCGCCCACAAACACCCTTGCTTCAAGACTATTGATTTTCTCTTATAACCATGTCAAGGAATTACATATTGATTTTATTGTCTAGTAGTGTTACAATACATTGTATCTCCTTGACATCAGATTCGAGACTATTCGAGATAGGTAAAATGCATGCGCACTGACACAAGAAATTTACAGATACGGCTTAAGCGGTTATCACACTGCGCCGCGCTCCGCCGCGGAGCGCGGGGCGACAGATTTAATCATTGTATGCAAGTACCTCAGTTTGTATAGAAAACACGCGCGGCACTTCACACTGACAACGCGTCCGCGCGCGTGATTTTTTGTATAAAAATCACGCGCTCCGCGGCGGAGCGCGGCGCAGTGTGATAACCGCCTTAGCCAGTGTTGCGTTCACGTGCTACGTAAGCATGTATGTAGGTACAAAGTTTAAATATAGATTTTTTTTTTAAAGATTATTAGCAATTTGTATTGCACAAATTAGTCGGCCACTCCGACCCCTTCACGTTCGGCTATCGTAGCTATGTTTTATATTTGTTGCCAAGAACATAGCTGATTCTCCCAGTCTGGAAAATTACCTACTAGGTCTTTCGTTTCACTTAGGTATGCTAGATTTGAAGGTCGACTTGCACCATAGACTTGCACACATGCTTAGCAGCTCATGAAGGGCTGTACCAGAAACATTGTTCCAATTTTTCATGCCGTTTCGTGTATGGGTCCATCTTTAAAGGATGGAGGTAAGTTGTAAATACGAGCATAATCCAAAATCGGCGGTGCAAGACGGTGCGCATGATGAATATATTTTATTAAACTTTTTGACTCCTACCTTGTAGGATCTTGACAGTTCTTCTTGCATTATGGTTTTTAATCAAAATATGTCAGTTTTGATATCAACCCATCGATATTTTACAAAACCACAACAAAACATGTTTATGTAATATTTCTTCCCACAAAATGACTTAATTTTTTTAAAATGGCACTTCCGTACAACATCAAAATGAACAACATGGATTTCACTATAAATATATCAATACAACTCCTCGGATCTAACGTAAAAACCAAGCGAGTATACCTAGTAACTCTTATTTCTTAAGTGTTCCATGTAGAAAGGCTGAGAAAAAAGCAAAAGTAAAATTTAATTTCTGGACCTAGTGCTCCGCTTATCTGCTCGGAACATTAGGAACTGCGTTTTTTATCGGTTGCTATAAACCAAACATTTATCAAGATTCACTATTGCAGAGTTGTTCATTATGTTGTCAATGGAAGTGAAGATGTCCCGGAGAGTGTGGAGCCCTCGCTTGTAAGTACAATCTGTCGTGTGAATTGTTTCAGAACAAAACCTGAATCGGAGAAGTCGACCACAGGAGAGAGCATTGATGAAGAAGTCAAGAAGAAGAAGAAAACCAAGAAGCACAAGAAAAGGAAAAGAGAAGACAATGGTGATGAAAAAGGATACAAAAAGAAGAAAAAGTCCAAAAAGGAAAAACACAAAAGCCCCAAACCCGAGCCCGAAAGCGAGACCTCTCTCTCAGACGTTGAGGAACTGATCAAAAAGTCAAAGCAATGTAAAGCTTCGTTGAAGCACGGCTCCCTACATTCGCCGCTCTCCGATTCCTTCGGCTCTGGCTCCGTGAAAACCAAAAACGGTGACGCATCTGCAAAACCTAGAAGTAGTAGTCGAAACAATCACTCAAAAAGATCCATCGACAAAGATGACGCTTTAGAAATTATATCTTCGAATTCGGAGACAGAAAACTATCAGGAAGATTGTGCTAGTCCAGAGTTGACTATGATTGAAGATGATTTGAATTTGGAAGAGCTCATGAAGCAGAAAGAGCTTCTGCAAGCTCGTTTGGTTGCTTATTTTTCAGACAAAAGTGATGATGAAAGTTTCAGAGACTCTAAACATAAGACTGACGGATCCTTTAATGATAGGTCACCGTCGTACAGGCGGCATAAGGACCGGGAGGAATCGAAACGGAGCAGCAAACACAAAACCAGTAAAGATAGGTCTTCGGAGCGTGATAAGTACAAGGTGAAACGGCCGGAGGAAGATCTGCGGGAAATCATAAACAGGGAGAATCGAAAAGAAATGGAGAAGAGGTTAGAGGAGCGAGAATATAGGGAGAGGAAAGAGAGGGAACGTCGTAAGTTGCAGGAGGCGGAGCGAGAGCGGGAGCGTGAGCGGGAGCGGGAGCGGGAGCGTGAGCGGGAGCGGGAAAAGAAACGGGAGAGGGAGATCCGGGAGCGCGAGCGGGAGAGAGAGAGAGGAAGGGAGCGGGAGAGAGAGCGCAGGTCTTCGGAACTAAGGCGTAGAGAGCGGGATATGGCGCGGCATCGAAGATCCAGAGACCGGTCGGTGACGCGTAGGGACCGCCGGTTCTCCGACCGAGACCGCCGGTCGATGGACCGTGGCCGAGATCGGTACAGAGACCGGTCGCGGGACCGAATCGGTAGGGGCGACCGGGACAGACGGCAGGTACACATATCGTTCCACCAATCATCGCACACCAAAAAGCTTTTGCAACGCTTCTAAACACTTACTAACTCTTCCAGCCTTTCCATGCCTAACTCATTAATATCACCATAATTCAGCTTTAAGTTACGCAAGTGCGCATCGAAATTACAATTTATAGTATGAATGATACGCGACGGTAAACCCGTTCTTCGGTGTAATAGTTTCATAATATTTTGAAAATTTTACTTCTAGGGATCTGTTCCAACTTTACTAAATAATGTTCCGAATCTATATTGCGTTGCGAATGGCAAAAGGAACTAATTCCATCCATGTTCCATACTACTTAAATGGTTTGCCTAGATAAGTATACTCGTAGGATAGTGAAATTTTTTTGAAAGATTTCATCTTGTTTTTCATGGAAAATTATTATTATACACAATGAGAAATGAAATATAATATGGTATTTTCGGTGATAAAAAAAAATTATGTGTAGGTAATCGAATGTAGAATAAAATTATTATTTAATAATAATGAAAAAATCTTATCGTCCAGTTTCTACTATTAATAATACATTTCATAAAATGAAATATGTATATCATTGTAATTTACATTTATATTTGCTAATTGTGTTACACAAGTTGATTCTTCTTAGTTTTCATAATTTTAAGATATAGGGTACTTGACTATTGTACTTTAAGCTTGCCTTATTTCTGACCAAAATATTATATTCCTTGCTAATTATAAATTTTAATACGAAATGTGTGAGAATTAGAAATCAGAATTCACATGTACGAGGGGCGGCTGAAAAGTTTTGAGCCTAGGGTATTAAAAACGCCGATAGAAAAGTATAAAAAATATATTTTTCTATTTAATCTCCCTCTACTACAACGGACTTCTTACATTTGTGTAAAAGAGCTTTTAACCCACTGAAAAAAAAATCGCAATCTTTGCCTTCGAAATGAGCCTTTAACGCCGCCTTCATTTCTTTGTCACTCAAAAATCTTCGTTCCTGGAGGTCATTTTTCCAATTTGGGAATTAGACAAAATAGGTAAGGATTCGGACTAAACTGTGTGGTGGGTGATTAATTTCTTAAAATCCAGTTTTACCCGGGGCAAGCCATGCAACACGCGCGGTGTGCGCGGGCTAATTGTCTTGCAATAACAGATTTCCTTTCGCCAGTTTGCCTTTTAATATTTCAACAACCACTTGACGCACTCTTATCAACAGTACAGCATAATAATCCCCGTTTATTATAGTTTTTTTTAAGTAGGTAGTCAATGAATAAAATTCCTCCACAATCCCAAAAATAGTGGCTATGAGCTTGGGTGTCGATCACTCCACTTTGAATTGCCGCGGCGGCGTTTTCTCTTTTGAATCCATTGCATTGACTCTTATTTTGACTCTAGATCGTACTGCCGGATCTACTATTTAACAATAGTGACAATGTGAGAAAAAAAATTGTTAGGATTATGGCCAAAGATGTCCTAAAGCTCCTGCGAAGTTGTGACTCGACGCTGGTTGTCGAGCGGCGGGAGCATTTTTGGCACCTATCGCGTGCACCCCTATTTCATGTGCAAATGAGTATGAAAAATATCGCCGATACGTTCCTTGCTAATGCCTATGACTTCAGCTATCTGTCACAGCTTAATTCGCGGATCTCTAAAGCAAGATTCTTTAAATTTTCATTATTTTATTCGTTAATGGCGATATCTGGCCGCCCTGACTTGCGGTCATCTTTTAGCGACTCCCTGCCATGCTTGAACTATCGGATCCAATCTTTCATGATGGCAAATGAAGGCCCAGACTTCCCATAAACTGTAGACGTCTCTTCAAATGTAACCGTCAGCGTTTTGTTCCTCTTTTTGAGGAAGTTTATGACAACTGTGTACTTCAATTTCGTACATTGCGCGGATGACTGAGACTTGATGATGTTTACGGATTAATTACTAAAAGCGTGATGACGCTAATGGAATGAAACTTTGTACATATACTAAGGAGATTATTGGCAAATTAATTAAATTTAGTGCGAATCAATAATAACACTTGAAGATACTTAGGCTCAAAACTTTTCAGCCGCCCCTCGTACATTAAAATTGTGTCAAAATGGTTAAACAGGGTTTAAATAGTTATAAAATCACACAAACATATATTAAGATACATATTTATTAAGGCTTAACATATTCTATAAGAATAGCTTGCAGATTTGTGATACAAACAGTCTTTGCTTTGCTAAGTATTAAGTATTTATTAATTTATTACTTTTTGAATTGTATTCACGATGATTTTCATGATTGTCCATTACGGTTAAAAATAAAGTGTAATGAGATATACCCTTTATTATTCCATACCATTGATAGGTACACAATATCATTCACTCCATTTATACCATTAAGTCTGTCTCACCTAAATACTTACTAAAACCTAGGTTGGTAACAGATTGCTATCCATTGTAGAACCAATGTGCAGATGGCGTCACATCTAAAGCCCGGTCGCCGAGCACGTAGAATTTCGTCCAATGTCCCCAAGCTATCCATCCTTATTGCTCGCACGTAATTATGTTGCTGTCGCCCTCGCACACTCACTGCGGCCGCCCGTCGCACAGTCGCGACAGCAATATAATTGCGCACGAGCGATAAGGATGGGTAGCTTGGGGTCATTGGCCAAAATTCTACGTGCTCGGCGACCGGACTATAATAGCTAAATACTGTGGCATATTACGTACTTGTAAGAAAGATGATTTTGCAACAAAATTTTATAGTCCAATGTGCTGTCGTCTGTACGTACAGTCAGCGTCAAATAGTTACAACAACCAAAGTAGCCAAAAGGTTCGCAACACGTCTTTGTTATAATTGAAATAAGGTTGTGTTGTAAACTTTTGGGTCATTTTGGGTGTTACGAACTATTTGACGCTGTTTACAACTATTTTTGCAACTAAGAACGCTTCGCCAAAATCACACCCACTGCTCATTCAGTTGTACGTTTCATCTTTAGTGGTGGTAGTAGACTAATTATGCACTTACATACTTAACAAACTTACTAACAAAGGTTAACCTCTGATATTGTCGTTTTGTATGGAGAATTTACGAAATCTTATTTTTCCATACATGATTGATTGCGACTATTATTTTGAGACGCATTTAAGCTATACGCTTTATAAATTCGTATTTTTATTAGACAGTAACATGGATAATACACCCTACGTCTCTCTAAAAGTTATTGGGGTGAATGTGAATAAGTTACTTACCTGTAATAAAATTGGAATACAACAGAGCCTATCTCGTGGGGGAGGATGAATCTATATTTATTCGCATAATTAGCGCAAAGTGCCGTGATTGACTAAATAAGAAAGAAAGATTTATTAAAATATTCGCTATTTATTTTAATGCTATCAATTACCGAAATTATAAAACCAATCGTAGCTGTATTCAAGTACCCTATCTTAATGTAGTAGGGTTAATACTGGGACGTGTAAGTGCTTTTTAAAAGCCTACTTGCAAAAATAAATGAGTTTTATGAGTAGGTACTTATCTTAATGCTTTACTAACACAATATTGACAAATTAATTTCCTACCGATTCCCTAATACCAGAGTAAATACAAATGAGTAGGTCATCTTCATTGAAACGCCCGAGCGCGGTTTGTATGTGAGCGCGCCAATACGTATGCGGCGCGCACGCACGTCGCACACACTGACAAAATTTATCGTGGATTAGCGGTGAGTTGCCCCGAATTTTGTCAGTGTGTGCGTGCGCACCGCATACGTATTGGCGCGCGCTCACATACAAACCGCGCTCGGTGCGTTTCTACGAAGATGACCTACTCATTTGTATTTACTCTGCTAATACTTACTCCTTGCACAGGACTCTACCAACGAGGTGGCCCAGATAGTGCCGAGCTCCAGCGATGAGGAGCTGGACATCTCCGTCAACACTGATGATGACGAAGAGACGGAGCAGCAGATCATCGAGCGGCGGCGCCAGGAGAGGGAACAACTCATGAAGGTTAGCTATTCATCATCATCATTTCAGCCATAACCGTCCACTGCTGAACATAATAACGTATGATCCTTTAGGCGTGATTAGTCCAATTCGCGATAGGGACAAATTGCTTTTTTCTGCATATAGTAGTAAAAGTTGAATAACCTCCTTATTTTTTTCATTTTGGATATCCTTTTATTTTGGACCAATTACGAATTAGACCAATAGCGAATTGGCCCAATCGCGAATTGGACTAATCGCGAATTTGTAAATTTTTCACGATTAGACCAATTGCGAATTGGACCAATGGCGCCTAAACGATTATAATAGTCCTCCCCCAATGATTTCCACAATGGTCGGTTGGTGGCGACCTGCATCCAGCTATATCCAAACCTTTTTAATCAGACTACATTTATCAAACAATCAGGAATGGTCCGAATTCAGGTTCCTATCACGATTGTAACGACACGACGTTCACGAGTCCCACATATTTATTATGGGACAATATTATTTGATCCTCTAAAAACTAATTGATCTTTTTTGTATGTGCACTTTTAAAAATAAATGATGTTTTTTATTATATTTTATCCTTATTTTAATTATTGCGTCTACATTAGTTGATCTACGGATAAATTATGAATGATCTTCATTAAAGGTAACATAATATTTATATTTAACATACTCTTTTAATATTTGGTAAACAAAAATAATATTTGATCCTCTTTTTTAGTTATTGATCATTAATTTTGTTAATTTGATGATTTTTATATCAAGTTTGCCTTTTAATATTGATCACCTAATAAATATATTTCGATCTATGTATAACTTAACTTTAAAATATATTTGATCCAACAAAAAATATTATTGGTTAATATTTTTAATTAAAAATATCTTTTAATTTACGCGGTACTTTGTGGTTGAGTGACAATCGTCCGTCATTGGTTACTGAGTTGGCCAAGGGCTTAGCGGCCAATAAGCAAGCAGAATGGTACATTGCCATTTTTTTTTAAATTACAAGCTTTGCTTAGTTTGGGACTAGAGGCGCTATGTAAAATAATTTCTTACTTCTGACATCCCTGAACCCGACATCATAATTTTTACCTCTTTATTTTTTTTCAAATCGCAAGGTTGATTTTCTCTTAGTATACCGATCTCGACCGTGATCAGTGACCATGAAGTCATCTGTCAACGGGTCGATTAGACACGATAAAAGCACTAAACGATATTTGTTTACTTTTAGTGCGACATCGGGTCGTAAGGACCTGATAAGTTTTTTTTTTCCAAATATTTACTGTGTTTGACGAAACAATTGCAACACAATATTTATCTTTCGTACTATTGAAAAGACCGAATATTATCCATCCCGCACCAACGCATCCAGCACCTAAGGTCAATTCAACCCGATAACGCAGTGTGAACGTGTTAAGTATGCTTTTTTTAATAAAAAAAAATCTTTGAACATCAAGTGCCTTTAAATAGTTTCCATCCTTATGACTACAACTTAATAAAAATAAGTACCATAACATAATTATTTTGAAGATTATTTGATATAGACAAAAAACAATTTATACAAATCGAATTATTTAAAAAAGTATCACAATATTGAATATTTGGTGCTCATTTATGGTGATTTTTTTATTTGCCGTTTTTGCTAATTTAAAAAGATCATTTAAATACATGCCATTTATTATACTAAAGGGTGAGTGATTAAACCGGTGTGTTTTGTATGGAGTTAGATAGATTTTTGACATTTGCTATAGTTAAAGTCCACATAATGTGGAACTTTGAATATTTTAATAGATTATAAATATTCTCAGAATACTAAATAAGATTTTGTTATCGTTTAAAAAACGTGTGTTCACATCGATTGAGATGAACGTAATAGACTGCGCTATTAAATGTAGCAGTTATTCGCAGGGGGCGCGGGTCACGTCACCCCTCGTAAGCCAGTGTGTTGCCCTTGACAACTGTTTTGTGCTTAACCCTTCCCATTGATACTATTATGCCCGATTCATGTTACATTTTGTTAACATTCAGATTAAAATCGTGTTTTTATTTATCACTAAGCACTAGAATCTGATATGTGCTGAATAACAGAACAATAAATGCTCTATTATTACCTGGTATTATTATTTAAAATAAAGTTTTTACAACTTTTTGTTTAAATCAAAGATACATCAATAGATTCTTCAATGTACGTACTCAATCCCTCATTACAATATGCATTCAATGTTCGCGAACACCTTAATTACTGAGCCCTACACCGTCCTAATATTTTAACAATAAAATTGTTCTCCACAGAGACTAGGCGGTGACAAACAGAATGCCAATCAGGTGCAACAGAACCCCGTGCCAATACCGCAGACCGAGTCTGCCACCACCAAGGGCTCACTCACTCCAGAAATAAAGGTTTTCCGGGACACTCAGCCAGAAAAGAAGATCGGATCGCCTCCCAAAGAGCAGACGAGCGAAGCACTCATAAAGAACATAGAGAACGAATCAAAGACAACCATAAAGCTGGAGAAATCCAATAAAGGCAGTGAATGGGACATGTTCGCTGATCAAGACAACTACAGTGTTGATGTGAGTACCGAAATACAGTGTTCACAGTCAAACAAAAAGGTGGGTTACCAGTTATCAAATTATTCGATTGTTATTTGGATTTCGGATATAGATGACCTAAACTGAACTGTCCCACTAAACTCATTGACAGGGAGGCGCGACCATCGTTCAACTATATGGTTATGGTTTCCAACATGGCAAAAATCGGAACCAGTAATCCGGTATTGACGGTGGCGCCCCGCTGTCAATGTCACGGATAGGACAGTTCAGTACCAATGGTCTATAAGAGGATTTACTCCGCTATACCTTTTCAATATCTGTCACTAAACACAGGTAGCTCTAATAGTGGAAATGTATTACAGTCTTAATACATTGTAATCGTTACAGAGTAGACCTCTAGTTCATTAGAACTTCAATTTCGAAAATAAATGTTATTCTTTCGATAGTGAAATAAATATTTACTTGCAGACTCCCACAGCTGGCAAACCGAATAGCAAAACCGCTTTAGAGAATCCATCGCTTACAGACAATTGGGATGACGCCGAGGGCTACTATAGGTAAGATTTGTATTTTATTTGTTTAATTATGTCTATAAATAATCAACATAATATTCCGCAATCGTGTACAGAAAATACCTTTTTATGTTGAAATGAGAATCGAATACGATCGAATCGAGTACGTATTCCCAAACAGCAATTTTACTCCCAGACTTAGAACAGAATAGAACTTTGCCATGAAAGTCTGATTTTTATGATCACAAACTTGTCAAATTAGCAGTTCATAGACAAGTTTTTCTGATAGTAGGTACGACAGTTAAATTTACAAGAAAACCATAGTAATCCACACGACATGACATCATCACGCCTGGATGAAATATTCGACTACATTGTACCCCTTAATATACCTGTGTCAACTTGTACCCCTCAATATACCTGTGTAAACTCGTACCCCTCAATATACCTGTGTAAACTTGTACCCCTCAATATACCTGTGTAAACTTGTAGCCCTCAATATACCTGTGTAAACTTGTAGCCCTCAATATACCTGTGTAAACTCGTACCCCTCAATATACCTGTGTAAACTTGTACCCCTCAATATACCTGTGTAAACTTGTAGCCCTCAATATACCTGTGTAAACTTGTAGCCCTCAATATACCTGTGTAAACTTGTACCCCTTTATATACCTGTGTAAACGTGTACTCCTCGATATACCTGTGTAAACTTGTACCCCTCAATATACCTGTGTAAACTTGTACCCCTCAAT
Organism: Ostrinia furnacalis; assembly: GCF_004193835.3. Classification (NCBI taxonomy): domain Eukaryota; kingdom Metazoa; phylum Arthropoda; class Insecta; order Lepidoptera; family Crambidae; genus Ostrinia; species Ostrinia furnacalis. The sequence continues at coordinate 578,265 of NW_021131892.1, forward strand.
ATACCTGTGTAAACTTGTACCCCTTTATATACCTGTGTAAACTTGTACCCCTCAATATACCTGTGTCAACTTGTACCCCTTTATATACCTGTGTAAACTTGTACCCCTCAATATACCTGTGTAAACTTGTACCCCTCAATATACCTGTGTCAACGTGTACCCCCAGGGTACGCATCGGCGAGACGCTCGACAACCGGTACAGCGTGTACGGGTACACCGGGCAAGGCGTGTTCTCGAATGTTGTGCGCGCGCGCGACCAGACGCGCAACAACACAGACGTCGCGGTCAAGATCATACGCAACAACGAGATCATGTGAGTTGATACTTTATACTATAGCGACGGGCGCCCGCAGTGAGTATGCGAGCGCGACAGCAACATAATTACGCGCGAGCTATAAGGATGGGTAGCTTGGGGTCATTGGACGAAATTCTACATGCTCGGAGACCGGGCTTTATACATAGACACTAGCTGCTGTGCCCTTACACTAAACAAGATAACAAAAAACAAGTACAAGTTAGAACCAAAATTGGCCACCGCTCAGCATGTGTCATGCTCTGGACTGGTAAATAAAACCAGAACACTACGCTGTTATTCTGCGGTGACCATTTTTGGAGAGAGCTGGAAACAAACATGAGATGAGACAATACACAAAAAACAAACAAAAGAGAAAAAACAAAATAAAAAAATACAATATTAAAAGAAAAAAAAAAGTAAATAGAGGGCGCCACCATCACATACGGGTTTTAGCAAAATTGGCGAAAATGCACAAGTTCACCGCCATCAACAAAGAAGAAGTTGTTTTGTTTATGACATTTGCATTTACTCGTTGCCTCCAGGCACAAGACGGGTCTCCGTGAGCTGGAGATCCTGAAGCGGCTTAACGACGCGGATCCCGACGACAAGTTCCACTGCTTGCGGCTCTTCCGGCACTTCTTCCACAAGCGGCACTTGTGCATGGTGCTCGAGCCCTTGTCTATGAATCTGCGAGAAGTAAGTATTTATTCATTAATTCACTGACAGTTTTACCAGGCCTCCGTCACTCGCTCAATACGTGATAAGTACCTACCGCTTAGCGTACACACGGCCACACTACTGTTAACTATCCATTTCCGTTTTTGCTCTCCCTCATCAAATGGTGATTCTTTGCGATAGAACGAGATGACATGACTGGCAATGGGCAGTTAACACTGTTGCCGATAGTACGTCCGAACGTGCAAGTATGGAACCAACCATAACGTATTCTCACAGCCGCACGTCATCGCGTGTTGTGCACGATACGCTACGTTGTGTCAAAGCCGTTAAGTTTCCTCGCGTCGCTCGACAGCTAGAAAATCGTAGTAAAACAATGAAATATTTTTACTTGCTAATTAACACACCTGTCTACACGCGGCTGTCAATAATAGTGACTGTCACACTGATGGTGATAGCAACTACCAAAAAAGTTGCCGATTTCCAACTCGAACGAGATGTGAAGTCGCCTAAGTCGGCGGGCATAGTATGTAGATTGCATTGGTCCTTGCAACTTCGCCCAATTGAATTTTCTATCACACTTTATCATAATGATACTTTTATGATAAAGGCCAAAGTTATTGATTCAGTGTCCCTTGAAACAGGAGCTATAATCCAGTTATATTGTTTCTGCAGCAGCAAGTGGCGGCACGAATGTTCTGGTACTAACTCATGCTATGATACCCCCCTCCCCCCCTTAAAAATAGTCAATTCGCCTAATTAATCCCATTTGTCCAGGTCCTCAAGAAATACGGCAAGAACAGCGGCATTCACATCAAGGCGGTGCGCTCCTACACTCAGCAGATGCTGCTCGCGCTCAAACTGCTCAAGAAGACCGGGATACTGCACGCTGGTGAGTGTCTAGACTTTGGTTCCCAAACTTATTCGAGAGGCGCCGCCCTTTCGACCATACAAAAAATTGGCTTATTCCACTATTCCCCGTTGACAATCCCCGTCAACGGGGATAAGTGAACTTTTTGTTCACTATTCCCCGTTAACTTTAAATTGGAACTTATAATGGGGAATAATGAACTAATCCCCATTACGTTCAAAATACAATCCTAATATAACGGGGATTAATGAACTTTTTAGTTCATTATTCCCCATTATAAGCTCCAATTGGCGTTAACGGGGATTAGTGAACAAAAAGTTCACTATTCCCCGTTGACGGGGATTATCAACGGGGAATAGTGGAATAAGCCAAAAAATTCCGCACCCCTCCCCCTTCCTCCAGTCCAGATTATTTATTGGTGGTCGTATCAAGCAGTCTGGAATGCATTCTCTCAACGGTCGCAGGTTTTTATACTTAAGTACACAGATGGCCCGCGGCCCCTTTAAAGGTCTGTGCGCCTCCCATGGGGGGCGCGTCCCCCACTTTGGGAACCAATGGTTGCAGTTAAATGTAACCGATGCCGTTTTATAGAGCTCGTGAAGCACTTTCAGGATTAGTACCCAGTTTTTAGATACCTTGTATAGTTTAGAAATAATCAAGAGAGAATCTCTATACAGTGTATAATTTTAAGATCAAATAGGCCAGTGCGACGCGTTATCCGTCAACGCTACCAACCGATCTCTGTACCTTACCACGTAGAAATAAAAAGGATTTGAACTAAGTTTTGGCTTCCGCAGAATAACAGCGTCATGTTCTGGGTTCTACTATCTATAGAGCAGTGGCCATTTTTGGTTTGACCCTTTTACTTATTCAAACTGTGTTAATTGTTCGAACCGAAATAAATGTTTATCTATTTCTATAAGTGTTAAACTTCGTTTTTTCAGACATAAAGCCCGACAACATCCTGGTGAATGATAGCAAGCTGATGCTCAAACTCTGCGACTTCGGTGCAGCCTCACACGTCACAGACAACGAAATCACCCCCTACCTAGTCTCCCGTTTCTACCGAGCTCCAGAAATCATCATGGGGGTTCCCTATGACCACGGCATAGACATGTGGTCCACGGCCTGCACAATATACGAACTGTCCACAGGAAAGATCATGTTCAGTGGCAAATCCAACAACGAAATGCTCAAGTATTTCATGGACCTCAAAGGAAAGTTCCCGAACAAAATCATAAAGAAAGGACATTTCAAGGAGCAGCACTTCGATACCAATTGCAACTTCTTATACCATGAACTGGACAAAATTACTGAAAGGGTGAGTTTTGTTAGTCTTAATTATTTTTTCTTTTTAATCATTTGCATGGCGAATAATATTTTAATCGATTGCCTCTGGTGATGTAATCTCCCCTGGTGAAAGTATACAAGCATAACTTTTAATATATGTAAAGTAATATGAAACATGTAAACGCTCAATTAAATGCAATATTGGAAACTGTAACAAAATCCTAATCTAAAATACATTATTTTTAAATTAGTTTGATAAACCGTTTCATATAAAATATAGGAGTTTGTAAATAGTTATCTTTATATTTACAGGAAAAAATTGTCATCATGTCCAGTATAAAGCCGACAAGAGATTTACAGACCGAACTAGCGCCGCCCCACCACCGACTACCGCCGGCCGAAGCCAAGAAGATATCGCAGCTGAAGGACCTTCTAGAACGAATGTTAATGCTGGACCCAGCCAAGCGGGCGTCCGTCAACCACTGCTTAGCCCATCCCTTTATACAAGAGAAGATTTAGATCAAATCTAATCTAATCACAACATTTCCTCCGCGATTGTTTAGAGATTCCATTACATATTAAGATGTCAATACAAACGTACCTTTTTATGACAGTTTTCACTCTTTGTGTGACGTCACAAACTTATAGAGATGCTAACCTAACACCGTTCCTTTTCTGTTTTAGGGCATCAATTTAAAACCAGGTTTTATATAGCGTTAATTTGGTTCCTCTATAAAAAGAAGTACTTTCACTTGATTTAGAAACTACAAAATTTTGACGTCACAAATTATAGTCTAGCAAAATTATTTTGACATTTACACGTATTCCACATCGCCTGCGCCGATTTTGGGGAGATCCCGTGGAGGTTAGTTGAATAGAAAGCATGTTCTGTTATAATGGCATATATTTATTGACGTCAGTGAACAAATCAGGTGTTATTTTGTGTTCTAAAGTGCAATGAAGTAACAAATATAAAAGGTTTGGTTGCCATTTATTTAATTAGATCAAAATTAACAAATTAAATTATTGCGGCGCGTGCGATGCAGACATTCACAGAAAGAAACAAAAGCTGTCATAGAAACAATCGTTTTTCCGTTTCATTACATTATAGGTGTTATGTGTGTTGTTAAAAGTATCAAAATGAAGCATTCTAAAATTGTTGAGGCTGGAATTTCGGGTCACTGACCGAAATCACAAATCTGTACATAAATGTTTACACTGGTAGTTCATAAGGCAACGAGTTGTGCTCATTAGCATGATCAGCATTGTTGACAGCACTGCGAAACGTAGGCCTCTGTACCCCAAGCACGGACAACTCGTAATTCTAGAGCTGTACATATACAGGGTGATTTTGTTATCAGTTCGTTCGTTCGTTTCAGCCAAATGACGTCCACTGCTGGACAAAGGCCTCCCCCAAGGTTTTCCACAATGAACGGTCCTGCACTGCCCGTTATCAGTATCCAAATGTTTTTAATAAGTTCTATAGAACAATATAACAATACAACTTTCTTAATTATTCTTAATCGCGGTATTTTTCGCGAAAAAAATTATTGAAAATTTAATTCGCGGGTGCCCATATCTTAATTTTTAAAGTTTAAGACTTATTTTCGCGTACCATTGTCTATTAATCTTTGTAGTTAACTGTGTATACGTATTTTTCAATGAACGAAGCAAATTATCCACGCAGCGGATAGAAATAATTAAATACGAAAACATAAAAATGATTTCTTTACGTAAATCGATTAAGTTACTGATTCCGAGTCGCTCCTAAAAAATAGGATAATGATGACAAAATCAACCTGTAGTTGTCATGATAACTACTGCCCTACTATTATGAGAGTTGTTCGATTATGCTTGGTAGACTGGCACTTTGGCTGGAGAAACTAACGCACTCAGCTAGTGTGATGATGAAGATAATTTCATACAATTTGAGTTTTTGTCATGCGTAGGACCATGCTACCACTCACACAAAATACGCTGGCGTTTGTCATTTGTATAAAAACTTCACGTCGTACGCACTCTGCTGTGTGCCGGAAACTTTAAACTTAGTAGCGTACCTAATAAATTGATATTTCGTCGAAGCTTGTAGATTGTAGATATTTCAAATTGATGTGATAATAATTAGTTCATATTAATCATATTTTGTTTAATGAATTTTATAAATGTGAAATTATAACATACTATCTTTCCGCCCGCGGCTTCGCCCGGTGTTTTCCGAAATTATTAGAATTTTTCTCGCCGTAAAAACAGATAAAGCAGACAAGCTAAATTACATACATGCATTTTTTAAATACCTTTTCCAAGAAATCTTTCTGTACGTAGTACTTATTATTATTCTGTGTATACGTACAACGTACAGTCATTTTTAAAAGTGATATTGTGCCAAGTTTAACGCCTCTGACACACAGTCGACGGAAGCGCGTCGTGTTGTTTCCATACATTTTCACATTTGCCCCGGGATGCTTCACGCTTTTCTTTATTTGTTACAGATCTCTGTAGATCCTAAGGAATACATGTCATGTTCAGCAAAGAACTGAAATGTTTTTAAATATTTCAATTGATGCGAGTGTTTTGAACATGTAAACATTTCTTGGCATACTTATTATAGTATCATTTATTGATCATTTCAATATTATTAAATGACGCCCGGCTTGAATGCCGTTTATTAAATGTGTCGTATTTATATTTCCTAAATTACGAGTGATTTTGAGAAGTCAAATCACAATTAAATACTACTTTCACTTTTAATTTCAAACAGTACAAATGAATTTTCATCACATTCACCATCGATTCAATCATAAAATTTAGAATTAACCTACCAAATAAACGCAAATATGAAAAATATTATTTATAATTTTTGTATTGTATGTATATAAAAGTCGAATTGTGAATAATTTGGAAACATCAAATTGGCCTATTGGTAATCACAGAACTTTATTGTGTTTAATGTTTTCTGGCTATTCATCTATGTAGTCTATGGCAAATTGTAGTGAAATCGCAAATGTTGAATGAGCAACGAGTACGAAATGTTATTTTTTATGGGCCGTCATCTTGGACGAATATTCGTCCAAGGCCGTCATCCATAAAAAGATGTGTCTTTAGTGTCATCGTTTTCTTGTATCTAAGGAATATATTTAAAACACCTACATCTTTTTGAGGCTGGCAGTAATTTACTAACACCACCCTGGCCGAAGTCCGGCGATTTTATAAATGTTTTGTAGCCGTTGTAAAAGGAATAGTTCTATAAATAATGCACCATAATTGTCTATGGTTCATTATAATTATGAATAAAATAGTTTTTTAATTGTCGTTTAAATTAAGAGTTAATTGCATGATGTTGCAGATTGAAGTTATTAGTAAGCAGAAATTTAGTCAAATCAGTGTGCATTTTTCAAATGTTAGAGCGGCCATACATAGTGGGTCAATAGTAATTTTAAAGGAGCAATTGATTGAGAGCAATTTATACATTAAACATATTTGAATGTTTGACTACTTGTTTATACGCTGCGCTTATACAATTTGCATCGGTTAGGTTTACTGTGAAAATTCGTAATCATTTTAACTTTGTACGAAATACTTCAATATTGTCATTTATTTATCATTAGCTATCAAATTTACAAAAATGTTATCGAATAGATCTTGCTTCGCATTTATCATCCCGCTTGTGTTTGGCCGCTTGTTTCTGTTGAGGCGTATTTTAGAACAGTATGAACTTGTGTCGTTATTATTTTTGTATCAGTTCGCCCAGTTAGCGACAGAGGATAGCTGGTGTTCTTAATTTTTGGGGTTTCTTGCCACAAAAGGAAAAGTTTAAACCTTTATAGGATAATTGTTCGTCCGTTAGCATAATATTAATTTATTGTTAATTGTTGTTATTGTTAATGTGATCACTATTTACATACATACTTATTAGCTTGTTCGTAATACTCGCGTTCGTTCGCGAGCTCGATTCGCACTTGACCGGTTTTTTATTTATTAATAAGCTAACTTGTATTCAATTTTAAACTTTCAAGACAAGTTTACACGTAATAAAATACGTCTCATAAGAACACACCGTTTGTTGAATATTGGTATTTCGAGGTCCCTTCAGGTGCAATTGTTAAAATTGAGATAACAGGAGCTTGTTTGTAAATATGTACCTATTATGTACCTGGCACATAACTGGCGTTACGGGAGCGGCATGTGACGTGACCTTACGCCACTTACAATAAAATTATTCGACAGTGATCGCCTCGCTACTACACGCATTTAAACCTACGAAATGTGGGTGTCGCTTTAACGCCATCTTGTGTGCCTGATGCTTTAGCTCAAATGAAATTATAATAAAATTGAACTAGAAAGAATACATTTAAATTATGTCGTATTGAATGATTTCAGTGTATTTTGATCATTTTATGTTAATCACTTACCCTAATTTTTGTACCATTTTTGTATGGGGTACTGATGTTGTCAGTGTTCGATGTGTTGACGCTGTCGATTTGAATAAAATAGGTATGTATCTAATAACTTATGACTTTTCTTTTTATGTACGGACGACGCTAAATCATGCTAAACATTGATATCTCAGAGTTTTTTAGGCGTACCGTCGACCACATTTATTGGTGTGCCCAGGCCCTTGTATCTTTCATTTTCGATTCTGAAACAAAAATGTATGAATTGCTGTTGTCTGTACACATCCTATAGTAATTATTACCTACTTACTAGGTCCTAGTAAGTAGGTAATCCCATCAAAAACAATACTTGTCAAAAAAACCAAGTCTCGCAACTCAGTTGTTCTACGCAGCTACGGTAAAAAGTTGTGAGATCCATGTAATACCAAGTCTAGGCCAGGAAATCTTTAACGTTTTACATAAATATATTTTAAGATTAAGATTTCCTGGCCTAGACTTGGTATTATCTCACAACTTTTTACCGTAGAACAACTGAGTTGCGAGACTTGGTTTTTTTTGACAAGTATTGTTTTTGATGGGATCTCATTTCTTTTTGTATTTTGTAGACAGCAGTTATGTATCTAGAAAACTGGACCGAAATTGAAAAATTTTACTCGACTTGGCGGTTGCACTACCGTGCCCCCAAATCTCATTTCTTTTTGTATTTTGTAGACAGCAGTTATGTATCTAGAAAACTGGACCGAAATTGAAAAATTTTACTCGACTTGGCGGTTGCACTACCGTGCCCTCAAATATTATAGTTTTTCCTTGACTCATACACCAAACACTACTTAAATTCCAAATTTGAAGCTTCTAGGTCTGCTAGAAGTGCCTTAGAGTTTTGATGATCGGTGAGTCAGTGAGTGAGTCAGTCAGTGAGTCAGTGAGTGACAAAATTAAGTAACTTTGACCCGTTATAATTCTTAAACTACTGGTTCAAATTGAATGAAATTTTAAATATACCGTGTCTTTACAATGCCTGCATAGCTAATGAAAATTCAGCCTTCTAGTTTTATCCACAACGAAGTTACAGGCGGTCGAAAATGGCCTGAATTGCTTCGAGAAAAAGATGATACGGCCGTGCCGCTTTTTTGCTCGACTTGGTGGGGGCACTGCCGTGCCCCCAGATAATAAAGCAGTGAATTTAAGATAATCGTTTCCTATAACAATAAAAAAAATTAAATAAATTTTTATGCTGTGCCGGCACTGCCGTGCCCCCAGATAATAAAGCAGTGAATTTAAGATAATCGTTTCCTATAACAATCAAAAAAATTAAATAAATTTTTACTCACGTAAGTAAATTAGATAAAGGCTAAAGACTTATCTAATGCTTGGGCCTCATTTAAAGTGATGGGGGGCGCGGTTATTGCATGAACTACATTGAACGTGGCAAAAATCGGAACCAGCGATCCGGTATTGACGGTGGCGCCCTCCTGTCAATGTTACTCTGGTCCAACTAATAAACAACGCAACGAATCGTGTTGCGTTGTTTATTAGTTGGACCAGAGTAAATATTGGTAAATATATTCTTTGAGTTGGACAATATTAATTGGTCCTGCGGGTGATGGCGTGGTCGTTTCTAGTTCCCTCGGTCCACCCTTATTAAATTCAATCGATTCTACCCCCCTAGACAAGTTTCACTTTTTGATCGAATCGACAATCGAATTCGTCAAAACTTAAATGATCACTTTTTGATTGGTTTGCGATTTTAATGTGCACTTTGTTAAGACCCACTGATACTTCAAGTGGCAAAAATTGAAAACTAACAACAACAAAGTATTGATAGCAGCGCCCTCCTGTTAAAGTGAAAAAAGGATTGGATACGCTCGTCAGAGTGAATTTAATCTTTGTGGATACGTCGGAAGAGGCGAAGAGGGTTGTCCTACGTGGCAAAAATCGGAACTAATAATCCAGTATAGATAGTAGCGCCCTCATAACAATGTCGGTTCTTTGTTGGACATCTTTACCAATGATCTTTACCGCCCTTCTTTAAAATGTGAGACATTTTAGTGTTGTCCAAAACACCGCTTTTTATGAATTTTCTATGAACACAAGAAGCACACTGGTTTTGCCATGCCAGATTTATAATTTATTATATATAGATGACCCACGCTGAACTGTCCCACCAAACTCAATGACAGGGGGGCGCTACCATCGTTCAACTATATGGTTTCCAACATGGCAAAAATCTGAACCAGCGATCCGGTATTGACGGTGGCGCCCCACTGTCAATGTCATCGACAGGACAGTCCAGTATTTTGGAACTATAGTTCCTATTTTAGCCACCAGACAAAATGACAACAAAACTGCCTATATCATCTGTTCCAAGAAAAAAAAAATTAAACGACACATAAAAATTGTCTATGGTTCACGGCTGCTGACGGATCATGTTTTGAAGTGGGCAAAAATTGAATGTGTTATTTTTGTGATGAGTGTTCGTGTTAATTGTAAGGTAAATTGAGAACTATATTTTTTACTAACACCCTCCGACAGTATTATTATTTTTCTAGTGGGTAGTGAAATAATCAGCTGATAAGTTAGTTACACGAAGACTGCCTAGGTGGCATTTTTTGATGTCACAGTTTAGATTAACTCCTGTATTTTCATTTCTATTTGGGTTAATATTTTTTTATCTGGTTAGTAAATGGAAAAATAATGGACATTCAACTTTTGTAAAGCTGTATACGACCTCTTTATTTCTCTGACATGTGAGAAATACCTACAGAAAATTATTGAAACAATGTTACTTTATTACTGTGTAGAAATGTGTAGATGTACATAATATTTCTGAAGGTACATAGAGGATGTAATTGGGGAATCATTTTTATGGCTTATCGCATGATAATATAGATAGTAAACAAGTTCCTCTAGTAAAATGCAAGAGTATATTGAGCCGTAAGTCATTCTCATAGTGTTATCATCATGCACACATTATTTTGATACAAGTAAAGAGATAGCAGACTATCCGGTACGAAGGGCTTGTTGTAATATTAAGTCATTACATAGGCACTGGATTAGTAAGGAAAATGTTAGATGAAGTTTGTCTGAAGCACTTATAAAAATGTATAAAAGTCCTTCAAAACAATTTAAAGGTTACATTTGCATTGAAAACATTTGACTGCATACTTAAATATATTTTGATGATACCATGTGAGATGCAGTCCTGTTGTCCCCCTGGTGGTCCCCCTTGGTGGGGACAACAGGATTTTTAAAGTCCCATTGTCCCCCTGCCCTCGAGGTGGGGACAACAGCATTTAATTTAATAACATTTCATCAATTTCAACTAATTTTACCTATCATAATTTTAGTACATAGTTAATTTTTAGTATTTGACATCTGTGTTTAATTTATTGATCTTTACCATTTCATGTTATACACACACTGGTACATTTAGCGGAACATGAAAAAAATAAGATTAATAAATTATTCTATGAAACATGTAATTGGACATAAGGAGGAAGCTTAAATAACATTTTGTAACAGATTTTATAAAGTTTTATCATATTGATTTAAAAATTTAAATTTTTCAATTTAAACAGTAATAAATAAAGAGCAGTATTTCCCTCACATGTTTCTGTGAACTCAAATTCAGGTAAAGCTGCCCTAACAATTTCTGACAGTGTTGAGCATGACATAAAAAACAATTTATCAACTCAAAACAGCAACCAAAACTATTGACGGGGATATTAAAACAAAATAATACAACAAAATTAATAACTAAGTTAGTTTTTACCTATAAAATGTTATGGCTTTTTCTGTTCTGCTATAGTGGTGCTGGTGTGTTTATGTTAATATCTGAATCAAACTTGTATCTATGTAAATTTATATGGATGTAAATATTTTTTTATATTGTGTAAATCATTGTTGACAATAAATTGCATTTTTCTCTAGATTCTTTTTTAATGTTACACATTCACACAATTTTCTTTGTACTTCAGCTATACTAAAAATGTGGTGGAGTAGGGAACTTGTAATTAATGAAAAGTATAGAAATACAAAAAGTATCTAGAATATTTAAGGTTCATAATTGGTGGCAGTCTTTATTATTTTTAGGTATGCTATAGATACAAACAAAATGTTCACTGATTCATTTTCATCACTAAAACCCCATTTGCTAGGTAGGTGCCTGTTGCCTAAACACACACAAACCTGTACCTCTAGTAGGGCCCCCTAGGGCGGCTATAATATAGGGGGCGCTGTTTAATTTTTCATACAAAATTTTTCGATGACACTTTGAATACGCAACGAAACGAACTCGAAAGTTTTTCCTACTAGAGGTACTGCTCAGAGGTGGAATTGTGTAAAGCAATCGTAACCATATGACAGATAATAACGTACGATAAAGTCAGTGAAACAAAGCGTTTGACAGAATAATCGTACGTTATGAACTGTCAAATGATTACGATTGCTTTACACAATTCCACCTCTGAATGCTTTGCTATTGCCCCAAAACAAGTAGAACCTAATCTGCTTACACTTTGGGTAAAAATTTTAGTCACATAAGCGTACTAAATGAATCACTAGTTTGCCTTTACAAATAAACACATATTATTTAAAATCTAATTGTAATTTATTATTAAACTAGCTTTTGCCACGGCTTCACTCGCGTGAAATTTAGTTTGTCACAAATTAGGTAATTTAAGAAGACAGCTTAGGCATAGACCAGCTGCTCTTTAACAATAAAATGACACTCAACATATCTGATTATAGTCTGGCGACTGATTGCAGAAATCATTGTCACATAAAAAAAAAATAGGTATAGCCTAATGTTATGCTGGAGTATAAACAATAATTTCAAAATCCGTTCAGTAGTTTTTTGCGTGAAAGAGTAACAAACATGTTAACATCCAGACATCCATACAAACTTTCGCATTTATAATATTAGTAAGAAGTAAGATTATAATATTAGTAAGAAGAAAGATAAAAGGTTGGTAATAACATAGTGCTCAAAGTAAAAATGAAAATGCCTAATACATCCTGAATTTGATAATGACAAACGAGATATTATGCCTTACTTAATAGTTCTGCAATAAAGAGTCTAATGTGCCATTAACAACCTAATATAATACCTATCCTTATTAGGTACAAGTTTTATATTCGAGTGTGTACCTAGTACCTACTTTTCCTGATATGATACCGATTTACACAGTTTAAATGCACACAAACAACATTTCGTAAGTATGTATTAAAGATAACAACACCTATGTAGTAACAAAGCACTAGGCTGTGTAGGGGAGAGTGGGGCAAGACGGGGTCCTTAACGTTTGATGGTAAATAAAGTTGACCGTAGAGAGTTTTATTAATTTGTTTTATTCTTATAATCTTCTTCGATAATCAGTCTTCATTGTTCACGTGTAATTTGGCAGTCTAATTAACATAATAAAATTTGAAAAAACAAAAAGTAGAAATACACCCTTATCCCCATCATGCCCCACCCCTAGGGTAAGATGGGGTACCCCCGTGGGTAAGATGGGGTACCAATAAGAAGGCAAGATGGGGTATGGCAGCAAACGACTATTTACTTTTCACAATGTTCACAAGTGAACACGGTATCTGCATCTTCGTCATCTAAACCTGCACAGCTGCAGTAAACCCATTTGCCGCATGCTGAACAAGCAATCCAGCCTTCATTTGAGTCCAAATATAGGCCTTTACAATACAAAAAAGGTGTATTTTCAGTATTGCTGTCACTATTCTCGTGTAATGATCTATTCTTAGCCCCTTTTTTCTTCTTTGTTACTCTTTTCTCCTTAGTTGGAGGTTTTTTTTTTAGATTTTTAAGTTCCCTCAACTCTTTTTTTTCGCTGTATATCCTCTTCCGCCTCTTTCTTTTTCTTAATCGTTTTTTTTAATAATTTCTCACCATTCTAGAATAAAATAAATAGTAAAATTAGACATTTCTATGTCGCTTGCCTTCATACCCCATCTTGCCCCTTAACACCTACCCCATCATGCCCCCGTATGCCAAATAAAATTTAAAAAATAACTGAATAAAACCAGTACGCAGCAATGAGGAAAACAAGTTCTTACCTGTTAGTGTTGTTATTTTCACATTTGATAACATTTAAATCAATTGCGAGGTGTTATTATTTACGGAAAATACACGCCCAGTATAATATAGAAAAATCACTAGCTATTTAGCAAAAAACAGTTTTTTCCAGAAAACAAATCAAAGGCGTAGTGTCGTTGTCCGCTCACTTCGATAACTGATTGCCGTAGTGGTGGTGCAGCGTCAGGTGCTAAAACGATCTTGATTGGCTAATTCGTTTGCACTCAGGATCGGTCGCCCCGTCTTGCCCCCCACCCCGTCTTACCCCACTCTCCCCTACTGTGTAAGCCACTCATATTAACTTTTACATTAGCCAGCAAGCTTACAGAGATTCCAATATGCACACATCGCTTATTTCATTTATAATCTTGTTCAAGCTTACTATGCTAAGGTGGATCATCTGCGACGGACGGGAATACGTAAGTTTACCTCATACTTTTTTATAATGAAGTTATGGGGATACAGTTCACTGTGAAAAACCGGACACAGATGTTGGGTAGTTATAATTGAGTCTGGTTACTGACATTTACGGTCATCGAGCGGTATGGACTTGAGAGATCTTGAGAGTTTGTAATATTATTATTAGTCATGGAAAATGTTTCTGTCATAATTAACACTCAAGACCGAATAGCCAAACTCAATAATACCCGTTCGCGCTAAGTTTGCCGGTCCGCGGAATGCGCCCCCTCCTCCAACCGCGATTAAACGCAATTAGTTAGTGATGAAATGCAATTAAGTGTTTTATTTTACGCAAATACACAATTTTAATAAATAAAAAATATTTTCAATATAGTTTGGTAAAGTTATAGACGCATTCCTTTGAGTAACGTCATATCGCCAGCGGCAAACTTATCGCGAACGGATAGTACAAAGTCAGTGCATGTTGTACAGGTACAGGTTACCTAAAAATCCCAATCTGATCACAGAAAGGTCTCATAGACTAAAAAAAAAGTGAAAATCTTCCACTCAGACCAGTGACGCAGCTGCGCGCAGGAGCGACGCTTATTCTTCCGAAACAAATGCGTGTTATCGGCCTAATCTGTTGTTTTTGTTTTAGATGCTCTTGTACGTACCTGAAGACAATGGTGATATTTTGTATCGATTTAATTTCGTGATCAAGACGACTGCAAGTTAGGCACAATAGAAACTTTGTACGAATGTTACATTGTCTTGAGGGTCTTGTGGCACACAAAGATGATGTAGTTTACGTTTGGAGCCCCATAAAAAAATCATTTAGATCAGCGTTTCTTAACCTTTTTTGTCTACGGACTCCTTAGGAAATCAAGCACAATTTTAAGGACCCCTTAATAAAGAAAGCAGCAATAAATTTCAATTACGAGACTTTTACTTTAAATGGTTCATAGATAAGGCTGCGCTGCGGACCCCCATACATATGCTCGCGGATCACAGTTTAAAAAACACTGATTTAGATCATCATCTTAAAAACGTAATTGCAAAATTATAGAACTACCTAGGCAGACGCCTACTCTGTTCGAAAAAGACTGGCACTGGGGCAGGGGCCCGATGATGATACGGTTGTGATACGGGGCCCCCGGAATACCCCTGTATTCAGGGAGCCCCGTATCAAAGATACGGCGGTAGCTAGTGTAGCTACGCCCCTGCGATTGGTGTAGCGATACTTGCTGCAAGTGTATGCAAATAAGCGATTTATCTACCCTGCTTTTAGGGGCAGAGGATGCTTATGTCTGTTGTTTGAATATGAATCGTGTGCCAGATGTAGTAGAGTATATTTTTGTTTCAGAATGCCAATACAGGCGCCGCAGTGGACGGACTACCTCAACTGTCCGGTGTGCTGCCGCGAGTTCGGCGCGCCTCCCCGTAGCCCCATCAGCCTCGGCTGCGGGCACACCCTGTGCAGGCATTGCCTCAAGCACCTGCACAGGAAACAATGCCCTTTCGACCAGGTAGGTTTTCGTTCGTTCGTTTGTTTCAGCCGAAATACGTACACTGCTGGACAAAAGCCTCTCTCAAGGATTTCCACGAAGACCGGTCCTGCACCGCTCGCATCCAGGCACCTCCCGCGACCTTCACCAGATCGTCGGTCCAACTAGTGGGAGGCCTGCCCACGCTATGTCTTCCAGCTCGTGGTCGCCACTCAAGAACTTTCCAGGTAGGCTTTAATCTGACAGAATTAAAATACATAATACTATACTACAGCAGAGAACGGTAACCTGTGGCTTTTTCCATGTTAATTTGTGGCTTTTTATCCCCTTAGCCCCTTTAGTCTTATCTATCCTCAGCTGAGCGGCTCTTTAGCTGGAAAAGGCCATGATTGATATTATTCGAATGTTAATGTGTAATAATAGCAAACAACAACTTTTGCCCGCGGTTGCGAATTCAGACGTGGCCTATGCATAGTATGCATAAAGTCGATAACTTCTATTCATGTTTAAGATTAACAAAGTTCGTGTACTGATTACTCATTATTTGATTTTGGTCAGTAAGCGAGTTTAGGCATAAGCCACCATCTTCCGTACAAGAGGCTGCACCAACTTTTGATTACCGTCACGGCATCACACTATAAACAGGAAACTGAGTCACGCTATTACTTTACTTACACATTGAAAGAAAGAAAGATACATTTATTACAATTAATTGTAAGGGAACATGGGCGTACCCAGTTCTGGCAAGTCGTAATACCCTGCTTCTGGCTAATACTAGTCANAGAGAGTTTGATTTACCAGGGGGGGGGGGGGGGGGCAGCTGCCTTCCCCTTGAAGCCCCGCCCCCCCGGGCCCATGTAAGGAAATTTACGTTGCTTGTATCGCCTACTGACGACCTTCAGCCACTGATTGACCTGTTCGTCCCCAACAGACTGTGATCCAGGTGGAAGCGGAGGAGTTGGTGGTAAACACGGCGCTGCTCCAACTAGCGGGGTACACGCCGCCAGCGCAGCCCTACCACCCGCCGTGCATCCAGGCGCTGCCGGACCACGACCGGCAGGCCTACGACGCGATCGTGCGGTGCCTGGAGCACCTGGCCGTCTTCCTCAAGTACTGCGGGAATGGTGAGTGACGTCACAACGAGGAAATTTATTTATTTAGGAAAACCAGGGTTTTACAGTGTTTAAAAATCCATCTCCTATTTCATTCCTTCGCGACCATACGCGCCGTGATAAAATCTTATCGATGAGCATTGGCGGCGTAACATCGATCGATCGGGGCGATCCCTCCCGTCATATAATTCAAGTTGGGTATAACATACATATAGCGGGGGGCTAAGGCACCCCAGAATGGTGCTCTCCAGGATTTTTGGGTTACCGATTCGAAGATAAAAGAAGTTAGTACGAATGAGCTATAAGATACCAATCGCACCTCCCTCCTCTCCATCTGCGCGACTGTTGTCACCCCCGGATAGCCTTACTCCGCTACTGTCGATGAGTTTAGACAGAACAGCCGACATCCTTCTCCAAGGTCCAGTCTATATCTTTGAGTATTGACTATTGACGCTCAAATAAATCCCGATTCAATCTTAAAACAAATAATTCAAGCAAAGATGCCGCTACAGGACAATGTATGCTCGAGTTGGAATCGGATACGTGCGACGATTCGTAACACTAATTCCTAGAATCATAGCGACCGTCTTAGATCTGTTGTGTACATACAATATGCCTTCCAGTCCTGCATCTGTTAGTTAGATAACGCAGTATCTTTTGGGAGGCGATATTATGTTTGACTACATTTACGTTAGAGCTATGTTTATAAACTAGTCATTTAAGCTTAAATTAGGTAAGAATCTCGGAATTAGAGATACCCAGCTGTAAGTTTGTAAATACTTGTATATTGACTAAGTTTGTAAATACTTGACTTTGACTTTTGACTTTGACTTTAAGGTCAAAGGTCACAAANGTCAAAACAAAGAACATGTGTTGTTTGTTGTTTGAATTGTGATAAAATATTAAATACCTTATTTATAAATAATGGCTGAAATAAATGATCAAGAACGAAAGTTAACTTGTGTGCTGTTCCCTGGAGTGGTAAAAAATGATGCAAGAGCCATAGAATGTTTGGGGGGAATTAGAACGATTTCGCAGGCAAGTTTGTAGTTTGTAACCTATGTATTTCCTAAATTACATTAATTAATCTGATGTATTTACATAAAATATAATGCATTTATTTGCAGATCTACTCACAAACTGCCAAAAAACGATTAGGACTCAGTTACCAACCGGAAAATCCTTTCGTGAAGCGAATATTTGGTGAATGCCGCAAAACAGCTGGTATACTTCTAAAAGTACGAGTCAAGAAGACCAAAAGTGGAGAAGAAATAAAAAAAGAAGTTCTCTCGACTACTATAGTGGGCCGAGTGAGCAGTATTTATAAATTTGAAAGTATGTATTTTAAAAGAATCATTGTAACAATACACAGAATTTCATAAACATCATTATTTCAGAAATTTTGTAAATTACAATCTATGACTACAATCTTTTTAAAAATGTCACTAACACAACGAACATGAATGTTTTTTTAGATATGTGTGACTTCCAATACATGCCAGCACACAGTGATGGACAGGGTGGCATGGTATGTCATAGGGAGAATATAATTCCATCAGGGCTTGATTCTTTTGATTTTCTACAGTAAGTTCATTATATTTAATAAGCTTGATTCTACCTTCAATGTTTTTTGAACCATAATTATTTAGTCTTATGTAATAACACAGGTCTGCAATGGTTTTCCCCTTTGAAATCTGAGCAACGTTTTCTATAGTTTCTGATGTGCTGATTACGAGAAAAATAATAAAAAAAATCCATCACGTCAGAAATTTTTANTGAGATAATTGCAACTCTCGAACAATATTAGAGTATAGGAAATGTTACATGGGGCTAAGTGCAGTGTGCAATGCCAAGCTCCATTCCAAATTTTTGAATATTCAAAGATAAAAATGAATATTCCTTACCCAATATACAGTTTTTTTTACATTTAATATCACTTCTGGTGTTTGCTTGTATATTAATACATATAATAATAATAATAAAATATATAATTAACCCTATTTTTATAAAGCCCATGTTAAAGTTATGTTTTAACAGACTGACACGGTAAGAGGCTAGCGGTACCATATGGTACCAGCATTTTTTTTCTAGATTACAGGTCGGATCATTTTTTTAATGCTTGTATAGCATTATGTAGACCTTAATTATGAACATATTTCAAAAAAACAAAAATCTGACACTTTAAGAAAACTCAGTCTATAATGGGTTAAGTTGCCGATGTAAACAGAAGACCAGGAATAATTGAAAAATTGTGGTCGTGGTAATATAAAATATCATAAGGGGTGTCAATTTTCGTTGAATCTCATAATTTATTGTGTAAGTTAAAAAATAATTGAGATAGTTTTTTTTCCTTATTTTTCCTAAAGTAGTCATGACTATGTCCATCCTGTGGCGTCGGCTTATCCTTGAATTTTGGGACACGTTGTATACATAGTTGGTCAGGGAATTTTGAAAAAATTGTCAGGGAAAGTCAGGGAAAAGTCAGGGAATTTTTTCGAACATTTGCAGTGGACACCCTGATACTCAAATTTTGACACGCTAAATAAACAATGAAGGTAACTCGCCATTTTGTTTGCGTCAATAGTAAAATTTTAAAGTTACACACGTAATANGTAATTAATCATTTACATAACTTTTTCAGTCAATCAAGTCCCTTATTCATCTTGCCAGCGTATTTTACAAGAACTGATAAGCCTAACAGCTACGGTTATACAGATAAGAGATATTACTCTGATAAGACAGACACAGTGGATGCAGACGACAATGTTCACAATAGGACACGGCAAGAGAGAAAGGGACAGTTTAGCTCTTATGTCTTCAGTCTAACAAATGAACTGCCTACAGAACCTCATGAGGCAAACGTCAAACAGAAAGATGCAAGGCTTGTTCAGTACCCACAGCTTGAAGAGGAGTATGAAGCTGTGAAAAAGGTTATATTGCTTTTCATCCAAGAATATGTAGTACCTCTATTTAATGACAGTGGATGTCCTGTGGCTGAAATGATGATGAAAAGTTTCACTTATTGATATTTTTGTTTGCCAGTATTTGTCTTTTGTTTCTTCTGGCCTATCTTTATAAATGCTTTTGTTTACTGTTTTTTTTATTGCAGTTGTTTGATGAGAGACCAGTCTGGTCTTTCAACTTGATCAAGTATGTGACCAAAATCAGATCCACATCATTAAAGTTGATTCTGCCGTGTCTTGCAATCTACCTTAGGAAAGGGCCGTGGAAAATGGTTTGGCTGAGATTTGGATATGACCCTCGAAAAGATCCAGCTTCTAGAATTTACCAGACCTTAGATTTTCGAGTCAGGAGCTTGGGTAGTTATGAATTTTATTGAATAAAAATTTAGTACTTATACACTTATAATTATTATTTTATTTTAATAAGGCGATTGTAAAGCTCTAAGTTATTTCTAATAAATCTAAATTAAACTTAAATTGCAGACAGTTTTGTTTCATTTTTTTTAAACTTGGCTACTCCAAGGAACTTAAGATTTTTCTTGTTTTAGCTGGCATCAGCTCTATGGTTACAACAAGGGGAGAGTATCATTACAAGAAAATAGTCCACGAAAACCAGGGAACGAGATATTCGGAGGATTATAAGGAAGTTCCTGAAGCAGCAGTAATGTTTAAGCCAGGCCTGGTGCCCACACAAAGACAAGTTTATTATCAGGTATGTACTGCATTGATTTCTATTTCAATTGATTACTAAGAGTTTTGATATTGAAAATAGTAGTAACCCTCAAACTAAACTGCTGTTTTTTTTTATCATTTCAAAACTGTATTGTTTCCAGACCATTATTTGGCCCCCTTACACTACATGCCAGATTAAGTTAGACAACATTCTTGGAACTGTCTAACTGATTAAAAGGTTGATTAATATACTGTAATATACAATGGACTTTATCTATAGTAATGAAAGTTAAAGTAGCATTAGGCCAGCCACATTTCTCTAATAACCGACTGAAGAAAGACTGAATGAGCTCGCGTATTGTGACCGCATCTCGACCAGCGTACACGCACGCCTCGTTGGACCTAGAACAGGGGTCTCCAAACTACGGCCCGCGGGCCATATCCACCTCGCAACTGCCACCGATTCGGCCCGTGACAGCTTAAGATTAAGCCTATGTTTGCATAGGTGGGCAGAAAAACTAAAATTGTTAAGGCCCGTGTAACATACCGAAAAAAATTATTATGGCCAAAACTTCAAAGTTTGGAGACCCCTGACCTAGAAGATCACAAGCGTTCCTTTAAGAAGCTTACGTACTGCTTACATTCATTAACAGAAATGATGTTATTTTTCAGTACTGCGACATAAAACTTCCAGAAGTAGAAGATATGTTAGCAGCGGAGCCGGCGCCAGGCTACCTCTGCCACCAGACGCGCGGCTGGCTGCCTCCCAACGCGGACCAGCACTGCCGCGACCTCATATTCAGATACGTCAAGCAGACGCTGCTGTCTTCGCACAACGCTGACTTCAAGTTAGAGGTGAATATTACTTCAGTACTGTGTCGTAAAGCTGCCAGTAGAGATGTTGGCAGCGGAGCCGGCGCCAGGCTACCTGTGCCACCAGACGCGCGGCTGGCTGCCTCCCAACGCGGACCAGCACTGCCGAGACCTCATATTCAGATACGTCAAGCAGACGCTGCTGTCTTCGCACAACGCTGACTTCAAGTTAGAGGTAAATAAGAGGGAGGAGAGAGGAAGAATATACTTCTTCCTTCACGAACTGAAGTTTTTTTTTTTTTAGTCTGGTAGTTTATTACCAGATACCTAATTAGAGATAAATGTAGATGTTGACTTTCTTTAATAGGTTTTTTTTTTGAGAGAGAGTGGAATAGTTTCTCGCTATTTTGTACGAGCAAACTGTAAAAGTATGTGAGTCAATATACGAATTGAAGTTGAACTGTCGTTCAATAGTCTTAATTTAAAGTGTTTCACAAAAACTGTATAAATAACACTGTAACTACATACTTGTGTTACGAGTGGGTTTACCTCAACATACAGGGTGTTAGGTAAATGGGTATATGAGCCGATATTAGCCCATGTTAACATTATGCATATAAATGGTATAGTGAAGTCAGAAATTTGATATCATCATTTTAATT